>NW_027141967.1:370023-740047 GCF_036365525.1 Heterodontus francisci
GTGTGTATTAAACAATCAGGGGAACACACTCTCCTCACTTATACTGTTCACCCGATGACATGTCCCGTGTGTATTAAACAATCAGGGGAACACACTCTCCTCACTTATACTGTTCACCTGGTGACATGTCCCGTCAGTATTTAACAATCAGGGGAACACACTCTCCTCAATTATACTGTTCACCTGGTAACATGTCCCGTGCGTGTTAAACCATCAGGGGAACACACTCTCCTCACTTATCCTGTTCACCTGGTAACATGTTCCGTGAGTATTAAACAATCAGGGGAACACACTCTCCTCACTTATACTGTTCACCTGGTAACATGTCCCGTGCGTGTTAAACCATCAGGGTAACACAATCTCCTCACTTATCCTGTTCACCTGGTAACATGTTCCGTGAGTATTAAACAATCAGGGGAACACACTCTCCTCACTTATACTGTTCACCTGGTAACATGTCCCGTGTGTATTAAAGAATCAGGAGAACACACTCTCCTCACTTATACTGTTCACCTGGTGAGATGTCCAGTGTATATTAAAACATTAGGGGAACACACTCTCCTCACTTATACTGTTCACCTGGTAACATGTCCTGTGTATATTAAACCATCAGGGGAACACACTCTCCTTACTTATACTGTTCACCTGGTAACATGTCCCGTGAATATTAAACCATCAGGGGAACACACTCTCCTCACTTATACTGTTCACCTGGTAACATGTCCCGTGTGCATTAAACCATCAGGGGAACACACTCTCCTCACTTATACTGTTCACCTGGTAACATGTCCTGTGTGCATGAAACAATCAGGGGAACACACTCTCCTCACTTATACTGTTCACCTGGTGACATGTCCCGTCAGTATTAAACCATCAGGAGAACACAGTCTCCTCACTTATACTGTTCACCTGGTAACATGTCCTTTGCATATTTAACCATCAGGGGAAAACATTCTGCTCACTTATACTGTTCACCTGGTGACATGTCCCGTGTGTATTAAACAATCAGGGGAACACACACTCCTCACTTATACTGTTCACCCGATGACATGTCCCGTGTGTATTAAACAATCAGGGGAACACACTCTCCTCACTTATACTGTTCACCTGGTGACATGTCCCGTCAGTATTTAACAATCAGGGGAACACACTCTCCTCAATTATACTGTTCACCTGGTAACATGTCCCGTGCGTGTTAAACCATCAGGGGAACACACTCTCCTCACTTATCCTGTTCACCTGGTAACATGTTCCGTGAGTATTAAACAATCAGGGGAACACACTCTCCTCACTTATAATGTTCACCTGGTAACATGTCCCGTGCGTGTTAAACCATCAGGGTAACACAATCTCCTCACTTATCCTGTTCACCTGGTAACATGTTCCGTGAGTATTAAACAATCAGGGGAACACACTCTCCTCACTTATACTGTTCACCTGGTAACATGTCCCGTGTGTATTAAAGAATCAGGAGAACACACTCTCCTCACTTATACTGTTCACCTGGTGAGATGTCCAGTGTATATTAAAACATTAGGGGAACACACTCTCCTCACTTATACTGTTCACCTGGTAACATGTCCTGTGTATATTAAACCATCAGGGGAACACACTCTCCTTACTTATACTGTTCACCTGGTAACATGTCCCGTGAATATTAAACCATCAGGGGAACACACTCTCCTCACTTATACTGTTCACCTGGTAACATGTCCCGTGTGCATTAAACCATCAGGGGAACACACTCTCCTCACTTATACTGTTCACCTGGTAACATGTCCTGTGTGCATGAAACCATCAGAGGAACACACTCTCCTCACTTATACTGTTCATCTGGTAACATGTCCAGTCAGTATTAAACCATCAGGAGAACACAGTCTCCTCACTTATACTGTTCACCTGGTAACATGTCCTTTGCATATTTAAACATCAGGGGAAAACATTCTGCTCACTTCTACTGTTCACCTGGTGACATGTCCCGTGTGTATTAAACAATCAGGGGAACACACACTCCTCACTTATACTGTTCACCCGATGACATGTCCCGTGTGTATTAAACAATCAGGGGAACACACTCTCCTCACTTATACTGTTCACCTGGTGACATGTCCCGTCAGTATTAAACCATCAGGAGAACACAGTCTCCTCACTTATACTGTTCACCTGGTAACATGTCCTTTGCATATTTAACCATCAGGGGAAAACATTCTGCTCACTTATACTGTTCACCTGGTGACATGTCCCGTGTGTATTAAACAATCAGGGGAACACACACTCCTCACTTATACTGTTCACCCGATGACATGTCCCGTGTGTATTAAACAATCAGGGGAACACACTCTCCTCACTTATACTGTTCACCTGGTAACATGTCCAGTGTATATTAAACCATCAGGGGAACACACTCTCCTCACTTATACAGTTCTCCTGGTAACATGTCCCGTGTATATGAAACCATCAGGGGAACACACTCTCCTCACTTATACTGTTCACCTGGTAACATGTCCCGTGTGCATTAAACCATCAGGGGAACACACTCTCCTCACTTATACTGTTCACCTGGTAACATGTCCCGTGTGCATTAAACCATCAGGGGAACACACTCTCCTCACTTATACTGTTCACCTGGTAACATGTCCCGTGAGTATTAAACAATCAGGGGAACACACTCTCCTCACTTATACTGTTCACCAGATAATATGTCCAGTGTATATTAAACCATCAGGGGAACACATTCTCCTCACTTATACTGTTCACCTGGTAACATGTCCTGTTTGTATTAAACAATCAGGGGAATACACTCTTCTTACTTATACTGTTCACCTGGTAACATGTCCTGTGTATATTAAACCATCAGGGGAACACACTCTCCTTACTTATCCTGTTCACCTGGTAACATGTCCAGTGAATATTAAACCATCAGGGGAAAGCACTCCCCTCATTAATACTGTTCTCCTGGTAACATGTCCCGTGTATATGAAACCATCAGGGGAACACACTCTCCTCCCTTATACTGTTCACCTGGTAACATGTCCCGTGTGCATTAAACCATCAGGGGAACACACTCTCCTCACTTATACTGTTCACCTGGTAACATGTCCCGTGTGTATTGAACAATCAGGGGAACACACTCTCCTCACTTACACTGTTCACCTGGTGAAATGTCCCGTGTGTATTAAAGAATCAGGGGAACAGACTCTCCTCACTTATCCTGTTCATCTGGTAACATGTCCCGTATATATTAAACAATCAGGGGAACACACTCTCCTCACTTATACTGTTCACCTGGTGACATGTCCTGTGTATATTAAACCATCAGGGGAACACACTCTCCTTACTTATACTGTTCATCTGGTAACATGTCCCGTGTGTATTAAACAATCAGGGGAACACACTCTCCCCAATTATACTGATCACCTGGTAACATGTCCTGTATATATTAAACAATCAGGGGAACACACTCTCCTTACTTATACTGTTCACCTGGTAACATGTCCCGTGAATATTAAACCATCAGGGGAACACACTCTCCTTACTTATACTGTTCATCTGGTCACATGTCCCGTCTGTATTAAACAATCAGGGAACACACTCTCCCCAATTATACTGTTCATCTGGTAACATGTCCAGTGAATATTAAACCATCAGGGGAAAGCACTCCCCTCACTTATACTGTTCTCCTGGTAACATGTCCCGTGTATATGAAACCATCAGGGGAACACACTCTCCTCCCTTATACTGTTCACCTGGTAACATGTCCCGTGTGCATTAAACCATCAGGGGAACACACTCTCCTCACTTATACTGTTCACCTGGTAACATGTCCCGTGTGTATTGAACAATCAGGGGAACACACTCTCCTCACTTACACTGTTCACCTGGTGAAATGTCCCGTGTGTATTAAAGAATCAGGGGAACAGACTCTCCTCACTTATCCTGTTCATCTGGTAACATGTCCCGTATATATTAAACAATCAGGGGAACACACTCTCCTCACTTATACTGTTCACCTGGTGACATGTCCTGTGTATATTAAACCATCAGGGGAACACACTCTCCTTACTTATACTGTTCATCTGGTAACATGTCCCGTGTGTATTAAACAATCAGGGGAACACACTCTCCCCAATTATACTGATCACCTGGTAACATGTCCTGTATATATTAAACAATCAGGGGAACACACTCTCCTCACTTATACTGTTCACCTGGTAACATGTCCCGTGTGCATTAAACCATCAGGGGAACACACTCTCCTCACTTATACTGTTCACCTGGTAACATGTCCCGTGTGTATTGAACAATCAGGGGAACACACTCTCCTCACTTACACTGTTCACCTGGTGAAATGTCCCGTGTGTATTAAAGAATCAGGGGAACAGACTCTCCTCACTGAGACTGTTCACCTGGTGACATGTCCCGTCAGTATTAAACAATCAGGGGAACAGACTCTCCTCACTTATACTGTTCACCTGGTAACATGTCCTGTGTATATTAAACCATCAGGGGAACTCACTCTCCTCACTTATACTGTTCACCTGGTGACATGTCCCGTGTGTATTAAACAATCAGGGGATCACACTCTCCTCAATTATACTGTTCACCTGGTGACATGTCCCGTGTGTATTAAACAATCAGGGGAACACACTCTCCTCACTTATACTGTTCACCTGGTAACATGTCCTGTGTATATTAAACCATCAGGGGAACTCACTCTCCTCACTTATACTGTTCACCTGGGAACATGTCCCGTGTATATTAAACCATCAGGGGAAATCACTCTCCTCACTTATCCTGTTCATCTGGTAACATGTCCAGTGAATATTAAACCATCAGGGGAACACACTCTCCTCACTTATACTGTTCATCTGGTAACATGTCCAGTGAATATTAAACCATCAGGGGAACACACTCTCATCACTTATACTGTTCATCTGGTAACATGTCCCGTGCATATTAAACCATCAGGGGAACACACTCTCCTCACTTATACTGTTCACCTGGTAACATGTCCAGTGAATATTAAACCATCAGGGGAACACATTCTCCTCACTTATACTGTTCACCTGGTAACATGTCCAGTGAATATTAAACCAAGAAGGGAACACACTCTCCTCACTTATACTGTTCACCTGGTAACATGTCCAGTGCATATTAAAACATCAGGAGAACACATTCTCCTCACTTATGCTGTTCACCTGGTAACATGTCCTGTGTATATTAAACCATCAGGGGAACACACTCTCCTCACTTACACTGTTCATCTGGTAACATGTCCCGTCAGTATTAAACCATCAGAGGAACACACTCTCCTCACTTATACAGTTCACCTGGTAACATGTCCCGTGAATATTAAACCATCAGGGGAACACATTCTCCTCACTTTGACTTTTCTCTTGGTAACATATCGTGTATATTGAACCATCAGGAGAACACACTCTCCTCACTTACACTGTTCACTTGGAAACATGTCCCGTGAATATTAAACCATCAGGGGAAAGCACTCTCCTCACTTAGACTTTTCTCCTGGTAACATGTCCCGTGCGTATTAAACCATCAGTGGAACACACTCTCCTCACTTATACTGTTCACTTGATGAAATGTCCCGTGTATATTAAACCATCAGGGGAACACACTCTCCTCACTTATACTGTTCACCGAGTCACCTGTCCCGTGTATATTAAACCATCAGGGGAACACATTCTCCTCACTTATACTGTTCACCTGGTAACATGTCCCGTGTATATTAAACCATCAGGGGAACACAATCTCCTCACTTATACTGTTCACCTGGTAACATATCCCGTGTATATTAAACCATCTGGGGAACACACTCTCCTCACTTACACTGTTCACCTGGTAAAATGTCCTGTGTGCATTAAACCATCAGGGGAACACACTCTCCTGACTTATACAGTTCACCTGTTAACATGTCCCGTGCGTATTAAACCATCAGGTGAACACACTCGACTCATTTATACTGTTCATCTGGTAACATGTCCCGTGTATATTAAACCATCTGGGGAGCACACTCTCCTCACTTATACTGTTTACCTGGTAACATGTCCCGTGTATATTAAATCAAAAGGGGAACACACTCTCCTCACTTATACTGTTCACCTAGTCACATGTCCCGTGTATATTAAACAATCATGGGAACACACTCTCCTCACTTATACTGTTCACCTGGTGACATGTCCTGTGTATATTAAACCATCAGGGAAACACACTCTCCTCACTTATACTGTTCACCTGGTAACATGTCCCGTGGATATTAAACCATCAGGGGAACACACTCTCCTCACTTATACTGTTCACCTGCTAACATGTCCCGTGGATATTAAACCATCAGGGGAACACATTCTCCTCACTGATACTGTTCACCTGGTAACATGTCCTGTGTGCATTTAACCATCAGGGTAAAACATTCTGCTCACTTATACTGTTCACCTGGTGACAAGTCCCCTGTGTATTAAACAATCAGGGGAACACACTCTCCTCACTTATACTGTAACCTGGTGACATGTCCTTTGCATATTTAACCATCAGGGGATAACATTCTGCTCACTGAGACTGTTCACCTGGTGACATGTCCCGTGTGTATTAAAAAATCAGGGGAACACACTCTCCTCACTTATACTGTTCACCTGGTAACATGTCCCGTGTGTATTAAACAATCAGGGGAACACACTCTCCTCATTTATACTGTTCAGCTGGTAACATGTCCTGTGTATATTAAACCATCAGGGGAACACACTCTCCTCACTTATACTGTTCACCTGGTAACATGTCCCGTGCGTGTTAAACCATCAGGGGAACACACTCTCCTCACTTATACTGTTAAGCTGGTAACATGTCCCATGTGCATTAAACAATAAGGGAAACACACTCTCCTCACTTATACTGTTCACCTGATAACATGTCCCGTGTGTATTAAACCATCAGGGGAACACACTCTCCTCACTTATACTGTTCACCTGGTATCATGTTCTGTGTATATTAAACCATCAGGGGAACACAATCTCCACACTTATACTGTTCACCTGGTAACATGCCCTGTGTATATTAAACCATCAGGGGAACACACTCTCCTCACTTATACTGTTCACCTGGTAACATGTCCTGTGTATATTAAACCATCAGGGGAACACACTCTCCTCACTTATACTGTTTACCTGGAAACATGTCCCGTGTATATTAAACCATCAGGGGAACACATTCTCCTCACTTATACAGTTCACCTGGTAACATTTTCCGTGTGTATTAAATCATCAGGGGAATACAATCTCCTCACTTATACTGTTCACCTGGTAACATGTCCTGTGTATATTAAAACATCAGGGGAACACACTCTCCTCACTTATACTGTTCACCTGGTAACATGTCCCGTGTGTATTGAACAATCAGGGGAACACACTCTCCTCACTTATACTGTTCACCTGGTAACATGTCCCGTGTGTATTAAACCATCAGGGGAACACACTCTCCTCACTTATACTGTTCACTTGGTAACATGTCCCGTGCGTATTAAACAATCAGGGGAACACATTCTCCTCACTTATACTGTTCACTTGGTAAAATGTCCCGTCCGTATTAAACCAACAGGGGAACACATTCTCCTCACTTATACTGTTCACCTGGTAACAAGTCCCGTGTGTACTAAATCAAAAGGGGAACACACTCTCCTCACTTATACCGTTCACCTGATAACATGTCCCGTGTGTATTAAACCATCAGGGGAACACACTCTCCTCACTTATACTGTTTACCTGGTAACATGTCCCGTGTATATTAAATCAAAAGGGGAATACACTCTCCTCACTTATACTGTTCACCTAGTCACATGTCCCGTGTATATTAAACAATCTGGGGAACACACTCTCCTGACTTATACTGTTCACCTGGTAACATGTCCCGTGTGCATTAAACAATCAGGGGAACACACTCTCCTCACTTATACCATTCACCTGATAACATGTCCCGTGTGTATTAAAACATCAGGGGAACACAATCTCCTCACTTATACTGTTCACCTGGTAACATGCCCTGTGTATATTAAACCATCAGGGGAACACACTCTCCTCACTTATACTGCTAACCTGGTAACATGTCCCGTGTATATTAAACCATCAGGGGAACACACTCTCCTCACTTATACTGTTCACCAAGTCACCTGACCCGTGCATATTAAACCATCAGGGGAACACATTCTCCTCACTTATACTGTTCACCTGGTAACATGTCCCGTGTAAATAAAACCATCAGGGGAACACACTCTCCTCACTTATATTGTTCACCTGGTAACATATCCTGTGCATATTAAACCATCAGGGGAACCCACTCTCATCACTTACACTGTTCACCTGGTAACATATCCTGTGCATATTAAACCATCAGGGGAACACACTCTCCTGACTTATACAGTTCACTTGGTGACATGTCCCGTGCGTATTAAACCATCAGGTGAAAACACTCGCCTCACTTATACTGTTCACCTGGTAACATGTCCCGTGCGTGTTAAACCATCAGGGGAACACACTCTCCTCACTTATACTGTTCACCTGGTAACATGTCCCGTGTATATTAAACCATCAGGGGAACACACTCTCCTCACTTATACTGTTCACCAAGTCACCTGTCCCGTGCATATTAAACCATCAGGGGAACACATTCTCCTCACTTATACTGTTCACCTGGTAACATGTCCCGTGTAAATAAAACCATCAGGGGAACACACTCTCCTCACTTATATTGCTCACCTGGTAACATATCCTGTGCATATTAAACCATCAGGGGAACACACTCTCATCACTTACACTGTTCACCTGGTAACATATCCTGTGCATATTAAACCATCAGGGGAACACACTCTCCTGACTTATACAGTTCACTTGGTGACATGTCCCGTGCGTATTAAACCATCAGGTGAAAACACTCGCCTCACTTATACTGTTCACCTGGTAACATGTCCCGTGCGTGTTAAACCATCAGGGGAACACACTCTCCTCACTTATACTGTTCACCTGGTAACATGTTCCGTGTATATTAAACCATCAGGGGAAAACACTCTCCTCACTTATACTGTTCACATGGTGACATGTCCCGTGTATATTAAACAATCATGGGAACACACTCTCCTCACTTATACTGTTCACCTGGTGACATGACCTGTGTATATTAAACCATCAGGGAAACACACTCTCCTCACTTATACTGTTCACCTGGTAACATGTCCTGTGGATATTAAACCATCAGGGGAACACATTCTCCTCACTGATACTGTTCACCTGGTAACATGTCCTGTGTGCATTAAACCATCAGGGTAAAACATTCTGCTCACTTATACTGTTCACCTGGTGACAAGTCCCCTGTGTATTAAACAATCAGGGGAACACACTCTCCTCACTTATACTGTAACCTGGTGACATCTCCTTTGCATATTTAACCATCAGGGGATAACATTCTGCTCACTGAGACTGTTCACCTGGTGACATGTCCCGTGTGTATTAAACAATCAGGGGAACACACTCTCCTCACTTATACTGTTCACCTGGTAACATGTCCCGTGTGTATTAAACAATCAGGGGAACACACTCTCCTCACTTATACTGTTCAGCTGGTAACATGTCCTGTGTATATTAAACCATCAGGGGAACACACTCTCCTCACTTATACTGTTCACCTGGTAATATGCCCAGTGTATATTAAACCATCAGGGGAACACACTCTCCTCACTTATCCTGTTCAGCTGGTAACATGTCCCGTGTATATTAAACAATCAGGGGAACACACTCTCCTCACTTATACTGTTCACCTGGTAACATGTCCTGTGTATATTAAACCATCAGGGGAACACATTCTCCTCACTTATACTGTTTACCTGGAAACATGTCCCGTGTATATTAAACCATCAGGGGAACACATTCTCCTCACTTATACTGTTCACCTGGTAACATGCCCTGTGTATATTAAACCATCAGGGGAACACACTCTCCTCACTTATACTGTTTACCTGGAAACATGTCCCGTGTATATTAAACCATCAGGGGAACACACTCTCCTCACTTATACTGTTCACCTGGTAACATTTTCCGTGTGTATTAAATCATCAGGGGAATACAATCTCCTCACTTATACTGTTCACCTGGTAACATGTCCTGTGTATATTAAAACATCAGGGGAACACACTCTCCTCACTTATACTGTTCACCTGGTAACATGTCCCGTGTGTATTGAACAATCAGGGGAACACACTCTTCTCACTTGTACTGTTCACCTGGTAACATGTCCCGTGCGTATTAAACAATCAAGGGAACACAAACTCCTCACTTATACTGTTCACTTGGTAAAATGTCCCGTCCGTATTAAACCAACAGGGGAACACATTCTCCTCACTTATACTGTTCACCTGGTAACAAGTCCCGTGTGTATTAAATCAAAAGGGGAACACACTCTCCTCACTTATACCGTTCACCTGATAACATGTCCCGTGTGTATTAAACCATCAGGGGAACACACTCTCCTCACTTATACTGTTTACCTGGTAACATGTCCCGTGTATATTAAATCAAAAGGGGAACACACTCTCCTCACTTATACTGTTCACCTAGTCACATGTCCCGTGTATATTAAATAATCTGGGGAACACACTCTCCTCACTTATACCATTCACCTGATAACATGTCCCGTGTGTATTAAAACATCAGGGGAACACAATCTCCTCACTTATACCATTCACCTGGTAACATGCCCTGTGTTTATTAAAGCATCAGGGGAACACACTCTCCTCACTTATACTGTTCACCAAGTCACCTGTCCCGTGTATATTAAACCATCAGGGGAACACATTCTCCTCACTTATACTGTTCACCTGGTAACATGTCCCGTGTAAATTAAACCATCAGGGGAACACACTCTCCTCACTTATACTGTTCACCTGGTAACATATCCTGTGCATATTAAACCATCAGGGGAACACACTCTCCTCACTTATACTGCTAACCTGGTAACATGTCCCGTGTATATTAAACCATCAGGGGAACACACTCTCCTCACTTATACTGTTCACCAAGTCACCTGTCCCGTGTATATTAAACCATCAGGGGAACACATTCTCCTCACTTATACTGTTCACCTGGTAACATGTCCCGTGTAAATTAAACCATCAGGGGAACACACTCTCCTCACTTATACTGTTCACCTGGTAACATATCCTGTGCATATTAAACCATCAGGGGAACACACGCTCATCACTTACACAGTTCACCTGGTAAAATGTCCTGTGTGCATTAAACCATCAGGGGAACACACTCTCGTCAATTATACTGTTCACCTGGTAACATGTCCCGTGCGTATTAAACCATCAGGTGAAAACACTCGCCTCACTTATACTGTTCACCTGGTAACATGTCCCGTGCGTGTTAAACCATCAGGGGAACACACTCTCCTCACTTATACTGTTCACCTGGTAACATGTTCCGTGTATATTAAACCATCAGGGGAAAACACTCTCCTCACTTATACTGTTCACCTGGTGACATGTCCCGTGTATAATAAACCATCAGGGGAACACACTCTCCTCACTTATACTGTTCACCTGGTAACATGTCCTGTGTATATTAAACAATCATGGGAACACACTCTCCTCACTTATACTGTTCACCTGGTGACATGTCCTGTGTATATTAAACCATCAGGGAAACACACTCTCCTCACTGATACTGTTCACCTGGTAACATGTCCTGTGTGCATTAAACCATCAGGGGAACACACTCTCCTCACTTATACTGTTCACCTGCTAACAAGTCCTTTGCATATTTAACCATCAGGGTAAAACATTCTGCTCACTTATACTGTTCACCTGGTGACATGTCCCGTGTGCATTGAACAATCAGGGGAACACACTCTCCTCACTTATACTGTTCACCTGATAACATGTCCCGTGTGTGTTAAACCATAAGGGGAACACACTCTCCTCACTTATACTGTTCACCTGGTAACATGCCCTGTGTATATTAAACCATCAGGGGAACACACTCTCCTCACTTATACTGTTTACCTGGAAACATGTCCCGTGTATATTAAACCATCAGGGGAACACATTCTCCTCACTTATACTGTTCACCTGGTAACATTTTCCGTGTGTATTAAATCATCAGGGGAATACAATCTCCTCACTTATACTTTTCACCTGGTAACATGTCCTGTGTATATTAAAACATCAGGGGAACACACTCTCCTCACTTATACTGTTCACCTGGTAACATGTCCCGTGTGTATTGAACAATCAGGGGAACACACTCTTCTCACTTATACTGTTCACCTGGTAACATGTCCCGTGTGTATTGAACAATCAGGGGAACACACTCTCCTCACTTATACTGTTCACCTGGTAACATGTCCCGTGAGTATTAAACAATCAGGGGAACACACTCTCCTCACTTATACTGTTCACTTGGTAACATGTCCCGTGCGTATTAAACAATCAGGGGAACACATTCTCCTCACTTATACTGTTCACCTGGTAAAATGTCCCGTCCGTATTAAACCAACAGGGGAACACATTCTCCTCACTTATACTGTTCACCTGGTAACAAGTCCCGTGTGTATTAAATCAAAAGGGGAACACACTCTCCTCACTTATACCGTTCACCTGATAACATGTCCCGTGTGTATTAAACCATCTGGGGAACACACTCTCCTCACTTATACTGTTTACCTGGTAACATGTCCCGTGTATATTAAATCAAAAGGGGAACACACTCTCCTCACTTATACTGTTCACCTAGTCACATGTCCCGTGTATATTAAACATACTGGGGAACACACTCTCCTGACTTATACTGTTCACCTGGTAACATGTCCCGTGTGCATTAAACAATCAGGGGAACACACTCTCCTCACTTATACTGCTAACCTGGTAACATGTCCCGTGTATATTAAACCATCAGGGGAACACATTCTCCTCACTTATACTGTTCACCTGGTAACATATCCTGTGCATACTAAACCATCAGGGGAACACACTCTCATCACTTACACTGTTCACCTGGTAAAATGTCCTGTGTGCATTAAACCATCAGGGGAACACACTCTCCTGACTTATACAGTTCACTTGGTGACATGTCCCGTGCGTATTAAACCATCAGGTGAAAACACTCGCCTCACTTATACTGTTCACCTGGTAACATGTCCCGTGCGTGTTAAACCATCAGGGGAACACACTCTCCTCACTTATACTGTTCACCTCGTAACATGTTCCGTGTATATTAAACCATCAGGGGAAAACACTCTCCTCACTTATACTGTTCACCTGGTAACAAGTCCCGTGTGTATTAAATCAAAAGGGGAACACACTCTCCTCACTTATACCGTTCACCTGATAACATGTCCCGTGTGTATTAAACCATCAGGGGAACACACTCTCCTCACTTATACTGTTTACCTGGTAACATGTCCCGTGTATATTAAATCAAAAGGGGAACACACTCTCCTCACTTATACTGTTCACCTAGTCACATGTCCCGTGTATATTAAGCAATCTGGGGAACACACTCTCCTGACTTATACTGTTCACCTGGTAACATGTCCCGTGTGCATTAAACAATCAGGGGAACACACTCTCCTCACTTATACCATTCACCTGATAACATGTCCCGTGTGTATTAAAACATCAGGGGAACACAATCTCCTCACTTATACCATTCACCTGGTAACATGCCCTGTGTATATTAAACCATCAGGGGAACACACTCTCCTCACTTATACTGCTAACCTGGTAACATGTCCCGTGTATATTAAACCATCAGGGGAACACACTCTCCTCACTTATACTGTTCACCAAGTCACCTGTCCCGTGTATATTAAACCATCAGGGGAACACATTCTCCTCACTTATACTGTTCACCTGGTAACATGTCCCGTGTAAATTAAACCATCAGGGGAACACACTCTCCTCACTTATACTGTTCACCTGGTAACATATCCTGTGCATATTAAACCATCAGGGGAACACACGCTCATCACTTACACAGTTCACCTGGTAAAATGTCCTGTGTGCATTAAACCATCAGGGGAACACACTCTCCTGACTTATACAGTTCAATTGGTGACATGTCCCGTGCGTATTAAACCATCAGGTGAAAACACTGGCCTCACTTATACTGTTCACCTGGTAACATGTCCCGTGCGTGTTAAACCATCAGGGGAACACATTCTCCTCACTTATACTGTTCACCTGGTAACATGTTCCGTGTATATTAAACCATCAGGGGAAAACACTCTCCTCACTTATACTGTTCACCTGGTGACATGTCCCGTGTATATTAAACAATCATGGGAACACACTCTCCTCACTTATACTGTTCACCTGGTGACATGTCCTGTGTATATTAAACCATCAGGGAAACACACTCTCCTCACATATACTGTTCACCTGGTAACATGTCCCGTGGATATTAAACCATCAGGGGAACACACTCTCCTCACTGATACTGTTCACCTGGTAACATGTCCTGTGTGCATTAAACCATCAGGGGAACACACTCTCCTCACTTATACTGTTCACCTGCTAACAAGTCCTTTGCATATTTAACCATCAGGGTAAAACATTCTGCTCACTTATACTGTTCACCTGGTGACAAGTCCCCTGTGTATTAAACAATCAGGGGAACACACTCTCCTCACTTATACTGTTCACCTGGTAACATGTCCCGTGTGTATTAAACAATCAGGGGAACACACTCTCCTCACTTATACTGTTCACCTGGTAACATGTCCCGTGTATATTAAACAATCAGGGGAACACACTCTCCTCACTTATACTGTTCACCTGGTAACATGTCCTGTGTGCATTAAACCATCAGGGAACACACTCTCCTCACTTATACTGTTCAGCTGGTAACATGTCCCATGTGCATTTAACAATCAGGGAAACACACTCTCCTCACTTATACTGTTCACCTGGTAACATGTCCCATGTGCATTTAACAATCAGGGAAACACACTCTCCTCACTTATACTGTTCACCTGGTAACATGTCCCGTGTGTATTAAACCATAAGGGGAACACACTCTCCTCACTTATACTGTTCACCTGGTAATATGCCCAGTGTATATTAAACCATCAGGGGAACACACTCTCCTCACTTATACTGTTCAGCTGGTAATATGCCCAGTGTATATTAAACCATAAGGGGAACACACTCTCCTCACTTATACTGTTCACCTGGTAATATGCCCAGTGTATATTAAACCATCAGGGGAACACACTCTCCTCGCTTATACTGTTCACCTGGTAACATGTCCCGTGTGTATTAAACCATAAGGGGAACACACTCTCCTCACTTATACTGTTCACCTGGTAATATGCCCAGTGTATATTAAACCATCAGGGGAACACACTCTCCTCACTTATACTGTTCACCTGGTAACATGTCCCGTGTATATTAAACCATCAGGGGAACACACTCTCCTCACTTATACTGTTCACCTGGTAATATGCCCAGTATATATTAAACCATCAGGGGAACACACTCTCCTCACTTATACTGTTCACCTGGTGCCATGTCCCGGGTATATTAATCAATCAGGGGAAAACATTCTCCTCACTTATACTGTTCACCTGGTAACATGTCCCGTGCGTGTTAAACCATCAGGGGAACACACTCTCCTCACTTATACTGTTCAGCTGGTAACATGTCCCATGTGCATTTAACAATCAGGGAAACACACTCTCCTCACTTATACTGTTCACCTGGTAACATGTCCCGTGTGTATTAAACCATAAGGGGAACACACTCTCCTCACTTATACTGTTCACCTGGTATCATGTTCTGTGTATATTAAACCATCAGGGGAACACAATCTCCACACTTATACTGTTCACCTGGTAACATGCCCTGTGTATATTAAACCATCAGGGGAACACACTCTCCTCACTTATACTGTTTACCTGGAAACATGTCCCGTGTATATTAAACCATCAGGGGAACACATTCTCCTCACTTATACTGTTCACCTGGTAACATTTTCCGTGTGTATTAAATCATCAGGGGAATACAATCTCCTCACTTATACTTTTCACCTGGTAACATGTCCTGTGTATATTAAAACATCAGGGGAACACACTCTCCTCACTTATACTGTTCACCTGGTAACATGTCCCGTGTGTATTGAACAATCAGGGGAACACACTCTTCTCACTTATACTGTTCACCTGGTAACATGTCCCGTGTGTATTGAACAATCAGGGGAACACACTCTCCTCACTTATACTGTTCACCTGGTAACATGTCCCGTGCGTATTAAACAATCAGGGGAACACATTCTCCTCACTTATACTGTTCACCTGGTAAAATGTCCCGTCCGTATTAAACCAACAGGGGAACACATTCTCCTCACTTATACTGTTCACCTGGTAACAAGTCCCGTGTGTATTAAATCAAAAGGGGAACACACTCTCCTCACTTATACCGTTCACCTGATAACATGTCCCGTGTGTATTAAACCATCAGGGGAACACACTCTCCTCACTTATACTGTTTACCTGGTAACATGTCCCGTGTATATTAAATCAAAAGGGGAACACACTCTCCTCACTTATACTGTTCACCTAGTCACATGTCCCGTGTATATTAAACAATCTGGGGAACACACTCTCCTGACTTATACTGTTCACCTGGTAACATGTCCCGTGTGCATTAAACAATCAGGGGAACACACTCTCCTCACTTATACTGCTAACCTGGTAACATGTCCCGTGTATATTAAACCATCAGGGGAACACATTCTCCTCACTTATACTGTTCACCTGGTAACATATCCTGTGCATATTAAACCATCAGGGGAACACACTCTCATCACTTACACTGTTCACCTGGTAAAATGTCCTGTGTGCATTAAACCATCAGGGGAACACACTCTCCTCACTTATACAGTTCACTTGGTGACATGTCCCGTGCGTATTAAACCATCAGGTGAAAACACTCGCCTCACTTATACTGTTCACCTGGTAACATGTCCCGTGCGTGTTAAACCATCAGGGGAACACACTCTCCTCACTTATACTGTTCACCTCGTAACATGTTCCGTGTATATTAAACCATCAGGGGAAAACACTCTCCTCACTTATACTGTTCACCTGGTAACATGTCCCGTGCGTGTTAAACCATCAGGGGAACACACTCTCCTCACTTATACTGTTCAGCTGGTAACATGTCCCGTGAGTATTAAACAATCAGGGGAACACACTCTCCTCACTTCTACTGTTCACCTGGTAATATGTCCTGTGTGTATTAAACAATCAGGGGAATACACTCTCCTCACTTATACTGTTCACCTGGTAACATGTCCCGTGTATATTAAACCATCAGGGGAACACACTCTCCTCACTTATACTGTTCACCTGATAACATGTACCGTGTATATTAAACCATCAGGGGAACACACTCTCCTCAATTATACATTTCACTTGGTGACATGTCCCGTGTATATTAAACAATCAGGGGAACACACTCTCCTCACCTATACTGTTCACCTGGTAACATGTCCCGTGTGCATTAAACAATCAGGGGAACACACTCTCCTCACTTATACTGTTCACCTGATAACATGTACCGTGTATATTAAACCATCAGGGGAACACACTCTCCTCAATTATACATTTCACTTGGTGACATGTCCCGTGTGTATTAAACAATCAGGGGAACACACTCTCCTCACTTATACTGTTCACTTGGTAAAATGTCCCGTGTGTATTAAACAATCAGGGGAACACACTCTCCTCACTTATACTGTTCACTTGGTAACATCTCCCGTGCGTATTAAACAAACGTGGGAACACATTCTCCTCACTTATACTGTTCACCTGGTAACATGTCCCGTGTGTATTAAACAATCAGGGGAACACATTCTCCTCACTTATACTGTTCACTTGGTAACATGTCCCGTGCATATTAAACAAACAGGGGAACACATTCTCCTCACTTATACTGTTCACCTGGAAACATGTCCCGTGTGTATTAAACAAACAGGGGAACACATTCTCCTCACTTATACTGTTCACCTGGTAACATGTCCCGTGTGCATTAAACAATCAGGGGAACACATTCTCCTCACTTATACTGTTCACCTGGTAACATGTCCCGTGCGTATTAAACAATCAGGGAAACACACTCTCCTCACTTATACTATTCACCTGGTAACATGTCCTGTGTATATTAAACAATCAGGGGAACACACTCTCCTCCCTTATACTGTTCACCTGGGAACATGTTGCGTGTATATTAAACCATCAGGGGAACACACTCTCCTCACTTATACTGTTCACCTGGTAACATGTCCCGTGTATATGAAACCATCAGGGGAACACATTCTCCTCACTTATACTGTTCACCTGGTAACATGTCCCTTGTGTATTAAACAATCAGGGGAACACACTCTCCTCACTTATACTGTTCACCTGGTAACATGTCCCGTGTGTATTAAACCACAAGGGGAACACACTCTCCTCACTTATACTGTTCACCTGGTAACATGTCCCTTGTGTATTAAACAATCAGGGGAACACACTCTCCTCACTTATACTGTTCACCTGGTAACATGTCCCGTGTATATTAAACCACAAGGGGAACACACTCTCCTCACTTATACTGTTCACCTGGTAACATGTTGCGTGTATATTAAACCATCAGGGGAACACACTCTCCTCACTTATACTGTTCACCTGGTAACATGTCCCGTGTATATGAAACCATCAGGGGAACACATTCTCCTCACTTATACTGTTCACCTGGTAACATGTCCCTTGTGTATTAAACAATCAGGGGAACACACTCTCCTCACTTATACTGTTCACTTGGTAACATGTCCCGTGTATATTAAACACACTCTCCTCACTTATACTGTTCAGCTGATAACATGTCCCGTGTGCATTAAACAATCAGGGGAACACACTCTCCTCACTTATACTGTTCACCTGATAACATGTCCCGTGTGTATTAAACCATAAGGGGAACACACTCTCCTCACTTATACTGTTCACCTGGTAATATGCCCTGTGTGTATTAAACCATCAGGGGAACACACTCTCCTCACTTATACTGTTCACCTGGTAACATGTTCCGTGTATATTAAACCATCAGGGGAACACACTCTCCTCACTTATACTGTTCACCTGGTAACATGTCCCGTGTATATTAAACCATCAGGGGAACACACTCTCCTCACTTATACTGTTCACCTGGGAACATGTCCCGTGTATATTAAACCATCAGGGGAACACACTCTCCTCACTTATACTGTTCACCTGGGAACATGTCCCGTGTATATTAAACCATCAGGGGAACACACTCTCCTCACTTATACTGTTCACCTGGTAACATGTTCCGTGTATATTAAACCATCAGGGGAACACACTCTCCTCACTTATACTGTTCACCTGGTCACATGTACCGTGTATATTAAACAATCAGGGGAACAAACTCTCCTCACTAATACTGTTCACCTGGTAACATGTCCCGTGTGTATTGAACAATCAGGGGAACACACTCTCCTCACTTATACTGTTCACCTGGTAACATGTCCCGTGCGTATTAAAGAATCAGGGGAACAGATTCTCCTCACTTATACTGTTCACTTGGTAACATGTCCCGTGCGTATTAAAACAACAGGGGAACACATTCTCCTCACTTATACTGTTCACATGGTAACATGTCCCGTGTGTATTACACAAACAGGGGAACACATTCTTCTCACTTATACTGTTCACCTGGTAACATGTCCCGTGTGTATTAAACAATCAGGGGAACAGACTCTCCTCACTTATACTGTTCACCTGGTAACATGTCCCGTGTATATTAAACCATCAGGGGAAAACACTCTCCTCACTTATAGTGTTCACCTGGTAACATGTCATGTGTATATTAAACCATCAGGGGAACACACTCTCCTCACTTATACTGTTCAACTGGTAACATGTCCCGTTTGTATTAAACCATCAGGGGAACACACTCTCCTCACTTATACTGTTCACCTGGTAACATGTCCCGTGTGTATTAAACCATCAGGGGAACACATTCTCCTCACTTATACTGTTCACCTGGTAATATGCCGTGTGTATATTAAACCATCAGCGGAGCACACTCTCCTCACTTATACTGTTCACCTGGGAACATGTCCCGTGTATATTAAACCATCAGGGGAACACACTCTCCTCACTTATACTGTTCACCTGGTAACATGTCCCGTGCATATTAAACCATCAGGGGAACACACTCTCCTCACTTATACTGTTCACCTGGTAACATGTCCCGTGTATATTAAACCATCAGGGGAACACACTCTCCTCACTTATACTGTTCACCTGGTAACATGTCCTGTGTGCATTAAACCATCAGGGGAACACACTCTCCTCACTTATACTGCTCATCTGGTAACATGTCCCTTGTGTATTAAACAATCAGGGGAACACACTCTCCACACTTATACTGTTCACCTGGTAACATGTCCTTTGCATATTTAACCATCAGGGGAAAACAATCTGCTCACTTCTACTGTTCACCTGGTGACATGTCCCGTGTGTATTAAACCATCAGGGGAACACACTCTCCTCACTTATACTGTTCACCTGGTAACATGTCCCTTGTATATTAAACCATCAGGGGAACACACTCTCCTCAATTATACATTTCACTTGGTGACATCTCCCGTGTGTATTGAACAATCAGGGGAACACACTCTCCTCACTTATACTGTTCAACTGGTAACATGCCCCGTGTGTATTAAACCATCAGGGGAACACAGTCTCCTCACTTATACTGTTCACCTGGTAATATGTCCCGTGTATATTAAACAATCGAGGGAACACACTCTCCTCACTTATACTGTTCACCTAGTCACATGTCCAGTGTATATTAAACCATCAGGGGAACACACTCTCCTCACTTATACTGTTCACCTGGTAACATGTCCCGTGTATATTAAACCATCAGGGGAACACACTCTCCTCACTTATACTGTTCACCTGGTAACATGTCCCGTGCGTATTAAACAATCAGGGGAACACATTCTCCTCACTTATACTGTTCAGCTGGTAACATGTCCCGTGTATATTAAACCATCAGGGGAACACACTCTCCTCACTTATACTGTTCACCTGGTAACATGTCCCGTGCGTATTAAACCATCAGGGGAACACATTCTCCTCACTTATACTGTTCACCTGGTAACATGTCCCGTGTATATTAAACCATCAGGGGAACACATTCTCCTCACTTATACTGTTCACCTGGTAACATGTCCCGTGCATATTAAACCATCAGGGGAACACACACTCCTCACATATACTGTTCACCTGGTAACATGTCCCGTGAGTATTAAACAATCAGGGGAACACACGCTCCTCACTTACACTGTTCACCTGGTAACATGTCCCATGAATATTAAACCATCAGGGGAAAGCAATCTCCTCACTTATACTGTTCACCTGGTAACATGTCCTGTGTGTATTAAACCATCAGGGGAACACTCTCTCCTCACTTATACTGTTCACCTGCTAACATGTCCTGTGTGCATTAAATCATCAGGGGAACACACTCTCCTCACTTAGACTGTTCATCTGGTTACATGTCCAGTGAATATTAAACCATCAGGGGAACACATTCTCCTCACTTATACTGTTCACCTGGTAACATGTCCCGTTTATATTAAACCATCAGGGGAACACATTCTCCTCACTTATACTGTTCACCTGGTAACATGTCCCGTGTATATTAAACAATCAGGGGAATTCACTCTCCTCACTTATACTGTTCACCTGGTAACATGTCCCGTGCGTGTTAAACCATCAGGGGAACAGACTCTCCTCACTTATACGGTTCTCCTGGCAACATGTCCCGTGAGTATTAAACAATCAGGGGAACACACTCTCCTCACTTATACTGTTCACCTGGTGACATGTCCCGTGTGTATTAAAGAATCAGGGGAACACACTCTCCTCACTTCTGCTGTTCACCTGGTAACAGGTCCAGTGTATATGAAACCATCAGGGGAACACATTCTCCTCACTTATACTGTTCACCTGGTAACATGTCCCTTGTGTATTAAACAATCAGGGGAACACACTCTCCTCACTTATACTGTTCACTTGGTAACATGTCCCGTGTATATTAAACACACTCTCCTCACTTATACTGTTCAGCTGATAACATGTCCCTTGTATATTAAACCATCAGGGGAACACACTCTCCTCAATTATACATTTCACTTGGTGACATCTCCCGTGTGTATTGAACAATCAGGGGAACACACTCTCCTCACTTCTGCTGTTCACCTGGTAACAGGTCCAGTGTATATGAAACCATCAGGGGAACACATTCTCCTCACTTATACTGTTCACCTGGTAACATGTCCCGTGTATATTAAACCATCAGGGGAACACATTCTCCTCACTTATACTGTTCACCTGGTAACATGTCCCGTGTATATTAAACCATCAGGGGAACACATTCTCCTCACTTATACTGTTCACCTGGTAAATGTCCCGTGTATATTAAACCATCAGGGGAACACACTCTCCTCACTTACACTGTTCACCTGGTAACATGTCCCGTGAATATTAAACCATCAGGGGAAAGCAATCTACTCACTTATACTGTTCACCTGGTAACATGTCCTGTGTGTATTAAACCATCAGGGGAACACACTCTCCTCACTTATACTGTTCACCTGGTAACATGTCCCGTGCACATTAAACAATCAGGGGAACACATTCTCCTCACTTCTAATGTTCACTTGGTAACATGTCCCGTGCGTATTAAACCATCAGGGGAACACAATCTCCTCACTTATACTGTTCACCTGGTAACATGTCCCGTGCACATTAAACAATCAGGGGAACACATTCTCCTCACTTCTAATGTTCACCTGGTAACATGTCCCGTGTGTATTAAACAAACAGGGGAACTCATTCTCCTCACTTATACTGTTCACCTGGTAACATGTCCCGTCCGTATTAAACAATCAGGGGAACACACTCTGCTCACTAATACTGTTCACCTGGTAACATGTCCTGTGTATATTAAACCTTCAATGGAACACACTCTCCTCACTTATACTGTTCACCGGGTAACATGTCCTGTGTATATTAAAACATCAGGGGAACACACTCTCCTCACTTATACTGTTCACCTGGTAACATGTCCCGTGTGTATTAAACCATCAGGGGAACACAATCTCCTCACTTATACTGTTCACCTGGTAACATGCCCTGTGCATATTAAACCATCAGGGCAACACACACTCCTCACAGATACTGTTTACCTGGTAACATGTCCCGTTTATATTAAACCATCAGGGGAACACACTCTCCTCACTTACACTGTTCACCTAGTCACATGTCCCGTGTATATTAAACCATCAGGGGAACACACTCTCCTCACTTATACTGTTCATCTGGTAACATGTCCCGTGTATATTAAACCAACAGGGGAACACACTCTCCTCACTTATACTGTTCACCTGGTAACATGTCCCGTGTATATTAAACCATCAGGGGAACACACTCTCCTCACTTATACTGTTCACCTGGTAACATGTCCCGTGTGCATTAAACCATCAGGGGAACACACTCTCCTCTCTTATACTGTTCATCTGGTAACATGTCCTGTCAGTATTAAACCATCAGGGGAACACACTCTCCTCACTTATACTGTTCACCTGGTAACATGTCCTGTGTGCATTAAACCATCAGGGGAACACACTCTCCTCACTTATACTGTTCACCTGGTAACATGTCCTGTGTGTATTAAACCATCAGGGGAACACACTCTCCTCACTTATACTGTTCACCTGGTGACATGTCCCGTGTGTATTAAACAATCAGGGGAACACACTCTCCTCACTTATACTGTTCACCTGGTAACATGTCCCGTGCGTGTTAAACCATCAGGGGAACACACTCTCCTCACTTATACTGTTCACCTGGTAATATGTCCCGTGTATATTAAACCATCATGGGAACACACTCTCCTTACTTATACTGTTCACCTGGTAACATGTCCCTTGCGTGTTATACCATCAGGGGAACACACTCTCCTCACATATACTGTTCACCTGGCAACATGTCCCGTGAGTTTTAAACAATCAGGGGAACACACTCTCCTCACTTATACTGTTCACCTGGCAACATGTCCCTTGCGTGTTATACCATCAGGGGAACACATTCTCCTCACTTACACTGTTCACTTGGTAACATGTCCCGTGCGTGTTAAACCATCAGGGGAACACACTCTCCTCACTTATACTGTTCACCTGGTAACATGTCCCGTGTATATTAAACCATCAGGGGAACACACTCTCCTCACTTATACTGTTCACCTGGTAACATGTCCCTTGCGTGTTATACCATCAGGGGAACACATTCTCCTCACTTACACTGTTCACTTGGTAACATGTCCCGTGCGTGTTAAACCATCAGGGGAACACACTCTCCTCACTTATACTGTTCACCTGGTAACATGTCCCGTGTATATTAAACCATCAGGGGAACACACTCTCCTCACTTATACTGTTCACCTGGGAACATGTCCCGTGTATATTAAACCATCAGGGGAACACACTCTCCTCACTTATACTGTTCACCTGGGAACATGTCCCGTGTATATTAAACCATCAGGGGAACACACTCTCCTCACTTATACTGTTCACCTGGTAACATGTTCCGTGTATATTAAACCATCAGGGGAACACACTCTCCTCACTTATACTGTTCACCTGGTCACATGTTCCGTGTATATTAAACAATCAGGGGAACAAACTCTCCTCACTAATACTGTTCACCTGGTAACATGTCCCGTGTGTATTGAACAATCAGGGGAACACACTCTCCTCACTTATACTGTTCACCTGGTAACATGTCCCGTGCGTATTAAAGAATCAGGGGAACAGATTCTCCTCACTTATACTGTTCACTTGGTAACATGTCCCGTGCGTATTAAAACAACAGGGGAACACATTCTCCTCACTTATACTGTTCACATGGTAACATGTCCCGTGTGTATTACACAAACAGGGGAACACATTCTTCTCACTTATACTGTTCACCTGGTAACATGTCCCGTGTGTATTAAACAATCAGGGGAACAGACTCTCCTCACTTATACTGTTCACCTGGTAACATGTCCCGTGTATATTAAACCATCAGGGGAAAACACTCTCCTCACTTATAGTGTTCACCTGGTAACATGTCATGTGTATATTAAACCATCAGGGGAACACACTCTCCTCACTTATACTGTTCAACTGGTAACATGTCCCGTGTGTATTAAACCATCAGGGGAACACACTCTCCTCACTTATACTGTTCACCTGGTAACATGTCCCGTGTGTATTAAACCATCAGGGGAACACATTCTCCTCACTTATACTGTTCACCTGGTAATATGCCGTGTGTATATTAAACCATCAGCGGAGCACACTCTCCTCACTTATACTGTTCACCTGGGAACATGTCCCGTGTATATTAAACCATCAGGGGAACACACTCTCCTCACTTATACTGTTCACCTGGTAACATGTCCCGTGCATATTAAACCATCAGGGGAACACACTCTCCTCACTTATACTGTTCACCTGGTAACATGTCCCGTGTATATTAAACCATCAGGGGAACACACTCTCCTCACTTATACTGTTCACCTGGTAACATGTCCTGTGTGCATTAAACCATCAGGGGAACACACTCTCCTCACTTATACTGCTCATCTGGTAACATGTCCCTTGTGTATTAAACAATCAGGGGAACACACTCTCCACACTTATACTGTTCACCTGGTAACATGTCCTTTGCATATTTAACCATCAGGGGAAAACAATCTGCTCACTTCTACTGTTCACCTGGTGACATGTCCCGTGTGTATTAAACCATCAGGGGAACACACTCTCCTCACTTATACTGTTCACCTGGTAACATGTCCCTTGTATATTAAACCATCAGGGGAACACACTCTCCTCAATTATACATTTCACTTGGTGACATCTCCCGTGTGTATTGAACAATCAGGGGAACACACTCTCCTCACTTATACTGTTCAACTGGTAACATGCCCCGTGTGTATTAAACCATCAGGGGAACACAGTCTCCTCACTTATACTGTTCACCTGGTAATATGTCCCGTGTATATTAAACCATCAGGGGAACACACTCTCCTCACTTATACTGTTCACCTAGTCACATGTCCAGTGTATATTAAACCATCAGGGGAACACACTCTCCTCACTTATACTGTTCACCTGGTAACATGTCCCGTGTATATTAAACCATCAGGGGAACACACTCTCCTCACTTATACTGTTCACCTGGTAACATGTCCCGTGCGTATTAAACAATCAGGGGAACACATTCTCCTCACTTATACTGTTCAGCTGGTAACATGTCCCGTGTATATTAAACCATCAGGGGAACACACTCTCCTCACTTATACTGTTCACCTGGTAACATGTCCCGTGCGTATTAAACCATCAGGGGAACACATTCTCCTCACTTATACTGTTCACCTGGTAACATGTCCCGTGTATATTAAACCATCAGGGGAACACATTCTCCTCACTTATACTGTTCACCTGGTAACATGTCCCGTGCATATTAAACCATCAGGGGAACACACACTCCTCACATATACTGTTCACCTGGTAACATGTCCCGTGAGTATTAAACAATCAGGGGAACACACGCTCCTCACTTACACTGTTCACCTGGTAACATGTCCCGTGAATATTAAACCATCAGGGGAAAGCAATCTCCTCACTTATACTGTTCACCTGGTAACATGTCCTGTGTGTATTAAACCATCAGGGGAACACACTCTCCTCACTTATACTGTTCACCTGGTAACATGTCCCGTGAATATTAAACCATCAGGGGAACACTCTCTCCTCACTTATACTGTTCACCTGCTAACATGTCCTGTGTGCATTAAATCATCAGGGGAACACACTCTCCTCACTTAGACTGTTCATCTGGTTACATGTCCAGTGAATATTAAACCATCAGGGGAACACATTCTCCTCACTTATACTGTTCACCTGGTAACATGTCCCGTTTATATTAAACCATCAGGGGAACACATTCTCCTCACTTATACTGTTCACCTGGTAACATGTCCCGTGTATATTAAACAATCAGGGGAATTCACTCTCCTCACTTATACTGTTCACCTGGTAACATGTCCCGTGCGTGTTAAACCATCAGGGGAACAGACTCTCCTCACTTATACGGTTCTCCTGGCAACATGTCCCGTGAGTATTAAACAATCAGGGGAACACACTCTCCTCACTTATACTGTTCACCTGGTGACATGTCCCGTGTGTATTAAAGAATCATGGGAACACACTCTCCTCACTTCTGCTGTTCACCTGGTAACAGGTCCAGTGTATATGAAACCATCAGGGGAACACATTCTCCTCACTTATACTGTTCACCTGGTAACATGTCCCTTGTGTATTAAACAATCAGGGGAACACACTCTCCTCACTTATACTGTTCACTTGGTAACATGTCCCGTGTATATTAAACACACTCTCCTCACTTATACTGTTCAGCTGATAACATGTCCCTTGTATATTAAACCATCAGGGGAACACACTCTCCTCAATTATACATTTCACTTGGTGACATCTCCCGTGTGTATTGAACAATCAGGGGAACACATTCTCCTCACTTATACTGTTCACCTGGTAACATGTCCCGTGTATCTTAAACCATCAGGGGAACACACTCTCCTCACTTATACTGTTCACCTGGTAACATGTCCCGTGCGTATTAAACAATCAGGGGAACACATTCTCCTCACTTATACTGTTCACCTGGTAACATGTCCCGTGTATATTAAACCATCAGGGGAACACATTCTCCTCACTTATACTGTTCACCTGGTAACATGTCCCGTGTATCTTAAACCATCAGGGGAACACACTCTCCTCACTTATACTGTTCACCTGGTAACATGTCCCGTGCGTATTAAACAATCAGGGGAACACATTCTCCTCACTTATACTGTTCACCTGGTAACATGTCCCGTGTATATTAAACCATCAGGGGAACACATTCTCCTCACTTATACTTTTCACCTGGTAAATGTCCCGTGTATATTAAACCATCAGGGGAACACACTCTCCTCACATATACTGTTCACCTGGTAACATGTCCCGTGAGTATTAAACAATCAGGGGAACACACTCTCCTCACTTATACTGTTCACCTGGTAACATGTCCCGTGTATATTAAACCATCAGGGGAACACATTCTCCTCACTTATACTGTTCACCTGGTAACATGTCCCGTGTATATTAAACCATCAGGGGAACACACTCTCCTCACTTACACTGTTCACCTGGTAACATGTCCCGTGAATATTAAACCATCAGGGGAAAGCAATCTACTCACTTATACTGTTCACCTGGTAACATGTCCTGTGTGTATTAAACCATCAGGGGAACACACTCTCCTCACTTATACTGTTCACCTGGTAACATGTCCCGTGCACATTAAACAATCAGGGGAACACATTCTCCTCACTTCTAATGTTCACTTGGTAACATGTCCCGTGCGTATTAAACCATCAGGGGAACACAATCTCCTCACTTATACTGTTCACCTGGTAACATGCCCTGTGTATATTAAACCATCAGGGGAACACACTCTCCTCACTTATACTGTTCACCTGGTAACATGTCCCGTGCGTATTAAACAATCAGGGGAACACATTCTCCTCACTTCTACTGTTCACTTGGTAACATGTCCCGTGCGTATTAAACAAACAGGGGAACACATTCTCCTCACTTATACTGTTCACCTGGTAACATGTCCCGTGTGTATTAAACAAACAGGGGAACTCATTCTCCTCACTTATACTGTTCACCTGGTAACATGTCCCGTGTGTATTAAACAATCAGGGGAACACATTCTCCTCACTTATACAGTTCACCTGGTAACATGTCCCGTCCGTATTAAACAATCAGGGGAACACACTCTGCTCACTAATACTGTTCACCTGGTAACATGTCCTGTGTATATTAAACCTTCAATGGAACACACTCTCCTCACTTATACTGTTCACCGGGTAACATGTCCTGTGTATATTAAAACATCAGGGGAACACACTCTCCTCACTTATACTGTTCACCTGGTAACATGTCCCGTGTGTATTAAACCATCAGGGGAACACAATCTCCTCACTTATACTGTTCACCTGGTAACATGCCCTGTGCATATTAAACCATCAGGGCAACACACACTCCTCACAGATACTGTTTACCTGGTAACATGTCCCGTTTATATTAAACCATCAGGGGAACACACTCTCCTCACTTACACTGTTCACCTAGTCACATGTCCCGTGTATATTAAACCATCAGGGGAACACACTCTCCTCACTTATACTGTTCATCTGGTAACATGTCCCGTGTATATTAAACCAACAGGGGAACACACTCTCCTCACTTATACTGTTCACCTGGTAACATGTCCCGTGTATATTAAACCATCAGGGGAACACACTCTCCTCACTTATACTGTTCACCTGGTAACATGTCCCGTGTGCATTAAACCATCAGGGGAACACACTCTCCTCACTTATACTGTTCATCTGGTAACATGTCCTGTCAGTATTAAACCATCAGGGGAACACACTCTCCTCACTTATACTGTTCACCTGGTAACATGTCCTGTGTGCATTAAACCATCAGGGGAACACAATCTCCTCACTTATACTGTTCACCTGGTAACATGTCCTGTGTGTATTAAACCATCAGGGGAACACACTCTCCTCACTTATACTGTTCACCTGGTGACATGTCCCGTGTGTATTAAACAATCAGGGGAACACACTCTCCTCACTTATGCTGCTCACCCGGTGACATGTCCCGTGTGTATTAAACAATCAGGGGAACAGACTCTCCTCACTTACACTGTTCACTTGGTAACATGTCCCGTGCGTATTAAACAAACAGGGGTACACATTCTCCTCACTTATACTGTTCACCTGGTAACATGTCCCGTGTGTATTAAACAATCAGGGGAACACATTCTCCTCACTTATACAGTTCACCTGGTAACATGTCCCGTCCGTATTAAACAAACAGGGGAACACACTCTCCTCACTTATACTGTTCACTTGGTAACGTGTCCCGTGTGTATTAAACAAACAGGGGAACACATTCTCCTCACTTATACTGTTCACCTGGTAACATGTCCCGTGTGTATTAAACAAACAGGGGAACACATTCTCCTCACTTATACTGTTCACCTGGTAACATGTCCCATGTGTATTAAACAATCAGGGGAACACATTCTCCTCACTTATACAGTTCACCTGGTAACATGTCCCGTCCGTATTAAGCAAACAGGGGAACACATTCTCCTCACTTCTACTGTTCACCTGGTAACATGTCCCGTGCGTATTAAACAATCAGGGGAACACACTCTCCTCACTAATACTGTTCACCTGGTAACATGTCCTGTGTATATTAAACCATCAGGGGAACACACTCTCCTCGCTTATACTGTTCACCTGGTAACATGTCCCGTGTATATTACACCATCAGGGGAATACACTCTCCTCACTTATACTGTTCACCTGGTAACATGTCCCGTGTGTATTAAACCATCAGGGGAACACAATCTCCTCACTTATACTGTTCACCTGGTAACATGCCCTGTGTATATTAAACCATCAGGGGAACACACTCTCCTCACTTATACAGTTCACCTGGTAACATGTCCCATGTATATTAAACCATCAGGGGATCACACTCTCCTCACTTATACTGTTCACCTGGTAACATGTCCCATGTATATTAAACCATCAGGGGAACACACTCTCCTCACTTACACAGTGCACCTGGTAAAATGTCCTGTGTGCATTAAACCATCAGGAGAACACACTCTCCTCACTTATACTGTTCACTTGGTGACATGTCCCGTGCGTATTAAACCATCAGGTGAACACACTCGCCTAAATTATACTGTTCATCTGGTGACATGTCCCGTGTATATTAAACCATCAGGGGAACACACTCTCCTCACTTATACTGTTCACCTGGTAACATGTCCCGTTAGTATTAAACCATCAGGGGAACACTCTCTCCTCACTTATACTGTTCACCTGGTAATATGTCCTGTGTGTATTAAACAATCAGGGGAACACACTCTCCTCACGCACACTGTTCACCTGGTAACATGTCCCGTGTATATTAAACCATCAGGGGAACACACTCTCCTCACTTATACTGTTCACCTGGTAACATGTCCCGTGAATATTAAACCATGAGGGGAAAGCACTCCCCTCACTTATACTGTTCACCTGGTAACATATCCCGTGTATATTAAACCATCAGGGGAACACACTCTCCTCACTTACACTGTTCACCTGGGAAAATGTCCTGTGTGCATTAAACCTTCAGGGGAACACACTCTCCTCACTTATACAGTTCACTTGGTGACATGTCCCGTGCGTATTAAACCATCAGGGGAACACACTCTCCTCACTTACACTGTTCACCTGGTAAAATGTCCTGTGTGCATTAAACCTTCAGGGGAACACACTCGCCTCACTTATACTGTTCATCTGGTAACATGTCCTGTGTATATCAAACCATCAGGGGAACACACTCTCCTCACTTTTACTGTTCACCTGGTAACATGTCCCGTGTGCATTAAACCATCAGGGGAACACACTCTCCTCACTTACACTGTTCACCTGGTAACATGTCCCGTGTGCATTAAACCATCAGGGGAACACACTCTCCTCACTTATACTGTTCATCTGGTAACATGTCCCGTGGGCATTAAACCATCAGGGGAACACACTCTCCTCACTTATACTGTTCATCTGGTAACATGTCCCGTCAGTATTAAACAATCAGGGGAACACACTCTCCTCACTTACACTGTTCACCTGGTAACATGTCCCGTGTGCATTAAACCATCAGGGGAACACACTCTCCTCACTTATACTGTTCATCTGGTAACATGTTCCGTGGGCATTAAACCATCAGGGGAACACACTCTCCTCACTTATACTGTTCATCTGGTAACATGTCCTGTCAGTATTAAACCATCAGGGGAACACACTCTCCTCACTTATACTGTTCACCTGGTAACATGTCCTGTGTGCATTAAACCATCAGGGGAACACACTCTCCTCACTTATACTGTTCACCTGGTAACATGTCCTGTGTGTATTAAACCATCAGGGGAACACACTCTCCTCACTTATACTGTTCACCTGGTGACATGTCCCGTGTGTATTAAACAATCAGGGGAACACACTCTCCTCACTTATGCTGCTCACCCGGTGACATGTCCCGTGTGTATTAAACAATCAGGGGAACAGACTCTCCTCACTTATACTGTTCACCTGGTAACATGTCCCGTGCGTGTTAAACCATCAGGGGAACACACTCTCCTCACTTATACTGTTCACCTGGTAATATGTCCCGTGTATATTAAACCATCATGGGAACACACTCTCCTCACTTATACTGTTCACCAGGTAACATGTCCCGTGTGTATTAAACCATCAGGGGAACACACTCTCCTCACTTATACTGTTCACCTGGCAACATGTCCCGTGAGTTTTAAACAATCAGGGGAACACACTCTCCTCACTTATACTGTTCACCTGGTAACATGTCCCGTGTATATTAAACCATCAAGGGAACACATTCTCCTCACTTATACTGTTCACTTGGTAACGAGTCCCGTGTGTATTAAACAAACAGGGGAACACATTCTCCTCACTTATACTGTTCACCTGGTAACATGTCCCGTGTGTATTAAACAAACAGGGGAACACATTCTCCTCACTTATACTGTTCACCTGGTAACATGTCCCATGTGTATTAAACAATCAGGGGAACACATTCTCCTCACTTATACAGTTCACCTGGTAACATGTCCCGTCCGTATTAAACAAACAGGGGAACACATTCTCCTCACTTCTACTGTTCACCTGGTAACATGTCCCGTGTGTATTAAACAAACAGGGGAACACATTCTCCTCACTTATACTGTTCACCTGGTAACATGTCCCATGTGTATTAAACAATCAGGGGAACACATTCTCCTCACTTATACAGTTCACCTGGTAACATGTCCCGTCCGTATTAAACAAACAGGGGAACACATTCTCCTCACTTCTACTGTTCACCTGGTAACATGTCCCGTGTATATTAAACAATCAGCGGAACACACTCTCCTCACTAATACTGTTCACCTGGTAACATGTCCTGTGTATATTAAACCATCAATGAAACACACTCTCCTCACTTATACTGTTCACCTGGTAACATGTTCTGTGTATATTAAAACATCAGGGGAACACACTCTCCTCGCTTATACTGTTCACCTGGTAACATGTCCCGTGTATATTACACCATCAGGGGAATACACTCTCCTCACTTATACTGTTCACCTGGTAACATGTCCCGTGTGTATTAAACCATCAGGGGAACACAATCTCCTCACTTATACTGTTCACCTGGTAACATGCCCTGTGTATATTAAACCATCAGGGGAACACACTCTCCTCACTTATACAGTTCACCTGGTAACATGTCCCATGTATATTAAACCATCAGGGGATCACACTCTCCTCACTTATACTGTTCACCTGGTAACATGTCCCATGTATATTAAACCATCAGGGGAACACACTCTCCTCACTTACACAGTGCACCTGGTAAAATGTCCTGTGTGCATTAAACCATCAGGGGAACACACTCTCCTCACTTATACTGTTCACTTGGTGACATGTCCCGTGCGTATTAAACCATCAGGTGAACACACTCGCCTAAATTATACTGTTCATCTGGTGACATGTCCCGTGTATATTAAACCATCAGGGGAACACACTCTCCTCACTTATACTGTTCACCTGGTAACATGTCCCGTTAGTATTAAACCATCAGGGGAACACTCTCTCCTCACTTATACTGTTCACCTGGTAATATGTCCTGTGTGTATTAAACAATCAGGGGAACACACTCTCCTCACGCACACTGTTCACCTGGTAACATGTCCCGTGTATATTAAACCATCAGGGGAACACACTCTCCTCAATTATACTGTTCACCTGGTAACATGTCCCGTGAATATTAAACCATGAGGGGAAAGCACTCCCCTCACTTATACTGTTCACCTGGTAACATATCCCGTGTATATTAAACCATCAGGGGAACACACTCTCCTCACTTACACTGTTCACCTGGGAAAATGTCCTGTGTGCATTAAACCTTCAGGGGAACACACTCTCCTCACTTATACAGTTCACTTGGTGACATGTCCCGTGCGTATTTAACCATCAGGGGAACACACTCTCCTCACTTACACTGTTCACCTGGTAAAATGTCCTGTGTGCATTAAACCTTCAGGGGAACACACTCGCCTCACTTATACTGTTCATCTGGTAACATGTCCTGTGTATATGAAACCATCAGGGGAACACACTCTCCTCACTTATACTGTTCACCTGGTAACATTTCCCGTGAGCATTAAACAATCAGGGGAACACACTCTCCTCACTTATACTGTTCACCTGATAACATGTCCCGTGTGTATTAAACCATAAGGGGAACACACTCTCCTCACTTATACTGTTCACCTGGTAACATTTCCCGTGTGCATTAAACAATCAGGGGAACACACTCTCCTCACTTATACTGTACACCAGTTAACATGTCCCGTGTATATTAAACCATCAGGGGAACACACTCTCCTCACTTATACTGTTCACCTGGTAACATGTACCGTGTATATTAAACCATCAGGGGAACACACTCTCCTCAATTATACATTTCACTTGGTGACATGTCCCGTGTGTATTGAACAATCAGGGGAACACACTCTCCTCACTTATACTGTTCACCTGGTAACATGTCCCGTGTATATTAAACCATCAGGGGAACACACTCTCCTCACTTATACTGTTCACCTGGTAACATGTCCCGTGCGTATTAAACAATCAGGGGAACACACTCTCCTCACTTATACTGTTCACTTGGCAACATGTCCCGTGCTTATTAAACCAACAGGGGAACACATTCTCCTCACTTATACTGTTCACTTGGTAACATGTCCCGTGCGTATTAAACAAACAGGGGAACACACTCTCCTCACTTATACTGTTCACCTGGTAACATGTCCCGTGCGTATTAAACAATCAGGGGAACACACTCTCCTCACTTATACTGTTCACCTGGTAACATGTCCCGTGTGCATTAAACCATCAGGGCAACACACTCTCCTCACTTATACTGTTCATCTGGTAACATGTCCCGTCAGTATTAAACCATCAGGGGAACACACTCTCCTCACTTATACTGTTCACCTGGTAACATGTCCTGTGTGTATTAAACCATAAGGGGAACACACTCTCCTCACTTATACTGTTCACCTGGTGACATGTCCCGTGTGTATTAAACAATCAGGGGAACAGACTCTCCTGACTTATACTGTTCACCTGGTAACATGTCCCGTGCGTGTTAAACCATCAGGGGAACACACTCTCCTCACTTATACTGTTCAGCTGGTAATATGTCCCGTGTATATTAAACCATCATGGGAACACACTCTCCTTACTTATACTGTTCACCTGGTAACATGTCCCGTGCGTGTTAAACCATCAGGGGAACACACTCTCCTCACTTATACTGTTCACCTGGCAACATGTCCCGTGCGTATTAAACATTCAGGGGAACACACTCTCCTCACTTATACTGTTCACCTGGTAACATGTCCCTTGTATATTAAACCAACAGGGGAACACACTCTCCTCACTTACACTGTTCACTTGGTAACATGTCCCGTGCGTATTAAACAAACAGGGGTACACATTCTCCTCACTTATACTGTTCACTTGGTAACATGTCCCGTGTGTATTAAACCATCAGGGGAACACATTCTCCTCACTTATACTGTTCACTTGGTAACATGTCCCGTGTGTATTAAACAATCAGGGGAATACACTCTTCTTACTTATACTGTTCACCTGGCAACATGTCCTGTGTATATTAAACCATCAGGGGAACACACTCTCCTTACTTATACTGTTCTCCTGGTAACATGTCCCGTGTATATGAAACCATCAGGGGAAAGCACTCCCCTCACTTATACTGTTCTCCTGGTAACATGTCCCGTGTATATGAAACCATCAGGGGAACACACTCTCCTCCCTTATACTGTTCACCTGGTAACATGTCCCGTGTGCATTAAACCATCAGGGGAACACACTCTCCTCACTTATACTGTTCACCTGGTAACATGTCCCGTGTGTATTGAACAATCAGGGGAACACACTCTCCTCACTTACACTGTTCACCTGGTGAAATGTCCCGTGTGTATTAAACAATCAGGGGATCACACTCTCCTCAATTATAGTGTTCACCTGGTGACATGTCCCATGTATATTAAACCATCAGGGGATCACACTCTCCTCACTTATACTGTTCACCTGGTAACATGTCCCATGTATATTAAACCATCAGGGGAACACACTCTCCTCACTTACACAGTGCACCTGGTAAAATGTCCTGTGTGCATTAAACCATCAGGGGAACACACTCTCCTCACTTATACTGTTCACTTGGTGACATGTCCCGTGCGTATTAAACCATCAGGTGAACACACTCGCCTAAATTATACTGTTCATCTGGTGACATGTCCCGTGTATATTAAACCATCAGGGGAACACACTCTCCTCACTTATACTGTTCACCTGGTAACATGTCCCGTTAGTATTAAACCATCAGGGGAACACTCTCTCCTCACTTATACTGTTCACCTGGTAATATGTCCTGTGTGTATTAAACAATCAGGGGAACACACTCTCCTCACGCACACTGTTCACCTGGTAACATGTCCCGTGTATATTAAACCATCAGGGGAACACACTCTCCTCAATTATACTGTTCACCTGGTAACATGTCCCGTGAATATTAAACCATGAGGGGAAAGCACTCCCCTCACTTATACTGTTCACCTGGGAAAATGTCCTGTGTGCATTAAACCTTCAGGGGAACACACTCTCCTCACTTATACAGTTCACTTGGTGACATGTCCCGTGCGTATTTAACCATCAGGGGAACACACTCTCCTCACTTACACTGTTCACCTGGTAAAATGTCCTGTGTGCATTAAACCTTCAGGGGAACACACTCGCCTCACTTATACTGTTCATCTGGTAACATGTCCTGTGTATATCAAACCATCAGGGGAACACACTCTCCTCACTTTTACTGTTCACCTGTTGACATGTCCCGTCAGTATTAAACAATCAGGGGAACACACTCTCCGCACTTACACTGTTCACCTGGTGCCATGTCCCGGGTATATGAAACCATCAGGGGAACACACTCTCCTCACTTATACTGTTCACCTGGTAACATTTCCCGTGTGCATTAAACAATCAGGGGAACACACTCTCCTCACTTATACTGTACACCAGGTAACATGTCCCGTGTATATTAAACCATCAGGGGAACACACTCTCCTCACTTATACTGTTCACCTGGTAACATGTCCCATGTGTATTAAACAATCAGGGGAACACACTCTCCTCACTTACACTGTTCACTTGGCAACATGTCCCGTGCGTATTAAACAATCAGGGGAGCACAATCTCCTCACTTATACTGTTCAACTGGTAACATGCCCTGTGTATATTAAACCATCAGGGGAACACACTCTCCTCACTTATACTGTTCACCTGGTAACATGTCCCATGTGTATTAAACAATCAGGGGAACACACTCTCCTCACTTATACTGTTCACTTGGCAACATGTCCCGTGCGTATTAAACAAACAGGGGAACACACTCTCCTCACTTATACTGTTCACCTGGTAACATGTCCCATGTGTATTAAACAATCAGGGGAACACACTCTCCTCACTTATACTGTTCACTTGGCAACATGTCCCGTGCGTATTAAACAAACAGGGGAACACATTCTCCTCACTTATACTGTTCACTTGGCAACATGTCCCGTGCTTATTAAACCAACAGGGGAACACATTCTCCTCACTTATACTGTTCACCTGGTAACATGTCCCATGTGTATTAAACAATCAGGGGAACACACTCTCCTCACTTATACTGTTCACTTGGCAACATGTCCCGTGCGTATTAAACAAACAGGGGAACACATTCTCCTCACTTATACTGTTCACTTGGCAACATGTCCCGTGCTTATTAAACCAACAGGGGAACACATTCTCCTCACTTATACTGTTCACCTGGTAACATGTCCCATGTGTATTAAACAATCAGGGGAACACACTCTCCTCACTTATACTGTTCACTTGGCAACATGTCCCATGTGTATTAAACAATCAGGGGAACACACTCTCCTCACTTATACTGTTCACTTGGCAACATGTCCCATGTGTATTAAACAATCAGGGGAACACACTCTCCTCACTTATACTGTTCACCTGGTAACATGTCCCATGTGTATTAAACAATCAGGGGAACACACTCTCCTCACTTATACTGTTCACTTGGCAACATGTCCCGTGCGTATTAAACAAACAGGGGAACACATTCTCCTCACTTATACTGTTCACTTGGCAACATGTCCCGTGCTTATTAAACCAACAGGGGAACACATTCTCCTCACTTATACTGTTCACCTGGTAACATGTCCCATGTGTATTAAACAATCAGGGGAACACACTCTCCTCACTTATACTGTTCACTTGGTAACATGTCCCGTGCGTATTAAACAAACAGGGGAACACACTCTCCTCACTTATACTGTTCACCTGGTAACATGTCCCGTGCGTATTAAACAATCAGGGGAACACACTCTCCTCACTTATACTGTTCACCTGGTAACATGTCCCGTGTGCATTAAACCATCAGGGCAACACACTCTCCTCACTTATACTGTTCATCTGGTAACATGTCCCGTCAGTATTAAACCATCAGGGGAACACACTCTCCTCACTTATACTGTTCACCTGGTAACATGTCCTGTGTGTATTAAACCATAAGGGGAACACACTCTCCTCACTTATACTGTTCACCTGGTGACATGTCCCGTGTGTATTAAACAATCAGGGGAACAGACTCTCCTGACTTATACTGTTCACCTGGTAACATGTCCCGTGCGTGTTAAACCATCAGGGGAACACACTCTCCTCACTTATACTGTTCAGCTGGTAATATGTCCCGTGTATATTAAACCATCATGGGAACACACTCTCCTTACTTATACTGTTCACCTGGTAACATGTCCCGTGCGTGTTAAACCATCAGGGGAACACACTCTCCTCACTTATACTGTTCACCTGGCAACATGTCCCGTGCGTATTAAACATTCAGGGGAACACACTCTCCTCACTTATACTGTTCACCTGGTAACATGTCCCGTGTATATTAAACCAACAGGGGAACACACTCTCCTCACTTACACTGTTCACTTGGTAACATGTCCCGTGCGTATTAAACAAACAGGGGTACACATTCTCCTCACTTATACTGTTCACTTGGTAACATGTCCCGTGTGTATTAAACCATCAGGGGAACACATTCTCCTCACTTATACTGTTCACCTGGTAACATGTCCTGTTTGTATTAAACAATCAGGGGAATACACTCTTCTTACTTATACTGTTCACCTGGCAACATGTCCTGTGTATATTAAACCATCAGGGGAACACACTCTCCTTACTTATCCTGTTCACCTGGTAACATGTCCAGTGAATATTAAACCATCAGGGGAACACACTCTCCTCCCTTATACTGTTCACCTGGTAACATGTCCCGTGTGCATTAAACCATCAGGGGAACACACTCTCCTCACTTATACTGTTCACCTGGTAACATGTCCCGTGTGTATGAAACCATCAGGGGAACACACTCTCCTCCCTTATACTGTTCACCTGGTAACATGTCCCGTGTGCATTAAACCATCAGGGGAACACACTCTCCTCACTTATACTGTTCACCTGGTAACATGTCCCGTGTGTATTGAACAATCAGGGGAACACACTCCCCTCACTTATACTGTTCTCCTGGTAACATGTCCCGTGTATATGAAACCATCAGGGGAACACACTCTCCTCCCTTATACTGTTCACCTGGTAACATGTCCCGTGTGCATTAAACCATCAGGGGAACACACTCTCCTCACTTATACTGTTCACCTGGTAACATGTCCCGTGTGTATTGAACAATCAGGGGAACACACTCTCCTCACTTACACTGTTCACCTGGTGAAATGTCCCGTGTGTATTAAAGAATCAGGGGAACAGACTCTCCTCACTGAGACTGTTCACCTGGTGACATGTCCCGTCAGTATTAAACAATCAGGGGAACAGACTCTCCTCACTGAGACTGTTCACCTGGTGACATGTCCCGTGTGTATTAAACAATCAGGGGATCACACTCTCCTCAATTATACTGTTCACCTGGTGACATGTCCCGTGTGTATTAAACAATCAGGGGAACACACTCTCCTCACTTATACTGTTCACCTGGTAACATGTCCTGTGTATATTAAACCATCAGGGGAACTCACTCTCCTCACTTATACTGTTCACCTGGGAACATGTCCCGTGTATATTAAACCATCAGGGGAAATCACTCTCCTCACTTATAATGTTCATCTGGTAACATGTCCAGTGAATATTAAACCATCAGGGGAACACACTCTCCTCACTTATACTGTTCATCTGGTAACATGTCCAGTGAATATTAAACCATCAGGGGAACACACTCTCATCACTTATACTGTTCATCTGGTAACATGTCCCGTGCATATTAAACCATCAGGGGAACACACTCTCCTCACTTATACTGTTCACCTGGTAACATGTCCAGTGAATATTAAACCATCAGGGGAACACATTCTCCTCACTTATACTGTTCACCTGGTAACATGTCCAGTGAATATTAAACCAAGAAGGGAACACACTCTCCTCACTTATACTGTTCACCTGGTAACATGTCCAGTGCATATTAAAACATCAGGGGAACACATTCTCCTCACTTATGCTGTTCACCTGGTAACATGTCCTGTGTATATTAAACCATCAGGGGAACACACTCTCCTCACTTACACTGTTCATCTGGTAACATGTCCCGTCAGTATTAAACCATCAGGGGAACACACTCTCCTCACTTATACAGTTCACCTGGTAACATGTCCCGTGAATATTAAACCATCAGGGGAACACATTCTCCTCACTTTGACTTTTCTCTTGGTAACATATCGTGTATATTAAACCATCAGGAGAACACACTCTCCTCACTTACACTGTTCACTTGGAAACATGTCCCGTGAATATTAAACCATCAGGGGAACACACTCTCCTCACTTAGACTTTTCTCCTGGTAACATGTCCCGTGCGTATTAAACCATCAGGGGAACACACTCTCCTCACTTATACTGTTCATCTGGTAACATGTCCCGTCAGTATTAAACCATCAGTGGAACACTCTCTCCTCACTTATACTGTTCACTTGATGAAATGTCCCGTGTATATTAAACCATCAGGGGAACACACTCTCCTCACTTATACTGTTCACCGAGTCACCTGTCCCGTGTATATTAAACCATCAGGGGAACACATTCTCCTCACTTATACTGTTCACCTGGTAACATGTCCCGTGTATATTAAACCATCAGGGGAACACAATCTCCTCACTTATACTGTTCACCTGGTAACATATCCCGTGTATATTAAACCATCTGGGGAACACACTCTCCTCACTTACACTGTTCACCTGGTAAAATGTCCTGTGTGCATTAAACCATCAGGGGAACACACTCTCCTGACTTATACAGTTCACCTGTTAACATGTCCCGTGCGTATTAAACCATCAGGTGAACACACTCGACTCATTTATACTGTTCATCTGGTAACATGTCCCGTGTATATTAAACCATCTGGGGAGCACACTCTCCTCACTTATACTGTTCACCTGGTGACATGTCCCGTGTATATTAAACAATCATGGGAACACACTCTCCTCACTTATACTGTTCACCTGGTGACATGTCCTGTGTATATTAAACCATCAGGGAAACACACTCTCCTCACTTATACTGTTCACCTGGTAACATGTCCCGTGGATATTAAACCATCAGGGGAACACATTCTCCTCACTGATACTGTTCACCTGGTGACATGTCCTGTGTATATTAAACCATCAGGGAAACACACTCTCCTCACTTATACTGTTCACCTGGTAACATGTCCCGTGGATATTAAACCATCAGGGGAACACACTCTCCTCACTTATACTGTTCACCTGCTAACAAGTCCTTTGCATATTTAACAATCAGGGTAAAACATTCTGCTCACTTATACTGTTCACCTGGTGACAAGTCCCCTGTGTATTAAACAATCAGGGGAACACACTCTCCTCACTTATACTGTAACCTGGTGACATGTCCTTTGCATATTTAACCATCAGGGGATAACATTCTGCTCACTGAGACTGTTCACCTGGTGACATGTCCCGTGTGTATTAAAAAATCAGGGGAACACACTCTCCTCACTTATACTGTTCACCTGGTAACATGTCCCGTGTGTATTAATCAATCAGGGGAACACACTCTCCTCACTTATACTGTTCACCTGGTAACATGTCCCGTGTGTATTAAACAATCAGGGGAACACACTCTCCTCATTTATACTGTTCAGCTGGTAACATGTCCTGTGTATATTAAACCATCAGGGGAACACACTCTCCTCACTTATACTGTTAAGCTGGTAACATGTCCCATGTGCATTAAACAATCAGGGAAACACACTCTCCTCACTTATACTGTTCACCTGATAACATGTCCCGTGTGTATTAAACCATAAGGGGAACACACTCTCCTCACTTATACTGTTCACCTGGTAATATGCCCAGTGTATATTAAACCATCAGGGGAACACACTCTCTTCACTTATACTGTTCACCTGGGAACATGTCCCGTGTATATTAAACCATCAGGGGAACACACTCTCCTCACTTATACTGTTCACCTGGTATCATGTTCTGTGTATATTAAACCATCAGGGGAACACAATCTCCACACTTATACTGTTCACCTGGTAACATGCCCTGTGTATATTAAACCATCAGGGGAACACACTCTCCTCACTTATACTGTTTACCTGGAAACATGTCCCGTGTATATTAAACCATCAGGGGAATACATTCTCCTCACTTATACAGTTCACCTGGTAACATGTCCCGTGTGTATTGAACAATCAGGGGAACACACTCTCCTCACTTATACTGTTCACCTGGTAACATGTCCTGTGTATATTAAAACATCAGGGGAACACACTCTCCTCACTTGTACTGTTCACTTGGTAACATGTCCCGTGCGTATTAAACAATCAGGGGAACACATTCTCCTCACTTATACTGTTCACTTGGTAAAATGTCCCGTCCGTATTAAACCAACAGGGGAACACATTCTCCTCACTTATACTGTTCACCTGGTAACAAGTCCCGTGTGTACTAAATCAAAAGGGGAACACACTCTCCTCACTTATACCGTTCACCTGATAACATGTCCCGTGTGTATTAAACCATCAGGGGAACACACTCTCCTCACTTATACTGTTTACCTGGTAACATGTCCCGTGTATATTAAATCAAAAGGGGAACACACTCTCCTCACTTATACTGTTCACCTAGTCACATGTCCCGTGTATATTAAACAATCTGGGGAACACACTCTCCTGACTTATACTGTTCACCTGGTAACATGTCCCGTGTGTATTAAACAATCAGGGGAACACACTCTCCTCACTTATACCATTCACCTGATAACATGTCCCGTGTGTATTAAAACATCAGGGGAACACAATCTCCTCACTTATACTGTTCACCTGGTAACATGCCCTGTGTATATTAAACCATCAGGGGAACACACTCTCCTCACTTATACTGCTAACCTGGTAACATGTCCCGTGTATATTAAACCATCAGGGGAACACACTCTCCTCACTTATACTGTTCACCAAGTCACCTGTCCCGTGCATATTAAACCATCAGGGGAACACATTCTCCTCACTTATACTGTTCACCTGGTAACATGTCCCGTGTAAATAAAACCATCAGGGGAACACACTCTCCTCACTTATATTGTTCACCTGGTAACATATCCTGTGCATATTAAACCATCAGGGGAACACACTCTCATCACTTACACTGTTCACCTGGTAACATATCCTGTGCATATTAAACCATCAGGGGAACACACTCTCCTCACTTATACTGTTCACCTGGTAACATGTCCCGTGGATATTAAACCATCAGGGGAACACATTCTCCTCACTGATACTGTTCACCTGGTAACATGTCCCGTGCGTATTAAACCATCAGGTGAAAACACTCGCCTCACTTATACTGTTCACCTGGTAACATGTCCCGTGCGTGTTAAACCATCAGGGGAACACACTCTCCTCACTTATACTGTTCACCTGGTAACATGTTCCGTGTATATTAAACCATCAGGGGAAAACACTCTCCTCACTTATACTGTTCACCTGGTGACATGTCCCGTGTATATTAAACCATCAGGGGAACACACTCTCCTCACTTATACAGTTCACTTGGTGACATGTCCCGTGCGTATTAAACCATCAGGTGAAAACACTCGCCTCACTTATACTGTTCACCTGGTAACATGTCCCGTGCGTGTTAAACCATCAGGGGAACACACTCTCCTCACTTATACTGTTCACCTGGTAACATGTTCCGTGTATATTAAACCATCAGGGGAAAACACTCTCCTCACTTATACTGTTCACCTGGTGACATGTCCCGTGTATATTAAACAATCATGGGAACACACTCTCCTCACTTATACTGTTCACCTGGTGACATGTCCTGTGTATATTAAACCATCAGGGAAACACACTCTCCTCACTTATACTGTTCACCTGGTAACATGTCCCGTGGATATTAAACCATCAGGGGAACACATTCTCCTCACTGATACTGTTCACCTGGTAACATGTCCTGTGTGCATTAAACCATCAGGGGAACACACTCTCCTCACTTATACTGTTCACTTGGTAACATGTCCCGTGCGTATTAAACAAACAGGGGTACACACTCTACTCACTTATACTGTTCACCTGGTAACATGTCCCGTGTGTATTAAACAATCAGGGGAACACATTCTCCTCACTTATACTGTTCACTTGGTAACGTGTCCCGTGTGTATTAAACAAACAAGGGAACACATTCTCCTCACTTATACTGTTCACCTGGTAACATGTCCCGTGTGTATTAAACAATCAGGGGAACACATTCTCCTCACTTATACAGTTCACCTGGTAACATGTCCCGTCCGTATTAAACAAACAGGGGAACACACTCTCCTCACTTATACTGTTCACCTGGTAACATGTCCCGTGTTTATTAAACAATCAGGGGAACACATTCTCCTCACTTATACTGTTCACTTGGTAACATGTCCCGTGCGTATTAAACAAACAGGGGAACACACTCTCCTCACTTATACTGTTCACCTGGTAACATGTCCCGTGTGTATTAAACAATCAGGGGAACACACTCTCCTCACTTATACTGTTCACCTGGTAACATGTCCCGTGCGTATTAAACAATCAGGGGAACACATTCTCCTCACTTATACTGTTCACTTGGTAACATGTCCCGTGTGTATTAAACAAACAGGGGAACACATTCTCCTCACTTATACTGTTCACCTGGGAACATGTCCCGTGTGTATTAAACAAACAGGGGAACACATTCTCCTCACTTATACTGCTCACCTGGTAACATGCCCCGTGTGTATTAAACGATCAGGGGAACACATTCTCCTCACTTATACAGTTCACCTGGTAACATGTCCCGTCCGTATTACACAAACAGGGGAACACATACTCCTCACTTCTACTGTTCACCTGGTAACATGTCCCGTGCGTATTAAACAATCAGGGGAACACACTCTCCTCACTTATACTGTTCATCTGGTAACATGTCCCGTCAGTATTAAACCATCAGGGGAACACACTCTCCTCACTTATACTGTTCACCTGGTAACATGTCCTGTGTGTATTAAACCATCAGGGGAACACACTCTCCTCACTTATACTGTTCACCCGGTGACATGTCCCGTGTGTATTAAACAATCAGGGGAACACACTCTCCTCACTTATGCTGCTCACCCGGTGACATGTCCCGTGTGTATTAAACAATCAGGGGAACAGACTCTCCTCACTTATACTGTTCACCTGGTAACATGTCCCGTGCGTGTTAAACCATCAGGGGAACACACTCTCCTCACTTATACTGTTCACCTGGTAATATGTCCCGTGTATATTAAACCATCATGGGAACACACTCTCCTTACTTATACTGTTCACCTGGTAACATGTCCCGTGCGTGTTAAACCATCAGGGGAACACACTCTCCTCACTTATACTGTTCACCTGGCAACATGTCCCGTGAGTATTAAACAATCAGGGGAACACACTCTCCTCACTTATACTGTTCACCTGGTAACATGTCCCGTGTGTATTAAACCATCAGGGGAACACACTCTCCTCACTTATACTGTTCACCTGGTAACATGTCCCGTGCGTATTAAACAATCAGGGGAACACATTCTCCTCACTTATACTGTTCACTTGGTAACATGTCCCGTGTATATTAAACAATCAGGGGAACACATTCTCCTCACTTATACTGTTCACTTGGTAACATGTCCCGTGTATATTAAACCCTCAGGGGAACACACTCTCCTCACTTATACTGTTCACCTGGTAACATGTCCCGTGCGTATTAAACAATCAGGGGAACACATTCTCCTCACTTATACTGTTCACTTGGTAACATGTCCCGTGCGTATTAAACAATCAGGGGAACACATTCTCCTCACTTATACTGTTCACTTGGTAACATGTCCCGTGTATATTAAACCCTCAGGGGAACACACTCTCCTCACTTATACTGTTCACCTGGTAACATGTCCCGTGTGTATTAAACAATCAGGGGAACACATTCTCCTCACTTATACAGTTCACCTGGTAACATGTCCCGTCCGTATTAAACAAACAGGGGAACACATTCTCCTCACTTCTACTGTTCACCTGGTAACATGTCCCGTGTATATTAAACCATCAGGGGAACACACTCTCCTCACTTACACAGTGCACCTGGTAAAATGTCCTGTGTGCATTAAACCATCAGGGGAACACACTCTCCTCACTTATACAGTTCACTTGGTGACATGTCCCGTGTGTATTAAACCATCAGTGGTACACATTCTCCTCACTTATACTGTTCACCTGGTAACATGTCCCGTGTGTATTAAACAATCAAGGGAACACATTCTCCTCACTTATACTGTTCACTTGGTAACGTGTCCCGTGTGTATTAAACAAACAGGGGAACACATTCTCCTCACTTATACTGTTCACCTGGTAACATGTCCCGTGTGTATTAAACAATCAGGGGAACACATTCTCCTCACTTATACAGTTCACCTGGTAACATGTCCCGTCCGTATTAAACAAACAGGGGAACACATTCTCCTCACTTCTACTGTTCACCTGGTAACATGTCCTGTGTATATTAAAACATCAGGGGAACACACTCTCCTCGCTTATACTGTTCACCTGGTAACATGTCCCGTGTATATTACACCATCAGGGAAATACACTCTCCTCACTTATACTGTTCACCTGGTAACATGTCCCGTGTGTATTAAACCATCAGGGGAACACAATCTCCTCACTTATACTGTTCAACTGGTAACATGCCCTGTGTATATTAAACCATCAGGGGAACACACTCTCCTCACATATACTGTTTACCTGGTAACATGTCCCGTGTGTATTAAACCATCAGGGGAACACACTCTCCTCACTTATACTGTTCACCTGGTAACATGTCCCGTGTGTATTAAACAATCAGGGGAACACATTCTCCTCACTTATCATGTTCACTTGGTAACATGTCCCGTCCGTATTAAACAATCAGGGGAACACACTCTCCTCACTTATACTGTTCACCTGGTAACATGTCCCGTGTGTATTAAACAAACAGGGGAACACATTCTCCTCACTTATACTGTTCACCTGGTAACATGTCCCGTGTGTATTAAACAAACAGGGGAACACATTCTCCTCACTTATACTGTTCACCTGGTAACATGTCCCGTGTGTATTAAACAAACAGGGGAACACATTCTCCTCACTTATACTGTTCACCTGGTAACATGCCCCGTGTGTATTAAACGATCAGGGGAACACATTCTCCTCACTTATACAGTTCACCTGGTAACATGTCCCGTCCGTATTAAACAAACAGGGGAACACAAACTCCTCACTTCTACTGTTCACCTGGTAACATGTCCCGTGCGTATTAAACAATCAGGGGAACACATTCTCCTCACTTATCATGTTCACTTGGTAACATGTCCCGTCCGTATTAAACAATCAGGGGAACACACTCTCCTCACTTATACTGTTCACCTGGTAACATGTCCCGTGTGTATTAAACAAACAGGGGAACACATTCTCCTCACTTATACTGTTCACCTGGTAACATGTCCCGTGTGTATTAAACAAACAGGGGAACACATTCTCCTCACTTATACTGTTCACCTGGTAACATGTCCCGTGTGTACTAAACAAACAGGGGAACACATTCTCCTCACTTATACTGTTCACCTGGTAACATGCCCCGTGTGTATTAAACGATCAGGGGAACACATTCTCCTCACTTATACAGTTCACCTGGTAACATGTCCCGTCCGTATTAAACAAACAGGGGAACACATACTCCTCACTTCTACTGTTCACCTGGTAACATGTCCCGTGCGTATTAAACAATCAGGGGAACACACTCTCCTCACTTATACTGTTCACCTGGTAACATGTCCTGTGTATATTAAACCATCAATGGAACACACTCTCCTCACTTATACTGTTCACCTGGTAACATGACCCGTGTATATTAAACCATCAGGGGAACATACTCTCCTCACATATACTGTTCACCTGGTGACATGTCCCGTGCGTATTAAACCATCAGGGGAACACAATCTCCTCACTTATACTGTTCACCTGGTAACATGCCCTGTATATATTAAACCATCAGGGGAACACACTCTCCTCACATATACTGTTTACCTGGTAACATGTCCCGTGTATATTAAACCATCAGGGGAACACACTCTCCTCACTTACACTGTTCACCTGGTAAAATGTCCTGTGTGCATTAAACCATCAGGGGAACACACTCTCCTCACTTATACAGTTCACTTGGTGACATGTCCTGTGCGTATTAACCATCAGGTGAACACACTCGCCTCACTTATACTGTTCATCTGGTAACATGTCCCGTGTATATTAAACCATCAGGGGAACACACTCTCCTCACTTATACTGTTCATCTGGTAACATGTCCCGTGTATATTAAACCATCAGGGGAACACACTCTCCTCACTTATACTGTTCACCTGGAAACATGTCCCGTGTATATTAAACCATCAGGGGAACATACTCTCCTCACTTATACTGTTCACCTGGTAACATGTCCTGTGTAAATTAAACCATCAGGGGAACACACTCTCCTCACTTATACTGTTCATCTGGTAACATGTCCCGTCAGTATTAAACCATCAGGGGAACACACTCTCCTCACTTATACTGTTCACCTGGTGACATGTCCCGTGTGTATTAAACCATCAGGGGAACACACTCTCCTCACTTATACTGCTCACCCGGTGACATGTCCCGTGTGTATTAAACAATCAGGGGAACACACTCTCCTCACTTATACTGCTCACCCGGTGACATGTCCCGTGTGTATTAAACAATCAGGGGAACACACTCTCCTCACTTATACTGCTCACCCGGTGACATGTCCCGTGTGTATTAAACAATCAGGGGAACACACTCTCCTCACTTATACTGTTCACCTGGTGCCATGTCCCGGGTATATTAAACAATCAGGGGAAAAGAATCGCCTCACTTATACTGTTCACCTGGTAACATGTCCCGTGCGTGTTAAACCATCAGGGGAACACACTCTGCTAACTTAAACTGTTCAGCTGGTAACATGTCCCGTGAGTATTAAACCATCAGGGGAACACACTCTCCTCACTTATGCTGTTCACCTGGTAATATGTCCTGTGTGTATTAAACAATCAGGGGAACACACTCTCCTCACTTATACTGTTTACCTGGTAACATGTCCCGTGTGTATTAAACCATCAGGGGAACACACTCTCCTCACTTATACAGTTCACTTGGTGACATGTCCCGTGTGTATTAAACAAACAGGGGAACACATTCTCCTCACTTATCATGTTCACTTGGTAACATGTCCCGTCCGTATTAAACAATCAGGGGAACACACTCTCCTCACTTATACTGTTCACCTGGTAACATGTCCCGTGTGTATTAAACAAACAGGGGAACACATTCTCCTCACTTATACTGTTCACCTGGTAACATGTCCCGTGTGTATTAAACAAACAGGGGAACACATTCTCCTCACTTATACTGTTCACCTGGTAACATGTCCCGTGTGTATTAAACAAACAGGGGAACACACTCTCCTCACTTATACTGTTCACCTGGTAACATGTCCCGTGTGTATTAAACGATCAGGGGAACACATTCTCCTCACTTATACAGTTCACCTGGTAACATGTCCCGTCCGTATTAAACAAACAGGGGAACACATACTCCTCACTTCTACTGTTCACCTGGTGACATGTCCCGTGCGTATTAAACCATCAGGGGAACACACTCTCCTCACTTACACTGTTCACCTGGTAAAATGTCCTGTGTGCATTAAACCATCAGGGGAACACACTCTCCTCACTTATACTGCTCACCCGGTGACATGTCCCGTGTGTATTAAACAATCAGGGGAACACACTCTCCTCACTTATACTGTTCACCTGGTGCCATGTCCCGGGTATATTAAACAATCAGGGGAAAAGACTCGCCTCACTTATACTGTTCACCTGGTAACATGTCCCGTGCGTGTTAAACCATCAGGGGAACACACTCTGCTAACTTAAACTGTTCAGCTGGTAACATGTCCCGTGAGTATTAAACCATCAGGGGAACACACACTCCTCACTTATGCTGTTCACCTGGTAATATGTCCTGTGTGTATTAAACAATCAGGGGAACACACTCTCCTCACTTATACTGTTTACCTGGTAACATGTCCCGTGTGTATTAAACCATCAGGGGAACACACTCTCCTCACTTATACTGTTCACCTGGTAACATGTCCCGTGTGTATTAAACAATCAGGGGAACACATTCTCCTCACTTATCATGTTCACTTGGTAACATGTCCCGTCCGTATTAAACAATCAGGGGAACACACTCTCCTCACTTATACTGTTCACCTGGTAACATGTCCCGTGTGTATTAAACAAACAGGGGAACACATTCTCCTCACTTATACTGTTCACCTGGTAACATGTCCCGTGTGTATTAAACAAACAGGGGAACACATTCTCCTCACTTATACTGTTCACCTGGTAACATGTCCCGTGTGTATTAAACAAACAGGGGAACACACTCTCCTCACTTATACTGTTCACCTGGTAACATGTCCCGTGTGTATTAAACAAACAGGGGAACACATTCTCCTCACTTATACTGTTCACCTGGTAACATGCCCCGTGTGTATTAAACGATCAGGGGAACACATTCTCCTCACTTATACAGTTCACCTGGTAACATGTCCCGTCCGTATTAAACAAACAGGGGAACACATACTCCTCACTTCTACTGTTCACCTGGTAACATGTCCCGTGCGTATTAAACAATCAGGGGAACACACTCTCCTCACTTATACTGTTCACCTGGTAACATGTCCTGTGTATATTAAACCATCAATGGAACACACTCTCCTCACTTATACTGTTCACCTGGTAACATGACCCGTGTATATTAAACCATCAGGGGAACACACTCTCCTCACATATACTGTTCACCTGGTGACATGTCCCGTGCGTATTAAACCATCAGGGGAACACAATCTCCTCACTTATACTGTTCACCTGGTAACATGCCCTGTATATATTAAACCATCAGGGGAACACACTCTCCTCACATATACTGTTTACCTGGTAACATGTCCCGTGTATATTAAACCATCAGGGGAACACACTCTCCTCACTTACACTGTTCACCTGGTAAAATGTCCTGTGTGCATTAAACCATCAGGGGAACACACTCTCCTCACTTATACAGTTCACTTGGTGACATGTCCTGTGCGTATTAACCATCAGGTGAACACACTCGCCTCACTTATACTGTTCATCTGGTAACATGTCCCGTGTATATTAAACCATCAGGGGAACACACTCTCCTCACTTATACTGTTCATCTGGTAACATGTCCCGTGTATATTAAACCATCAGGGGAACACACTCTCCTCACTTATACTGTTCACCTGGAAACATGTCCCGTGTATATTAAACCATCAGGGGAACATACTCTCCTCACTTATACTGTTCACCTGGTAACATGTCCTGTGTAAATTAAACCATCAGGGGAACACACTCTCCTCACTTATACTGTTCATCTGGTAACATGTCCCGTCAGTATTAAACCATCAGGGGAACACACTCTCCTCACTTATACTGTTCACCTGGTGACATGTCCCGTGTGTATTAAACCATCAGGGGAACACACTCTCCTCACTTATACTGCTCACCCGGTGACATGTCCCGTGTGTATTAAACAATCAGGGGAACACACTCTCCTCACTTATACTGTTCACCTGGTGCCATGTCCCGGGTATATTAAACAATCAGGGGAAAAGACTCGCCTCACTTATACTGTTCACCTGGTAACATGTCCCGTGCGTGTTAAAACATCAGGGGAACACACTCTGCTAACTTAAACTGTTCAGCTGGTAACATGTCCCGTGAGTATTAAACCATCAGGGGAACACACTCTCCTCACTTATGCTGTTCACCTGGTAACATGTCCTGTGTGTATTAAACAATCAGGGGAACACACTCTCCTCACTTATACTGTTCACCTGGTGACATGTCCCGTGCGTATTAAACCATCAGGGGAACACAATCTCCTCACTTATACTGTTCACCTGGTCACATGTCCTGTATATATTAAACCATCAGGGGAACACACTCTCCTCACATATACTGTTTACCTGGTAACATGTCCCGTCAGTATTAAACCATCAGGGGAACACACTCTCCTCACTTATACTGTTCACCTGGTAACATGTCCTGTGTGTATTAAACCATCAGGGGAACACACTCTCCTCACTTATACTGTTCACCTGGTGACATGTCCCGTGTGTATTAAACAATCAGGGGAACACATTCTCCTCACTTACACTGTTCACTTGGTAACATGTCCTGTGTGTATTAAACCATCAATGGAACACACTCTCCTCACTTCTAGTGTTCACCTGGTAACATGACCCGTGTATATTAAACCATCAGGGGAACACACTCTCCTCACATATACTGTTCACCTGGTGACATGTCCCGTGCGTATTAAACCATCAGGGGAACACAATCTCCTCACTTATACTGTTCACCTGGTAACATGCCCTGTATATATTAAACCATCAGGGGAACACACTCTCCTCACATATACTGTTTACCTGGTAACATGTCCCGTCAGTATTAAACCATCAGGGGAACACACTCTCCTCACTTATACTGTTCACCTGGTAACATGTCCTGTGTGTATTAAACCATCAGGGGAACACACTCTCCTCACTTATACTGTTCACCTGGTGACATGTCCCGTGTGTATTAAACAATCAGGGGAACACATTCTCCTCACTTACACTGTTCACTTGGTAACATGTCCCGTGCGTATTAAACAAACAGGGGTACACATTCTCCTCACTTATACTGTTCACCTGGTAACATGTCCCGTGTGTATTAAACAATCAGGGGAACACATTCTCCTCACTTATACTGTTCACTTGGTAACATGTCCCGTGTGTATTAAACAATCAGGGGAACACATTCTCCTCACTTATACAGTTCACCTGGTAACATGTCCCGTCCGTATTAAACAAACAGGGGAACACATTCTCCTCACTTCTACTGTTCACCTGGTAACATGCCCTGTATATATTAGACCATCAGGGGAACACACTCTCCTCACATATACTGTTTACCTGGTAACATGTCCCGTCAGTATTAAACCATCAGGGGAACACACTCTCCTCACTTATACTGTTCACCTGGTAACATGTCCTGTGTGTATTAAACCATCAGGGGAACACACTCTCCTCACTTATACTGTTCACCTGGTGACATGTCCCGTGTGTATTAAACAATCAGGGGAACACACTCTCCTCACTTATGCTGCTCACCCGGTGACATGTCCCTTGTGTATTAAACAATCAGGGGAACAGACTCTCCTCACTTATACTGTTCACCTGGTAACATGTCCCGTGCGTGTTAAACCATCAGGGGAACACACTATCCTCACTTATACTGTTCACCTGGCAACATGTCCCGTGAGTATTAAACAATCAGGGGAACACACTCTCCTCACTTATACTGTTCACCTGGTAACATGTCCAGTGTATATTAAACAATCAGGGGAACACACTCTCCTTACTTATACTGTTCACCTGGTAACATGTCCCGTGCGTGTTAAACCATCAGGGGAACACACTATCCTCACTTATACTGTTCACCTGGCAACATGTCCCGTGAGTATTAAACAATCAGGGGAACACACTCTCCTTACTTATACTGTTCACCTGGCAACATGTCCCGTGAGTATTAAACAATCAGGGGAACACACTCTCTTTACTTATACTGTTCACCTGGTAACATGTCCCGTGCGTGTTAAACCATCAGGGGAACACACTATCCTCACTTATACTGTTCACCTGGCAACATGTCCCGTGCGTATTAAACAATCAGGGGAACACACTCTCCTCACTTACACTGTTCACTTGGTAACATGTCCCGTGCGTATTAAACAAACAGGGGTACACATTCTCCTCACTTATACTGTTCACCTGGTAACATGTCCCGTGTGTATTAAACAATCAGGGGAACACATTCTCCTCACTTATACTGTTCACTTGGTAACGTGTCCCGTGTGTATTAAACAAACAGGGGAACACATTCTCCTCACTTATACTGTTCACCTGGTAACATGTCCCGTGTGTATTAAACAATCAGGGGAACACATTCTCCTCACTTATACAGTTCACCTGGTAACATGTCCCGTCCGTATTAAACAAACAGGGGAACACATTCTCCTCACTTCTACTGTTCACCTGGTAACATGTCCCGTGTATATTAAACCATCAGGGGAACACACTCTCCTCACTTACACAGTGCACCTGGTAAAATGTCCTGTGTGCATTAAACCATCAGGGGAACACACTCTCCTCACTTATACAGTTCACTTGGTGACATGTCCCGTGTGTATTAAACCATCAGGGGTACACATTCTCCTCACTTATACTGTTCACCTGGTAACATGTCCCGTGTGTATTAAACAATCAGGGGAACACATTCTCCTCACTTATACTGTTCACTTGGTAACATGTCCCGTGTGTATTAAACCATCAGGGGTACACATTCTCCTCACTTATACTGTTCACCTGGTAACATGTCCCGTGTGTATTAAACAAACAGGGGAACACATTCTCCTCACTTACACTGTTCACCTGGTAACATGTCCCGTGTGTATTAAACAATCAGGGGAACACATTCTCCTCACTTATACAGTTCACCTGGTAACATGTCCCGTCCGTATTAAACAAACAGGGGAACACATTCTCCTCACTTCTACTGTTCACCTGGTAACATGTCCTGTGTATATTAAAACATCAGGGGAACACACTCTCCTTGCTTATACTGTTCACCTGGTAACATGTCCCGTGTATATTACACCATCAGGGAAATACACTCTCCTCACTTATACTGTTTACCTGGTAACATGTCCCGTGTGTATTAAACCATCAGGGGAACACAATCTCCTCACTTATACTGTTCACCTGGTAACATGCCCTGTGTATATTAAACCATCAGGGGAACACACTCTCCTCACATATACTGTTTACCTGGTAACATGTCCCGTGTATATTAAACCATCAGGGGAACACACTCTCCTCACTTATACAGTTCACTTGGTGACATGTCCCGTGTGTATTAAACAATCAGGGGAACACATTCTCCTCACTTATAATGTTCACTTGGTAACATGTCCCGTCCGTATTAAACAATCAGGGGAACACACTCTCCTCACTTATACTGTTCACCTGGTAACATGTCCCGTGTGTATTAAACCATCAGGGGAACACACTCTCCTCACTTACACAGTGCACCTGGTAAAATGTCCTGTGTGCATTAAACCATCAGGGGAACACACTCTCCTCACTTATACAGTTCACTTGGTGACATGTCCCGTGTGTATTAAACCATCAGGGGTACACATTCTCCTCACTTATACTGTTCACCTGGTAACATGTCCCGTGTGTATTAAACAATCAGGGGAACACATTCTCCTCACTTATACTGTTCACTTGGTAACATGTCCCGTGTGTATTAAACCATCAGGGGTACACATTCTCCTCACTTATACTGTTCACCTGGTAACATGTCCCGTGTGTATTAAACAAACAGGGGAACACATTCTCCTCACTTACACTGTTCACCTGGTAACATGTCCCGTGTGTATTAAACAATCAGGGGAACACATTCTCCTCACTTATACAGTTCACCTGGTAACATGTCCCGTCCGTATTAAACAAACAGGGGAACACATTCTCCTCACTTCTACTGTTCACGTGGTAACATGTCCTGTGTATATTAAAACATCAGGGGAACACACTCTCCTTGCTTATACTGTTCACCTGGTAACATGTCCCGTGTATATTACACCATCAGGGAAATACACTCTCCTCACTTATACTGTTTACCTGGTAACATGTCCCGTGTGTATTAAACCATCAGGGGAACACAATCTCCTCACTTATACTGTTCACCTGGTAACATGCCCTGTGTATATTAAACCATCAGGGGAACACACTCTCCTCACATATACTGTTTACCTGGTAACATGTCCCGTGTATATTAAACCATCAGGGGAACACACTCTCCTCACTTATACAGTTCACTTGGTGACATGTCCCGTGTGTATTAAACAATCAGGGGAACACATTCTCCTCACTTATAATGTTCACTTGGTAACATGTCCCGTCCGTATTAAACAATCAGGGGAACACACTCTCCTCACTTATACTGTTCACCTGGTAACATGTCCCGTGTGTATTAAACAAACAGGGGAACACATTCTCCTCACTTATACTGTTCACCTGGTAACATGTCCCGTGTGTATTAAACAAACAGGGGAACACATTCTCCTCACTTATACTGTTCACCTGGTAACATGTCCCGTGTGTATTAAACAAACAGGGGAACACACTCTCCTCACTTATACTGTTCACCTGGTAACATGTCCCGTGTGTATTAAACAAACAGGGGAACACATTCTCCTCACTTATACTGTTCACCTGGTAACATGTCCCGTGTGTATTAAACAAACAGGGGAACACACTCTCCTCACTTATACTGTTCACCTGGTGACATGTCCCGTGTGTATTAAACAAACAGGGGAACACACTCTCCTCACTTATACTGTTCACCTGGTAACATGTCCCGTGTGTATTAAACAAACAGGGGAACACACTCTCCTCACTTATACTGTTCACCTGGTAACATGTCCCGTGTGTATTAAACAAACAGGGGAACACATTCTCCTCACTTATACTGTTCACCTGGTAACATGTCCCGTGTGTATTAAACAAACAGGGGAACACACTCTCCTCACTTATACTGTTCACCTGGTGACATGTCCCGTGTGTATTAAACAATCAGGGGAACACATTCTCCTCACTTATACTGTTCACCTGGTAACATGCCCCGTGTGTATTAAACGATCAGGGGAACACATTCTCCTCACTTATACAGTTCACCTGGTAACATGTCCCGTGTATATGAAACCATCAGGGGAACACACTCTCCTCACTTATACTGTTCACCTGGTAACATGTCCCGTGTGCATTAAACCATCAGGGCAACACACTCTCCTCACTTATACTGTTCATCTGGTAACATGTCCCGTCAGTATTAAACCATCAGGGGAACACACTCTCCTCACTTATACTGTTCACCTGGTAACATGTCCTGTGTGTATTAAACCATCAGGGGAACACACTCTCCTCACTTATACTGTTCACCTGGTGACATGTCCCGTGTGTATTAAACAATCAGGGGAACACACTCTCCTCACTTATGCTGCTCACCCGGTGACATGTCCCGTGTGTACTAAACAATCAGGGGAACAGACTCTCCTCAATTCTCCTGTTCACCTGGTAACATGTCCCGTGCGTGTTAAACCATCAGGGGAACACACTCTCCTCACTTATACTGTTCACCTGGTAATATGTCCCGTGCGTATTAAACAAACAGGGGTACACATTCTCCTCACTTATACTGTTCACCTGGTAACATGTCCCGTGTGTATTAAACAATCAGGGGAACACATTCTCCTCACTTATACTGTTCACCTGGTAACATGTCCCGTGTGTATTAAACAATCAGGGGAACACATTCTCCTCACTTATACAGTTCACCTGGTAACATGTCCCGTCCGTATTAAACAAACAGGGGAACACATTCTCCTCACTTCTACTGTTCACCTGGTAACATGCCCTGTATATATTAAACCATCAGGGGAACACACTCTCCTCACATATACTGTTTACCTGGTAACATGTCCCGTCAGTATTAAACCATCAGGGGAACACACTCTCCTCACTTATACTGTTCACCTGGTAACATGTCCTGTGTGTATTAAACCATCAGGGGAACACACTCTCCTCACTTATACTGTTCACCTGGTGACATGTCCCGTGTGTATTAAACAATCAGGGGAACACACTCTCCTCACTTATGCTGCTCACCCGGTGACATGTCCCGTGTGTATTAAACAATCAGGGGAACAGACTCTCCTCACTTATACTGTTCACCTGGTAACATGTCCCGTGCGTGTTAAACCATCAGGGGAACACACTCTCCTCACTTATACTGTTCACCTGGTAATATGTCCCGTGTATATTAAACCATCATGGGAACACACTCTCCTTACTTATACTGTTCACCTGGTAACATGTCCCGTGCGTGTTAAACCATCAGGGGAACACACTCTCCTCACTTATACTGTTCACCTGGCAACATGTCCCGTGAGTATTAAACAATCAGGGGAACACACTCTCCTCACTTATACTGTTCACCTGGTAACATGTCCCGTGCGTATTAAACAATCAGGGGAACACATTCTCCTCAATTATACTGTTCACCTGGTAACATGTCCCGTGTGTATTAAACAATCAGGGGAACACACTCTCCTCACTTATACTGTTCACTTGGTAACGTGTCCCGTGTGTATTAAACAAACAGGGGAACACATTCTCCTCACTTATACTGTTCACCTGGTAACATGTCCCGTGTGTATTAAACAATCAGGGGGACACATTCTCCTCACTTATACAGTTCACCTGGTAACATGTCCCGTCCGTATTAAACAAACAGGGGAACACATTCTCCTCACTTCTACTGTTCACCTGGTAACATGTCCCGTGTATATTAAACCATCAGGGGAACACACTCTCCTCACTTACACAGTGCACCTGGTAAAATGTCCTGTGTGCATTAAACCATCAGGGGAACACACTCTCCTCACTTATACAGTTCACTTGGTGACATGTCCCGTGTGTATTAAACCATCAGGGGTACACATTCTCCTCACTTATACTGTTCACCTGGTAACATGTCCCGTGTGTATTAAACAATCAGGGGAACACATTCTCCTCACTTATACTGTTCACTTGGTAACGTGTCCCGTGTGTATTAAACAAACAGGGGAACACATTCTCCTCACTTATACTGTTCACCTGGTAACATGTCCCGTGTGTATTAAACAATCAGGGGAACACATTCTCCTCACTTATACAGTTCACCTGGTAACATGTCCCGTCCGTATTAAACAAACAGGGGAACACATTCTCCTCACTTCTACTGTTCACCTGGTAACATGTCCTGTGTATATTAAAACATCAGGGGAACACACTCTCCTCGCTTATACTGTTCTCCTGGTAACATGTCCCGTGTATATTACACCATCAGGGAAATACACTCTCCTCACTTATACTGTTCACCTGGTAACATGTCCCGTGTGTATTAAACCATCAGGGGAACACAATCTCCTCACTTATACTGTTCACCTGGTAACATGCCCTGTGTATATTAAACCATCAGGGGAACACACTCTCCTCACATGTACTGTTTACCTGGTAACATGTCCCGTGTATATTAAACCATCAGGGGAACACACTCTCCTCACTTATACAGTTCACCTGGTAACATGTCCCATGTATATTAAACCATCAGCGGATCACACTCTCCTCATTTATACTGTTCACCTGGTAACATATCCCGTGTATATTAAACCATCAGGGGAACACACTCTCCTCACATATACTGTTTACCTGGTAACATGTCCCGTGTATATTAAACCATCAGGGGAACACACTCTCCTCACTTATACAGTTCACCTGGTAACATGTCCCATGTATATTAAACCATCAGCGGATCACACTCTCCTCATTTATACTGTTCACCTGGTAACATATCCCGTGTATATTAAACCATCAGGGGAACACAATCTCCTCACTTATACTGTTCACCTGGTAACATGCCCTGTGTATATTAAACCATCAGGGGAACACACTCTCCTCACATATACTGTTTACCTGGTAACATGTCCCGTGTATATTAAACCATCAGGGGAACACACTCTCCTCACTTATACAGTTCACCTGGTAACATGTCCCATGTATATTAAACCATCAGCGGATCACACTCTCCTCATTTATACTGTTCACCTGGTAACATATCCCGTGTATATTAAACCATCAGGGGAACACACTCTCCTCACTTATACAGTTCACTTGGTGACATGTCCCGTGTGCATTAAACAATCAGGGGAACACATTCTCCTCACTTATAATGTTCACTTGGTAACATGTCCCGTCCGTATTAAACAATCAGGGGAACACACTCTCCTCACTTATACTGTTCACCTGGTAACGTGTCCCGTGTGTATTAAACAAACAGGGGAACACATTCTCCTCACTTATACTGTTCACCTGGTAACATGTCCCGTGTGTATTAAACAATCAGGGGAACACATTCTCCTCACTTATACTGTTCACCTGGTAACATGTCCCGTGTGTATTAAACAAACAGGGGAACACATTCTCCTCACTTATACTGTTCACCTGGTAACATGTCCCGTGTGTATTAAACAATCAGGGGAACACATTCTCCTCACTTATACTGTTCACCTGGTAACATGTCCCGTGTGTATTAAACAAACAGGGGAACACACTCTCCTCACTTATACTGTTCACCTGGTAACATGCCCCGTGTTTATTAAACGATCAGGGGAACACATTCTCCTCACTTATACTGTTCACCTGGTAACATGTCCCGTGTGTATTAAACAATCAGGGGAACACATTCTCCTCACTTATACTGTTCACCTGGTAACATGTCCCGTGTGTATTAAACAAACAGGGGAACACATACTCCTCACTTCTACTGTTCACCTGGTAACATGTCCCGTGCGTATTAAACAATCAGGGGAACACACTCTCCTCACTTATACTGTTCACCTGGTAACATGTCCTGTGTATATTAAACCATCAATGGAACACACTCTCCTCACTTATACTGTTCACCTGGTAACATGACCCGTGTATATTAAACCATCAGGGGAACACACTCTCCACACATATACTGTTCACCTGGTGACATGTCCCGTGCGTATTAAACCATCAGGGGAACACAATCTCCTCACTTATACTGTTCACCTGGTAACATGCCCTGTATATATTAAACCATCAGGGGAACACACTCTCCTCACATATACTGTTTACCTGGTAACATGTCCCGTGTATATTAAACCATCAGGGGAACACACTCTCCTCACTTATACAGTTCACTTGGTGACATGTCCTGTGCGTATTAAACCATCAGGTGAACACACTCGCCTCACTTATACTGTTCATCTGGTAACATGTCCCGTGTATATTAAACCATCAGAGGAACACACTCTCCTCACTTATACTGTTCATCTGGTAACATGTCCCGTGTATATTAAACCATCATGGGAACACACTCTCCTCACTTATACTGTTCACCTGGAAACATGTCCCGTGTATATTAAACCATCAGGGGAACATACTCTCCTCACTTATACTGTTCACCTGGTAACATGTCCTGTGTAAATTAAACCATCAGGGGAAAACACTCTCCTCACTTATACTGTTCATCTGGTAACATGTCCCGTCAGTATTAAACCATCAGGGGAACACACTCTCCTCACTTATACTGTTCACCTGGTGACATGTCCCGTGTGTATTAAACCATCAGGGGAACACACTCTCCTCACTTATACTGCTCACCCGGTGACATGTCCCGTGTGTATTAAACAATCAGGGGAACACACTCTCCTCACTTATACTGCTCACCCGGTGACATGTCCCGTGTGTATTAAACAATCAGGGGAACACACTCTCCTCACTTATACTGTTCACCTGGTGCCATGTCCCGGGTATATTGAACAATCAGGGGAAAAGACTCGCCTCACTTATACTGTTCACCTGGTAACATGTCCCGTGCGTGTTAAACCATCAGGGGAACACACTCTGCTAACTTAAACTGTTCAGCTGGTAACATGTCCCGTGAGTATTAAACCATCAGGGGAACACACTCTCCTCACTTATGCTGTTCACCTGGTAATATGTCCTGTGTGTATTAAACAATCAGGGGAACACACTCTCCTCACTTATACTGTTCACCTGGTGACATGTCCCGTGCGTATTAAACCATCAGGGGAACACAATCTCCTCACTTATACTGTTCACCTGGTAACATGTCCTGTGTATATTAAACCATCAATGGAACACACTCTCCTCACTTCTAGTGTTCACCTGGTAACATGACCCGTGTATATTAAACCATCAGGGGAACACACTCTCCTCACATATACTGTTCACCTGGTGACATGTCCCGTGCGTATTAAACCATCAGGGGAACACAATCTCCTCACTTATACTGTTCACCTGGTGACATGTCCCGTGCGTATTAAACCATCAGGGGAACACAATCTCCTCACTTATACTGTTCACCTGGTAACATGTCCTGTGTATATTAAACCATCAATGGAACACACTCTCCTCACTTCTAGTGTTCACCTGGTAACATGACCCGTGTATATTAAACCATCAGGGGAACACACTCTCCTCACATATACTGTTCACCTGGTGACATGTCCCGTGCGTATTAAACCATCAGGGGAACACAATCTCCTCACTTATACTGTTCACCTGGTAACATGCCCTGTATATATTAAACCATCAGGGGAACACACTCTCCTCACATATACTGTTTACCTGGTAACATGTCCCGTGTATATTAAACCATCAGGGGAACACACTCTCCTCACTTACACTGTTCACCTGGTAAAATGTCCTGTGTGCATTAAACCATCAGGGGAACACACTCTCCTCACTTATACAGTTCACTTGGTGACATGTCCTGTGCGTATTAACCATCAGGTGAACACACTCGCCTCACCTATACTGTTCATCTGGTAACATGTCCCGTGTATATTAAACCATCAGGGGAACACACTCCCCTCACTTATACTGTTCTCCTGGTAACATGTCCCGTGTATATGAAACCATCAGGGGAACACACTCTCCTCACTTATACTGTTCACCTGGTAACATGTCCCGTGTGCATTAAACCATCAGGGGAACACACTCTCCACACATATACTGTTCACCTGGTGACATGTCCCGTGCGTATTAAACCATCAGGGGAACACAATCTCCTCACTTATACTGTTCACCTGGTAACATGCCCTGTATATATTAAACCATCAGGGGAACACACTCTCCTCACATATACTGTTTACCTGGTAACATGTCCCGTGTATATTAAACCATCAGGGGAACACACTCTCCTCACTTATACAGTTCACTTGGTGACATGTCCTGTGCGTATTAAACCATCAGGTGAACACACTCGCCTCACTTATACTGTTCATCTGGTAACATGTCCCGTGTATATTAAACCATCAGAGGAACACACTCTCCTCACTTATACTGTTCATCTGGTAACATGTCCCGTGTATATTAAACCATCATGGGAACACACTCTCCTCACTTATACTGTTCACCTGGAAACATGTCCCGTGTATATTAAACCATCAGGGGAACATACTCTCCTCACTTATACTGTTCACCTGGTAACATGTCCTGTGTAAATTAAACCATCAGGGGAAAACACTCTCCTCACTTATACTGTTCATCTGGTAACATGTCCCGTCAGTATTAAACCATCAGGGGAACACACTCTCCTCACTTATACTGTTCACCTGGTGACATGTCCCGTGTGTATTAAACCATCAGGGGAACACACTCTCCTCACTTATACTGCTCACCCGGTGACATGTCCCGTGTGTATTAAACAATCAGGGGAACACACTCTCCTCACTTATACTGCTCACCCGGTGACATGTCCCGTGTGTATTAAACAATCAGGGGAACACACTCTCCTCACTTATACTGTTCACCTGGTGCCATGTCCCGGGTATATTGAACAATCAGGGGAAAAGACTCGCCTCACTTATACTGTTCACCTGGTAACATGTCCCGTGCGTGTTAAACCATCAGGGGAACACACTCTGCTAACTTAAACTGTTCAGCTGGTAACATGTCCCGTGAGTATTAAACCATCAGGGGAACACACTCTCCTCACTTATGCTGTTCACCTGGTAATATGTCCTGTGTGTATTAAACAATCAGGGGAACACACTCTCCTCACTTATACTGTTCACCTGGTGACATGTCCCGTGCGTATTAAACCATCAGGGGAACACAATCTCCTCACTTATACTGTTCACCTGGTAACATGTCCTGTGTATATTAAACCATCAATGGAACACACTCTCCTCACTTCTAGTGTTCACCTGGTAACATGACCCGTGTATATTAAACCATCAGGGGAACACACTCTCCTCACATATACTGTTCACCTGGTGACATGTCCCGTGCGTATTAAACCATCAGGGGAACACAATCTCCTCACTTATACTGTTCACCTGGTGACATGTCCCGTGCGTATTAAACCATCAGGGGAACACAATCTCCTCACTTATACTGTTCACCTGGTAACATGTCCTGTGTATATTAAACCATCAATGGAACACACTCTCCTCACTTCTAGTGTTCACCTGGTAACATGACCCGTGTATATTAAACCATCAGGGGAACACACTCTCCTCACATATACTGTTCACCTGGTGACATGTCCCGTGCGTATTAAACCATCAGGGGAACACAATCTCCTCACTTATACTGTTCACCTGGTAACATGCCCTGTATATATTAAACCATCAGGGGAACACACTCTCCTCACATATACTGTTTACCTGGTAACATGTCCCGTGTATATTAAACCATCAGGGGAACACACTCTCCTCACTTACACTGTTCACCTGGTAAAATGTCCTGTGTGCATTAAACCATCAGGGGAACACACTCTCCTCACTTATACAGTTCACTTGGTGACATGTCCTGTGCGTATTAACCATCAGGTGAACACACTCGCCTCACCTATACTGTTCATCTGGTAACATGTCCCGTGTATATTAAACCATCAGGGGAACACACTCCCCTCACTTATACTGTTCTCCTGGTAACATGTCCCGTGTATATGAAACCATCAGGGGAACACACTCTCCTCACTTATACTGTTCACCTGGTAACATGTCCCGTGTGCATTAAACCATCAGGGGAACACAATCTCCTCACTTATACTGTTCACCTGGTAACATGTCCTGTGTATATTAAACCATCAATGGAACACACTCTCCTCACTTCTAGTGTTCACCTGGTAACATGACCCGTGTATATTAAACCATCAGGGGAACACACTCTCCTCACATATACTGTTCACCTGGTGACATGTCCCGTGCGTATTAAACCATCAGGGGAACACAATCTCCTCACTTATACTGTTCACCTGGTGACATGTCCCGTGCGTATTAAACCATCAGGGGAACACAATCTCCTCACTTATACTGTTCACCTGGTAACATGTCCTGTGTATATTAAACCATCAATGGAACACACTCTCCTCACTTCTAGTGTTCACCTGGTAACATGACCCGTGTATATTAAACCATCAGGGGAACACACTCTCCTCACATATACTGTTCACCTGGTGACATGTCCCGTGCGTATTAAACCATCAGGGGAACACAATCTCCTCACTTATACTGTTCACCTGGTAACATGCCCTGTATATATTAAACCATCAGGGGAACACACTCTCCTCACATATACTGTTTACCTGGTAACATGTCCCGTGTATATTAAACCATCAGGGGAACACACTCTCCTCACTTACACTGTTCACCTGGTAAAATGTCCTGTGTGCATTAAACCATCAGGGGAACACACTCTCCTCACTTATACAGTTCACTTGGTGACATGTCCTGTGCGTATTAACCATCAGGTGAACACACTCGCCTCACCTATACTGTTCATCTGGTAACATGTCCCGTGTATATTAAACCATCAGGGGAACACACTCCCCTCACTTATACTGTTCTCCTGGTAACATGTCCCGTGTATATGAAACCATCAGGGGAACACACTCTCCTCACTTATACTGTTCACCTGGTAACATGTCCCGTGTGCATTAAACCATCAGGGCAACACACTCTCCTCACTTATACTGTTCATCTGGTAACATGTCCCGTCAGTATTAAACCATCAGGGGAACACACTCTCCTCACTTATACTGTTCACCTGGTAACATGTCCTGTGTGTATTAAACCATCAGGGGAACACACTCTCCTCACTTATACTGTTCACCTGGTGACATGTCCCGTGTGTATTAAACAATCAGGGGAACACACTCTCCTCACTTATGCTGCTCACCCGGTGACATGTCCCGTGTGTATTAAACAATCAGGGGAACAGACTCTCCTCACTTATACTGTTCACCTGGTAACATGTCCCGTGCGTGTTAAACCATCAGGGGAACACACTCTCCTCACTTATACTGTTCACCTGGTAATATGTCCCGTGTATATTAAACCATCATGGGAACACACTCTCCTTACTTATACTGTTCACCTGGTAACATGTCCCGTGCGTGTTAAACCATCAGGGGAACACACTCTCCTCACTTATACTGTTCACCTGGCAACATGTCCCGTGAGTATTAAACAATCAGGGGAACACACTCTCCTCACTTATACTGTTCACCTGGTAACATGTCCCGTGTATATTAAACCATCAGGGGAACATACTCTCCTCACTTATACTGTTCACCTGGTGACATGTCCTGTGTAAATTAAACCATCAGGGGAAAACACTCTCCTCACTTATACTGTTCATCTGGTAACATGTCCCGTCAGTATTAAACCATCAGGGGAACACACTCTCCTCACTTATACTGTTCACCTGGTGACATGTCCCGTGTGTATTAAACCATCAGGGGAACACACTCTCCTCACTTATACTGCTCACCCGGTGACATGTCCCGTGTGTATTAAACAATCAGGGGAACACACTCTCCTCACTTATACTGCTCACCCGGTGACATGTCCCGTGTGTATTAAACAATCAGGGGAACACACTCTCCTCACTTATACTGTTCACCTGGTGCCATGTCCCGGGTATATTAAACAATCAGGGGAAAAGACTCGCCTCACTTATACTGTTCACCTGGTAACATGTCCCGTGCGTGTTAAACCATCAGGGGAACACACTCTGCTAACTTAAACTGTTCAGCTGGTAACATGTCCCGTGAGTATTAAACCATCAGGGGAACACACTCTCCTCACTTATGCTGTTCACCTGGTAACATGTCCCGTGCGTATTAAACCATCAGGGGAACACAATCTCCTCACTTATACTGTTCACCTGGTAACATGTCCTGTGTATATTAAACAATCAGGGGAACACACTCTCCTCACTTATACTGTTCACCTGGTAACATGTCCCGTGCGTATTAAACCATCAGGGGAACACAATCTCCTCACTTATACTGTTCACCTGGTAACATGTCCTGTGTATATTAAACCATCAATGGAACACACTCTCCTCACTTCTAGTGTTCACCTGGTAACATGACCCATGTATATTAAACCATCAGGGGAACACTCTCTCCTCACTTATACTGTTCACCTGGTAACATGCCCTGTATATATTAAACCATCAGGGGAACACACTATCCTCACATATACTGTTTACCTGGTAACATGTCCCGTGTATATTAAACCATCAGGGGAACACACTCTCCTCACTTACACTGTTCACCTGGTAAAATGTCCTGTGTGCATTAAACCATCAGGGGAACACACTCTCCTCACTTATACAGTTCACTTGGTGACATGTCCTGTGCGTATTAACCATCAGGTGAACACACTCTCCTCACTTATACTGTTCATCTGGTAACATGTCCCGTGTATATTAAACCATCAGGGGAACACACTCCCCTCACTTATACTGTTCACCTGGTAACATGTCCCGTGTGCATTAAACCATCAGGGCAACACACTCTCCTCACTTATACTGTTCATCTGGTAACATGTCCCGTCTGTATTAAACCATCAGGGGAACACACTCTCCTCACTTATACTGTTCACCTGGTAACATGTCCTGTGTGTATTAAACCATCAGGGGAACACACTCTCCTCACTTATACTGTTCACCTGGTGACATGTCCCGTGTGTATTAAACAATCAGGGGAACACATTCTCCTCACTTATACTGTTCACCTGGTAACATGTCCCGTGTATATTAAACTATCAGGGGAACACACTCTCCTCACTTATGCTGCTCACCCGGTGACATGTCCCGTGTGTATTAAACAATCAGGGGAACAGACTCTCCTCACTTATACTGTTCACCTGGTAACATGTCCCGTGCGTGTTAAACCATCAGGGGAACACACTCTCCTCACTTATACTGTTCACCTGGTAATATGTCCCGTGTATATTAAACCATCATGGGAACACACTCTCCTTACTTATACTGTTCACCTGGTAACATGTCCCGTGCGTGTTAAACCATCAGGGGAACACACTCTCCTCACTTATACTGTTCACCTGGCAACATGTCCCGTGAGTATTAAACAATCAGGGGAACACACTCTCCTCACATATACTGTTCACCTGGTGACATGTCCCGTGTGCATTAAACCATCATTGGAAAACACTCTCCTCACTATTCTGTTCACCTGGTAACATGTCCCGTGTGAATTAAACAATCAGGGGAACACACTCTCCTCACTTATACTGTTTACCTGGTAACATATCCTGTGTATGTTAAACCATCAGGGGCACACACTCTCCTCACTTATACTGTTCACCTGGTAACATGTCCCGTGTGTATTAAACCATTAGGGGAACACACTCTCCTCACTTATACTGTTCACCTGGTAAAATGTACCGTGCATGTTAAACCATCAGGGGAACACACTCTCCTCACATATACTGTTCACCTGGTAACATGTCTCGTGTATATTAAACTATCAGTGCAACACACTCTCCTCACATATACTGTTCACCTGGTAACATGTCCCGTGTATATTAAACCATCAGGGGAACATACTCTCCTCACTTATACTGTTCACCTGGTAACATGTCGCTTGTATATTAAACCATCAGGGCAACACACTCTCCTCACATAGACTGTTCACCTGGTAACATGTCGCGTGTATATTAAACCATCAGGGGAACACACTCTCCTTACTTCTACTGTTCACCTGGTGACATGTCCCGTGTATATTAAACCATCAGGGGAACACACTCTCCTCACTTATACTGTTCACCTGGTAACATGTCCCGTGTATGTTAAACAATCAGGGGAACACACTCTCCTCACTGATACTGTTTACCTGGTATCATATCCTGTGTATGTTAAACCATCAGGGGAACACACTCTCCTCACATATACTGTTCACCTGGTAACATGTCCCGTGTATATTAAACCATCAGGGGAACATACTCTCCTCACTTATACTGTTCACCTGGTAACATGTCGCTTGTATATTAAACCATCAGGGCAACACACTCTCCTCACATAGACTGTTCACCTGGTAACATGTCGCGTGTATATTAAACCATCAGGGGAACACATTCTCCTTACTTCTACTGTTCACCTGGTGACATGTCCCGTGTATATTAAACCATCAAGGGAACATACTCTCCTCACTTAGACTGTTCACCTGGTAACATGTCGCTTGTATATTAAACCATCAGGGCAACACACTCTCCTCACATAGACTGTTCACCTGGTAACATGTCGCGTGTATATTAAACCATCAGGGGAACACTCTCTCCTCACTTATACTGTTCACCTGGTAACATGTCCCGTGTATGTTAAACAATCAGGGGAACACACTCTCCTCACTTATACTGTTCACCTGGTAACATGTCTCGTGCATATTAAGCCATCAGGGGAACACACTCTCCTCACTTATACTGTTCACCTGGTGACATGTCCCGTGTGTATTAAACCATCAGGGGAACTCACTCTCCTCACTTATACTGTTCACCTGGTAACATGTCTCGTGTATATTAAACCATCAGTGCAACACACTCTCCTCACATATACTGTTCACCTGGTAACATGTCCCGTGCATATTAAGCCATCTGGGGAACACACTCTCCTCACTTATACTTTTCACCTGGTAACATGTCTCGTGTATATTAAACCATCAGTGCAACACACTCTCCTCACTTATACTGTTCACCTGGTAACATGTCCCGTGCATATTAAGCCATCTGGGGAACACACTCTCCTCACTTATACTGTTCACCTGGTAACATGTCTCTTGTATATTAAACCATCAGGGGAACACACTCTCCTCACTTATACTGTTCACCAGGTAACATGTCGTTTGTATATTAAACCATCAGGGCAACACACTCTCCTCACATAGACTGTTCACCTGGTAACATTTCGTGTGTATATTAAACCATCAGGGGAACACAATCTCCTCACTTTTACTGTTCACCTGGTAAAATGTCCCGTGTATGTTAAACCATCAGGGGAACACACTCTCCTCATTTATTCTGTTCACCTGGTGACATGTCCCACGTATATTAAACCATCAGTGTAACACTCTCTCCTCACTTATACTGTTCACCTGGTAACATGTCCCGTGTGAGTTAAACCATCAGGGGAACTCACTCTCCTCTCTTATAGATTTCACCTGGTAACATGTCCCGTGTGCATTAAACAATCAGGGGAACACACTCTCCTCACTTATTCTGTTCACCTGGTGACATGTCCCGTGTGTATTAAACAATCAGGGGAACACACTCTCCTCACTTATACTGTTCACCAGGTAACATGTCCCGTGTGCATTTAACAATCAGGGGAACACATTCTCCTCACTTATACTGTTCACCTGGTGACATGTCCCGTGTGTATTAAACAATCAGGGGAACACACTCTCCTCACTTATACTGTTCATCTGGTAACGAGTCCCGTGCATATTAAACCATCAGGGGAACACACTCTCCTCATTTATTCTGTTCACCTGGTGACATGTCCCGTGTATATTAAACCATCAGGGGAACACACTCACCTCACTTATACAGTTCACCTGGTGACATGTCCCGTGCGTATTAAACAATCAGGGGAACACACTCTCCTCACTTATACTGTTCACCTGGTAACATGTCTCGTGTATATTAAACCATCAGGGGAACACACTCGCCTCACTTATACTGTTCACCTCGTAACATGTCGCGTGTATATTAAACCATCAGGGCAACACATTCTCCTCACATATACTGTTCACCTGGTAACATGTCTCGTGTATATTAAACCATCAGCGGAACACACTCTCCTCACTTATACTGTTCACCTCGTAACATGTCACGTGTATATTAAACCATCAGGGCAACACACTCTCCTCACTTATACTGTTCACCTGGTAACTTGTCCCGTGTATATTAAACCATCAGGGGAACACACTCTCCTCACTTATACTGTTCACCTGGTGACATGTCCCGTGCGTATTAAACAATCAGGAGAACACACTCTCCTCACTTCTACTGTTCACCTGGTGACATGTCCCGTGCATATTAAACCATCAGGGGAACACACTCTCCTCACTTATACTGTTCACCTGGTAACATGTCCCGTGTATATTAAACCATCAGGGGAACACACTCTCCTCACTTCTACTGTTCATCTGGTAACTTGTCCCGTGTATATTAAACCATCAGGGGAACACACTCTCCTCACTTTTACTGTTCACCTGGTAACATGTCCCGTGTATATTAAACCATCAGGGGAACACACTCACCTCACTTATACTGTTCACCTGGTGACATGTCCCGTGCGTATTAAACAATCAGGGGAACACACTCTCCTCACTTATACTGTTCACCTGGTAACATGTCCTGTGCATATTCAGCCATTTGGGGAACACACTCTCCTCACTTATACTCTTCACCAGGTAACATGACCTGTGAATATTAAACCATCAGGGGAACACACTCTCCTCACATATACTGTTCACCTGGTGACATGTCCCGTGTGCATTAAACCATCATTGGAACACACTCTCCTCACTTATACTGTTCACCTGGTAACATGTCCCGTGTGAATTAAACAATCAGGGGAACACACTCTCCTCACTTATACTGTTCACCTGTTAACATGTCCTGTGTATATTAAACCATCAGGGGAACACACTCTCCTCACTTATACTGTTTACCTGGTAACATATCCTGTGTATGTTAACCATCAGGGGCACACACTCTCCTCACTTATACTCTTCACCTGGTAACATGTCCCGTGTGTATTAAACCATTAGGGGAACACACTCTCCTCACTTATACTGTTCACCTGGTAAAATGTCCCGTGCATGTTAAACCATCAGGGGAACACACTCTCCTCACATATACTGTTCACCTGGTAACATGTCTCGTGTATATTAAACCATCAGTGCAACACTCTCTCCTCACTTATACTGTTCACCTGGTAACATGTCCCGTGTGTATTAAACAATCAGGGGAACACACTCTCCTCACTTATACTGTTCACCAGGTAACATGTCCCGTGTGCATTTAACAATCAGGGGAACACACTCTCCTCACTTATACTGTTCACCAGGTAACATGTCACGTGTATATTAAACAATCAGGGGAACACACTCTCCTCACTTATACTGTTCACCTGGTAACATGTCCCGTGTGTATTAAACAATCAGGGGAACACACTCTCCTCACTTATACTGTTCACCTGGTGACATGTCCCGTGTGTATTAAACAATCAGGGGAACACACTCTCTTCACTGATAATGTTCACCTGGTAACATGTCCCGTGTATATTAAACCATCAGGGGAACACACTCACCTCACTTATGCTGTTCACCTGGTAACATGTCCGGTGCGTATTAAACAATCAGGGGAACACACTCTCCTCACTTATACTGTTCACCTGGTAACATGTCCCGTGTATATTAAACCATCAGGGGAACACACTCTCCTCACTTATACTGTTCACCTGGTAACATGTCCCGTGTATATTACACCATCAAGGGAACACACTCTCCTCACTTATACTGTTCACCTGGTAACATGTCCCGTGTATATTAAACCATCAGGGGAACACACTCTCCTCACTTCTACTGTTCACCTGGTAACATGTCCCGTGTGTATTAAACAATCAGGGGAACACACTCTCCTCACTTATAATGTTCACCTGGTGACATGTCCCGTGTGTATTAAACAATCAGGGGAACACACTCTCCTCACTTATACTGTTCACCTGGTGACATGCCCCGTGTGTATTAAACAATCAGGGGAACACACTCTCCTCACTTATACTGTTCACCTGGTAACATGTCCCGTGTATATTAAACCATCAGGGGAACACACTCACCTCACTTATACAGTTCACCTGGTGACATGTCCCGTGCGTATTAAACAATCAGGGGAACACACTCTCCTCACTTATACTTTTCACCTAGTGACATGTCCTGTGTATATTAAACCATCAGGGGAAAGCACTCTCCTCACTTATACTGTTCACCTGGTAACATGTCCTGTGCATATTCAGCCATCTGGGGAACACACTCTCCTCACTTATACTCTTCACCAGGTAACATGTCCTGTGAATATTAAACCATCAGGGGAACACACTCTCCTCACATATACTGTTCACCTGGTGACATGTCCCGTGTGCATTAAACCATCATTGGAAAACACTCTCCTCACTTATACTGTTCACCTGGTAACATGTCCCGTGTATATTAAACCATCAGGGGAATACAGTCTCCTCACATATACTGTTCACCTGGTAACATGTCTCGTGTATATTAAACCATCAGGGGAACACACTCTCCTCACTTATACTGTTGACCTGGTAACATGTCCCGTGGGCTTTGAACTATCATGGGAAAACACTCTCCTCACTATTCTGTTCCCCAGGTAACATGTCCTGTGAATATTAAACCATCATGGGAAAACACTCTCCTCACTATTCTGTTCACCTGGTAACATGTCCCGTGTGTATTAAACAATCAGGGGAACACACTCTCCTCACTTATACTGTTCACCTGGTAACATGTCCCGTGCGTATTAAACAATCAGGGGAAAGCACTCTCCTCACATATACTGTTTACCTGGTAACATGTCTCGTGTATCTTAAACAATCAGGGGAACACACTCTCCTCACTTATACTGTTCACCTGGTAACATGTCTCGTGTATATTAAACCATCAGGGCAACACACTCTCCTCACATATACTGTTTACCTGGTAACATGTCTCGTGTATCTTAAACAATCAGGGGAACACACTCTCCTCATTATACTGTTCACCTGGTAACATGTCTCGTGTATATTAAAACATCAGGGGAACACACTCTCCTCACTTATACTGTTCACCTGGTGACATGTCCCGTGTGTATTAAACCATCAGGGGAACACACTCTCCTCACTTATACTGTTCACCTGGTAACATGTCTCGTGTATATTAAAACATCAGGGGAACACACTCTCCTCACTTATACTGTTCACCTGGTGACATGTCCTGTGTGCATTAAACCATCAGGGGAACACATTCTCCTCACTTATACTGTTCACCTGGTAACATGTCCCGTGTGTATTAAACAATCAGGGGAACACACTCTCCTCTCTTATACTGTTCACCTGGTGACATGTCCCGCGTATATTAAACCATCAGGGGAACGCACTCTCCTCTCTTATACTGTTGACCTGGTAACATGTCCCGTGCATATTAAGCCATCTGGGGAACACACTCTCTTCACTTATACTCTTCACCAGGTAACATGTCCTGTGAATATTAAACCATCAGGGGAACACACTCTCCTCACTTATACTGTTCACCTGGTAACATGTCCTGTGCATATTAAACCATCAGGGGAACACACTCTCTTCACTTATACTGTTCACCTGGTAACATGTCCCATGTATATGAAACCATCAGGGGAACACACTCTCCTCACTTCTACTGTTCACCTGGTAACATGTCCCGTGTGCATTAAAAAATCAGGGGAACACACTCTCCTCACTTATACTGTTCACCTGGTAACATGTCCCGTGTGTATTAAATCATCAGGGGAACACACTCTCCTCACTTATACTGTTCACCTGGTAACATGTCCCGTATGTATTAAACAATCAGGGGAACTCACTCTCCTCACTTATCCTGTTCACCTGGTAACATGTCCCGTGCATATTAAGCCATCTGGGGAACACACTCTCTTCACTTATACTCTTCACCAGGTAACATGTCCTGTGAATATTAAACCATCAGGGGAACACACTCTCCTCACTTATACTGTTCACCTGGTGACATGTCCCGTGTGTATTAAACAATCAGGGGAACACACTCTCCTCACTTATACTGTTCACCTGGTAACATGTCCCGTGTATATTAAACCATCAGGGGAACACACTCTCCTCACTTATACTGTTCACCTGGAAACATGTCCCGTGTGCATTAAACCATCAGGGGAACACACTCTGCTCACCTATACTGTTCACCTGGTGACATGTCCCGTGTATATTAAACCATCAGGGGAACACACTCTCCTCACTTATATTGTTCATCTGGTAACATGTCCCGTGCGCATTAAACATTCAGGGGAACACACTCTCCTCACTTATACTGTTCACCTGGTAACATGTCCTGTGCATATTAAACCATCAGGGGAACACACTCTCTTCACTTATACTGTTCACCTGGTAACATGTCCCATGTATATGAAACCATCAGGGGAACACAGTCTCCTCACTTCTACTGTTCACCTGGTAACATGTCCCGTGTGCATTAAAAAATCAGGGGAACACACTCTCCTCACTTATACTGTTCACCTGGTAACATGTCCCGTGTGTATTAAATCATCAGGGGAACACACTCTCCTCACTTATACTGTTCACCTGGTAACATGTCCCGTGTGCATTAAACAATCAGTGCAACACACTCTCCTCACTTATACTGTTCACCTGGTAACATGTCCCGTGTATATTAAACCATCAGGGGAACACACTCTCCTCACTTATACTGTTCACCTGGTAACATGTCCCGTGTGTATTAAACCATCAGGGCAACACACTCTTCTCACTTATACTGTTCACCTGGTGACATGTCCCGTGCGTATTAAACCATCAGGGCAACACACTCTGCTCACTTATACTGTTCACCAGGTAACATGTCCCGTGTATGTTAAACCATCAGGGGAACACACTCTCCTCACTTATACTGTTCACCTGGTGACATGTCCCGTGTGTATTAAACAATCAGGGGAACACACTCTCCTCACTTCTACTGTTCACCTGGTAACATGACCTGTGTATATTAAACAATCAGGGGAACACACTCTCCTCACTTCTGCTCTTCACCTGGTAACATGTCCCGTGTATATTAAATCATCAGGGCAACACACTCTCCTCACATATACTGTTCACCTGGTAACATGTCCCGTGCATATTAAGCCATCTGGGGAACACACTCTCTTCACTTATACTTTTCACCTGGTACCATGTCCTGTGTATATTAAACAATCAGGGGAACACACTCTCTTCACTTCTACTGTTCACCTGGTAACATGTCCCGTGGGCTTTAAACCATCATGGGAAAACACTCTCCTCACTATTCTGTTCACCAGGTATCATGTCCCGTGTGAATTAAACATTCAGGGGAACACTCTCTCCTCACTTATACTGTTCACCTGGTAACATGTCCCGTGGGCTTTAAACCATCAGGGGAACACACTCTCCTCACTTACACTGTTCACCTGGTAACATGTCCTGTGTATATTAAAACATCAGGGGAACACACTCTCTTCACTTATACTGTTCACCTGGTAACATGTCCCGTGTATATTAAACCATCAGGGGAACACACTCTCCTCACTTATACTGTTCACCTGGTGACCTGTCCCGTGTGCATTAAAAAATCAGGGGAACACACTCTCCTCACTTATACTGTTCACCTGGTAACATGTCCCGTGTATATTGAACCATCAGGGGAACACACTCTCCTCACTTATACTATTCACCTTGTAACATGTCCCGTGTATATTGAACCATCAGGGGAACACACTCTCCTCACTTATACTATTCACCTTGTAACATGTCCTGTGTGCATTAAACAATCAGGGGAACACACTCTCCTCACTTATACTGTTCATCTGGTAACATGTCCCGTGTGTATTAAACAATCAGGGAAACACACTCTCCTCACTTATACTGTTCACCTGGTGACATGTCCCGTGCACGTTAAACCATCAGGGGAAAAAACTCTCCTCACTATTCTGTTCACCTGGTAACATGTCCCGTGTATATTAAACAATCAGGTGAACACACTCTCCTCACTTATACTATTCACCTTGTAACATGTCCCGTGTATATTGAACCATCAGGGGAACACACTCTCCTCACTTATACTATTCACCTTGTAACATGTCCTGTGTGCATTAAACAATCAGGGGAACACACTCTCCTCACTTATACTGTTCATCTGGTAACATGTCCCGTGTGTATTAAACAATCAGGGAAACACACTCTCCTCACTTATACTGTTCACCTGGTGACATGTCCCGTGCACGTTAAACCATCAGGGGAAAAAACTCTCCTCACTATTCTGTTCACCTGGTAACATGTCCCGTGTGTATTAAACAATCAGGTGAACACACTCTCCTCACTTATACTGTTCACCTGGTAACATGTCCCATGTATATGAAACCATCAGGGGAACACACTCTCCTCACTTACACTGTTCACCTGGAAACAAGTCCCGTGAGCATTAAAAAATCAGGGGAACATACTCTCCTCACTTATGCTGTTTACCTGGTAACTTGTCCTGTGTGTATTAAACCATCAGGGGAACACACTCTCCTCACTTCTACTGTTCACCTGGTGACATGTCCCGTGCGTATTAAACAATCAGGGGAACACACTCTCCTCACTTATATTTTTCACCTGGTAACATGTCCCGTGTGAATTAAATATTCAGGGGAACACACTCTCCTCACTTATACTGTTGACCTGGTGACATGTCCCGTGCGTATTAAACAATCAGGGGAACACACTCTCCTCACTTATTTTGTTCACCTGGTGACATGTCCCGTGCGTATTAAACAATCAGGGGAACACACTCTCCTCACTTATATTTTTCACCTGGTAACATGTCCCGTGTGAATTAAATATTCAGGGGAACACACTCTCCTCACTTATACTGTTGACCTGGTGACATGTCCCGTGCGTATTAAACAATCAGGGGAACACACTCTCCTCACTTATTTTGTTCACCTGGTAACATGTCCCGTGCGTATTAAACAATCAGGGGAACACACTCTCCTCACTTATTTTGTTCACCTGGTAACATGTCCCGTGTGTATTAAACCATCATGGGAACACACTCTCCTCACTTATACTTTTCACCTGTTAACATGTTCCGTGGGCTTTAAACCATCATGGGAAAACACTCTCCTCACTATACTGTTCTCCTGGTAACATGTCCCGTGTATATTAAACCATCAGGGGAACACACTCTCCTCACTTATACTGTTCACCTGGTAACATGTCCTGTGTATATTAAACAATCAGGGGAACACACTCTCCTCACTTATACTGTTCACCTGGTAACATGTCCTGTGTATATTAAACCATCAGGGGAACACACTCTCCTCACTTATCCTGTCCACCTGGTAACATGTATCGTGTGCATTAAAAAGTCATGGGAACACACTCTCCTCACTTATACTGTTCATCTGGTAACATGTCCCGTGGGCATTAAACAATCAGGGGAACACTCTCTCCTCACTTATACTGTTCATCTGGTAACATGTCCCGTGGGCATTAAACAATCAGGGGAACACACTCTCCTCACTTATGCTGTTTACCTGGTAACATGTCCTGTGTGTATTAAACCATCAGGGGAACACACTCTCCTCACTTATACTGTTTACCTGGTAACATGTCCTGTGTGTATTAAACCATCAGGGGAACACACTCTCCTCACTTATACTGTTCACCTGGTGACATGTCCCGTGGGCTTTAAACCATCATGGGAAAACACTCTCCTCACTATTCTGTTCACCTGGTAACATGTCCCGTGTGAATTAAACATTCAGGGGAACACACTCTCCTCACTTATACTGTTCACCTGGTAACATGTCCCGTGCGTATTAAACAATCAGGGGAACAGACTTTCCTCACTTATACTGTTCACCTGGTAACATGTCCCATGTATATTAAACCATCATGGGAAAACACTCTCCTCACTATTCTGTTCACCTGGTAACATGTCCCGTGTGAATGAAACATTCAGGGGAACACACTCTCCTCACTTATACTGTTCACCTGGTAACATGTCCTGTGTATATTAAACCATCAGGGGAACACACTCTCTTCACTTATACTGTTCACCTGGTAACATGTCCCATGTATATGAAACCATCAGGGGAACACACTCTCCTCACTTCTACTGTTCACCTGGTAACATGTCTCGTGTGCATTAAAAAGTCATGGGAACACACTCTCTTCACTTATACTGTTCACCTGGTGACCTGTCCCGTGTGCATTAAACAATCAGGGGAACACACTCTCCTCACTTATACTGTTTATCTGGTAACATGTCCCGTGTATATTAAACCAGCAGGGGAACACACTCTCCTCACTTATACTGTTCACCTGGTAACATGTCCCGTGTGCATTAAACAATCAGGGGAACACACTCTCCTCACTTATACTGTTCACCTGGTAACATGTCCTGTGTATATTAAACAATCAGGGGAACACACTCTCCTCACTTATTCTGTTCACCAGGTGACATGTCCCGTGTGCATTAAACAATCAGGGGAACACACTCTCCTCATTTATTCTGTTCACCTGGTAACATGTCCTGTGCGTATTAAACAATAAGGGGAATACACTCTCCTCACTTTTACTGTTCACCTGGTGACATGTCCCGTGTGCATTAAACAATCAGGGGAACACACTCTCCTCATTTATTCTGTTCACCTGGTAACATGTCCCGTGCGTATTAAACAATCAGGGGAACACACTCTCTTCACATCTACTGTTCACCTGGTGACATGTCCCGTGTGTATTAAACCATCAGGTGAACACACTCTCCTCACTTATACTGTTCACCTGGTGACGTGACCCGTGTGTATTAAACAATCAGGGGAACACACTCTCCTCACTTATACTTTTCACCTGGTAACATGTCCCGTGTATAATAAACCATCAGATGAACACACTCTCCTCACTTATAAACTTCACCTGGTGACGTGACCCGTGAGTATTAAACAATCAGGGGAACACACTCTCCTCACTTATACTGTTCACCTGGTAACATGTCCCGAGTATATTGAACCATCAGGGAAACACACTCTGCTCACTTATACTGTTCACCTGGTAACATGTCCTGTATAGATTAAACCATCAGGGGAACACACCCTCCTCACTTATCGAGGTCACCTGGAAACATGTCCCGTGTGTATTAAACCATCAGGGGAACACACTCTCCTCACTTATACTGTTCACCTGGTAACATGTCCCGTGTGTATTAAACCATCAGGTGAACACACTCTCCTCACTTATAAAGTTCACCTGGTGACTTGACCCGTGTGTATTAAACAATCAGGGGAACACACTCTCCTCTCTTATACTGTTTACCTGGTGACATGTCCCGTGTATATTAAACCATCAGGTGAACACACTCTCCTCACTTATAAAGTTCACCTGGTGACTTGACCCGTGTGTATTAAACAATCAGGGGAACACACTCTCCTCTCTTATACTGTTCATCTGGTGACATGTCCCGTATTTATTAAACAATCAGGGGAACACACTCTCCTCTCTTATACTGTTTACCTGGTAACATGTCCCGTGTATATTAAACCATCAGGGGAACACACTCTCCTCACTTATACTGTTTACCTTGTGACATGTCCCGTGTGCATTAAACAATCAGGGGAACACACTCTCCTCACCTATACTGTTCACCTGGTAACATGTCCTGTGTATATTAAACCATCAGGGGAACACACTCTCCTCACTTATACTGTTCACCTGGTAACATGTCCCATGCATATTAAACAATCAGGGGAACACACTCTCCTCACTTATACTGTTCACCTGGTAACATGTCCCGTGCATATTAAACAATCAGGGGAACACACTCTCCTCACTTATACTGTTCACCTGGTAACATGTCCCGTGTATATGTAACCATCAGGGGAACACACTCTCCTCACTTCTACAGTTCACCTGGTGACATGTCCCGTGTGCATGAAAAAATCAGGGGAACACACTCTCCTCACTTATACTGTTCATCTGGTAACATGTCCCGTGTATATTAAACAATCAGGGGAACACACTCTCCTCACTTATACTGTTCACCTGGTAACATGTCCCGTGTATATGTAACCATCAGGGGAACACACTCTCCTCACTTCTACAGTTCACCTGGTGACATGTCCCGTGCGCATGAAAAAATCAGGGGAACACACTCTCCTCACATAGACTGTTCCACTGGTGACCTGTCCCGTGTGCATTAAACAATCAGGGGAACACACTCTCATCACTTATACTGTTCATCTGGTAACATGTCCTGTGTATGTTGAAGCATCAGGGGAACACGCTCTCCTCATTTCTACTGTTCACCTGGTAACATGCCCCGTGTGCATTAAAAAATCAGGGGAACACACTCTCCTCACTTATACTGTTCATCTGGTAACGTGTCCCGTGTATATTAAACCAACAGGGGAACACAGTCTCCTCACTGAAACTGTTCATCTGGTAACATGTCCCATGTATATGAAACCATCAGGGGAAAACACTCTCCTCACTATTCTGTTCACCTGGTAACATGTCCCGTGTGTATTAAACAATCAGGAGAACACACTCTCCTCACTTATGCTGTTCATCTGGTAACATGTCCAAGGTATATTAAACCGTCAGGGGAACACACTCTCCTCACTTATTCTGTTCACCTGGTAACATGTCCAAGGTATATTAAACCATCAGGGGAACACACTCTCCTCACTTCTACTGTTCACCTGGTAACATGTCCCGTGTATATTAAACCATCAGGGGAACACACTCTCCTCACTTCTACTGTTCCCCTGGTAACATTTCCCATGTATATTAAACAATCAGGGGAACACAATCTCCTCACTTATACTGTTCATCTGGTAACATGTCCAAGGTATATTAAACCGTCAGGGGAACACACTCTCCTCACTTATACTGTTCACCTTTTAACATGTCCAAGGTATATTAAACCGTCAGGGGAACACACTCTCCTCACTTCTACTGTTCCCCTGGTAACATGTCCCATGTATATTAAACAATCAGGGGAACACAATCTCCTCACTTATACTGTTCATCTGGTAACATGTCCAAGGTATATTAAACCATCAGGGGAACACACTCTCCACACTTATACTGTTCACCTGGTAACATGTCCCGTGTATATTAAACAATCAGGAGAACACACTCTCCTCACTTCTACTGTTCACCTGGTAACATGTCCAAGGTATATTAAACCATCAGGGGAACACACTCTCCTCACTTCTACTGTTCACCTGGTAACATGTCCCGTGTATATTAAACAATCAGGAGAACACACTCTCCTCACTTCTACTGTTCACCTGGTAACATGTCCAAGGTATATTAAACCATCAGGGGAACACACTCTCCTCACTTATACTGTTCACCTGGTAACATGTCCCATGTATATTAAACAATCAGCCGAACACAATCTCCTCACTTATACTGTTCAGCTGGTAACATGTCCAAGGTATATTAAACCATCAGGGGAACACACTCTCCCCACTTCTACTGTTCACCAGGTAACATGTCCCGTGTGCATTAAAAAATCAGGGGAACACACTCTCCTCACTTATACTGTTCACCTGGTAACATGTACCGTGTATATTACACCATCAGGGGAACACACTCTCCTCACTTATAGAGTTCACCTGATAACATGTCCTGTGTGTATTAAACCATCAGGGGAACACAGTCTCCTCACTTATACTGTTCACCTGGTAACATGTACCGTGTATATTACACCATCAGAGGAACACACTCTCCTCACTTATAGAGTTCACCTGATAACATGTCCTGTGTGTATTAAACCATCAGGGGAACACAGTCTCCTCACTTATACTGTTCACCATGTAACATGTCCCGTGCGTATTAAACAATCAGGGGAACACACTCTCCTCACTTATACTGTTCATCTGGTAACATGTCCTGCGTATATTAAACCATCAGGGGAAAACACTCTCCTCACTTATACTGTTCACCTGGTGACATGCCCCGTGTTTATTAAACAATCAGGGGAACACGCTCTCCTCACTTATACTGTTCACCTGGTAACATGTCCCGTGCATATTAAACCATAATGGGAACACACTCTCCTCACTTATACTGTTCATCTGGTAACATGTCCTGCGTATATTAAACCATCAGGGGAAAACACTCTCCTCACTTATACTGTTCACCTGGTGACATGCCCCGTGTTTATTAAACAATCAGGGGAACACGCTCTCCTCACTTATACTGTTCACCTGGTAACATGTCCCGTGTATATGAAACCATCAGGGGAACACATTCTCCTCACTTTAATACACACGGGACATGTTACCAGGTGAACAGAATAGTGAGGAGAGTGTTTTCCACTGATGGTTTAATACGCACGGGACATGTTACCGGGTGAACAGTATAAGTGAGCAGAGTGTGTTCCCCTGATGTTGTAATACGCACGGGACATGTTACCAGGTGAACAATATAAGTAAGGAGAGTGTGTTCCCCTGATGGTTTAATCTATACGGTACATGTTGCCAGGTGAACAGTGTAAGTGAGGAGAGTGTGTTCCCCTGATGGTTTAATATACACAGGACATGTTACCAGGTGAACAGTATAAGTGAGGAGAGTGTGTTCTCCTGATTGTTTAATATACACGGGACATGTTACCAGGTGAACATTATAAGTGAGGAGAGTGTGTTCCCCTGATGTTGTAATACGCACGGGACATGTTACCAGGTGAACAATATAAGTAAGGAGAGTGTGTTCCCCTGATGGTTTAATATACACAGGACATGTAACCACGTGAACTGTATATGTGAGGGGAATGTGTTCCCCTGATGGTTTAATACGAACGGGACATGTTACCAGGTGAACAGTATAAGTGAGGAGAGTGTGTTCCCCTGATTGTTTAATAAACACGGGACATGTTACCAGATGAACAGTATAAGTGTGGAGAGTGTGTTCCCCTGATGCTTTAATACACACGGGACATGTCACCAGGTGAACAGTGTAAGTGAGGGGAGTGTGTTCCCCTGATGGTTATATACGCACGGGACATGTTACCAGGTGAACAGTATAAGTGAGGAGAGTGTGTTCACCTGATTGTTTAATATACACAGGACATTTTACCAGGTGAACTCTATAACTGAGCAGATTCTGTTCCCCTGATGGTTTAATATACACTGGACATGTTACCAGCTCTAGAGTAGAAGTGAGGAGAGTATGCTCCCCTGATTGTTTAATACGCACGGGACATGTTACATGGTGAACAGTATAAGTGAGGAGACTGTGTTCCCCTGATGGTTTAATACACACAGGACATGTTATCAGGTGAACTCTATAAGTGAGGAGAGTGTGTTCCCCTGATGGTGTAATATACACGGTACATGTTACCAGGTGAACAGTATAAGTGAGGAGACTGTGTTCCCCTGATGGTTTAATACACACAGGACATGTTACCACGTGAACAGTATAAGTGAGCAGATTGTGTTCCCCTGATGGTTGAATACACACGGGACATGTTACCAGGTGAACAGTGTAAGTGAGGAGAGTGTGTTCCCCTGAAGGTTTAATATACACAGGACATGTCACCAGGTGAACAGTATAAGTGAGGAGAATGTTTTCCCCTGATGGTTTAATATAGACGGGACATGTTACCTGGTGAACAGTATAAGTGAGGAGAGTGTGTTCCCCTGGTGTTTTAATATACGCGGGACATGTTACCACGTGAACAGTATAAGTGAGCAGATTGTGTTCCCCTGATGGTTGAATACACACGGGACATGTTACCAGGTGAACAGTGTAAGTGAGGAGAGTGTGTTCCCCTGAAGGTTTAATACGCACGGGACATGTCACCAGGTCAACAGTATATGTGAGGAGAGTGTGTTCCCCTGATTGTTTAATATACACGGGACATGTCACCAGGTGAACAGTACAAGTCAGGAGACAGTGTTCCCCTGATGGTTTAATGCACACAGGACATGTTACCAGGTGAACAGTATAAGTGAGGAGACTGTGTTCCGCTGATGGTTTAATATACACAGGACATGTTACCAGGTGAACAGTATAAGTGAGCAGAGTGTGTTCCCCTGATGGTTTAATACACACGGGACATGTTACCAGGTGAACTCTGTAAGTGAGGAGAGTGTGTTCCCCCGATGGTTTAATCTATACAGGACATGTTACCAGGTGAACAGTATAAGTGAGCAGAGTGTGTTTCCCTGATGGTTCAATATACTCGGGACATGTTACCAGGTGAACAGTGTAAGTGAGCAGAGTTTGTTCCACTGATTGTTTAATACACACGGGAAATGTTACCAGGTGAACAGTAGAAGTGAGGAGAGTGTGTTCCCCTGATGGTTTAATACACACAGGAAATGTTACCAGGTGAACACTATAAGTGAGGAGAGTGTGTTCCCCTGATGGTTTAATATATACAGGACATGTTCCCAAGTGAACAGTATAAGTGAGGAGAGTGTGTTCCCCTGATTGTTTAATACACAGGGGACATGTCACCAGGTGAACAGTATAAGTGAGGAGAGTGTGTTCCCCTGATGGTTTAATACACTTGGGACATGTCACCAGGTGAACAGTATAATTGAGGAGAATGTTTTCCGCTGATGGTTTAATATACACGGGACATGTCACCAGTTGAACAGTATAAGTGAGGAGAATGTTTTCCCCTGATGGTTTAATATAGACGGGACATGTCACCAGGTGAACAGTATAAGTGAGGAGAATATTTTACCCTGATGGTTTAATATACACTGGACATGTTACCAGGTGAACAGTATAAGTGAGGAGAGTGTGTTCCCCTGATTGTTTAATACACACGGGACATGTTACCAGGTGAACAGCATAAGTGAGGAGAGTGTGTTCCCCTGATTGTTTAATACACACGGGACATATTACCAGATGAGCAGTATAAGTGAGGAGAGTGTGTTCCCCTGGTGGTTTAATATACACGGGACATGTTACCAGGTGAACAGCATAAGTGAGGAGAGTGTGTTCCCCTGATTGTTTAATATACACGGGACATGTTACCAGGTGAACAGCATAATTGACTAGAATGTTTTCCCCTGATGGTTTAATATACATGGGACATGTTACCAGGTGAACAGCATAAGTGAGGAGAGTGTGTTCCCCTGGTGGTTTAATATACACGGGACATGTTACCAGGTGAACAGCATAAGTGAGGAGAGTGTGTTCCCCTGATTGTTTAATATACACGGGACATGTTACCAGGTGAACAGCATAATTGAGGAGAATGTTTTCCCCTGATGGTTTAATATAGACGGGACTTGTTACCTGGTGAACAGTATAAGTGAGGAGAGTGTGTTCCGCTGGTGTTTTAATATACACGGGACATGTTACCACGTGAACAGTATCAGTGAGCAGATTGTGTTCCCCTGACGGTTTAATACACACGGGACATGTCACCAAGTGAACAGTATAAGTGAGGAGAATGTTTTCCCCTGATGTTTTAATATAGACAGGACATGTTACCTGGTGAACAGTATAAGTGAGGAGAGTGTGTTCCCCTGGTGTTTTAATATACACGGGACATGTCACCAGGTGAACAGTATAAGTGAGCAGATTGTGTTCCCCTGATGGTTTAATGCACACAGGACATGTTACAAGGTGAACAGTATAAGTGAGCAGATTGTGTTCCCCTGATGGTTTAATGCACACAGGACATGTTACAAGGTGAACAGTATAAGTGAGGAGAGTGTGTTCCCCTGATTGTTTAATATAAACAGGACATGTCACCAGGTGAACAGTATAAGTGAGGAGAATGTTTTCCCCTGATGTTTTAATATAGACAGGACATGTTACCTGGTGAACAGTATAAGTGAGGAGAGTGTGTTCCCCTGGTGTTTTAATATACACGGGACATGTCACCAGGTGAACAGTATAAGTGAGCAGATTGTGTTCCCCTGATGGTTTAATGCACACAGGACATGTTACAAGGTGAACAGTATAAGTGAGCAGATTGTGTTCCCCTGATGGTTTAATGCACACAGGACATGTTACAAGGTGAACAGTATAAGTGAGGAGAGTGTGTTCCCCTGATTGTTTAATATACACAGGACATGTCACCAGGTGAACAGCATAAGTGAGGAGAGTGTGTTACCCTGATGGTTTAATGTACACAGGACATGTTAACAGGTGAACATTATAAGTGAGCAGAGTGTGTTCCCCTGATGTTTTAATACACACGGGACATTTTACCAGGTGAACTCGATAAGTGAGGAGGGTGTGTTCCCCTGATGGTTTAATATTCACGGGACATGTTACCTGGGGAACAGTATAACTGAGGAGAGTGTGTTACCCTGATGGTTTAATGTACACAGGACATGTTAACAGGTGAACATTATAAGTGAGCAGAGTGTGTTCCCCTGATGGTTTAATACACACGGGACATTTTACCAGGTGAACTCGATAAGTGAGGAGGGTGTGTTCCCCTGATGGTTTATTCTATACAGGACATGTTACCAGGTGAACAGTATAAGTGAGCAGAGTGTGTTCCCCTGATGGTTCAATATACTCGGGTGATGTTACCAGGTGAACAGTATAAGTGAGCAGAGTTTGTTCCCCTGATTGTTTAATACACACGGGACATGTTACCAGGTGAACAGTATAAGTGAGGAGAGTGTGTTCCCCTGATGGTTTAATACACACAGGCCATGTTACCAGGTGAACAGTATAAGTGAGGAGAGTGTGTTCCCCTGATGGTTTAATATACACAGGACATGTTACCAGATGAGCAGTATAGGTGAGGAGAGTGTGTTCCCCTGGTGGTTTAATATACACGGGACATGTTACCAGGTGAACAGCATAAGTGAGGAGAGTGAGTTCCCCTGATGGTTTAATACATACGGGACATGTTACCAGGTGAACTCTATAAGTGAGGAGGGTGTGTTCCCCTGATGGTTTATTCTATACAGGACATGTTACCAGGTGAACAGTATAAGTGAGCAGAGTTTGTTCCACTGATTGTTTAATACACACGGGAAATGTTACCAGGTGAACAGTAGAAGTGAGGTGAGTGTGTTCCCCTGATGGTTTAATACACACAGGACATGTTACCAGGTAAACAGTATAAGTGAGGAGAGTCTGTTCCCCTCATGGTTTAATATACACGGGACACGTCACCAGGTGAACATTATAAGTGAGGAGAGTGTGTTCCCCTGGTGTTTTAATATACACGGGACATGTTACCACGTGAACAGTATAAGTGAGCAGAGTGTGTTCCCCTGATGGTTTAATATACATGGGACATGTTAGCAGGTGAACTCTATAACTGAGCAGATTCTGTTTCCCTGATGGTTTAATATACACGGGACATGTTACCAGATCTAGAGTAGAAGTGAGGAGAGAGTGTTCCCCTGATTGTTTAATACGCACGGGACATGTCATCAGGTGAACAGTATAAGTGAGGAGAGTGTGTTCCCCTGATGGTTTAATGCACACAGGACATGTTACCAGGTGAACAGCATAAGTGAGGAGACTGTGTTCCCCTGATGGTTTAATGTACACAGGACATGTTACCAGGTGAACAGCATAAGTGAGCAGAGTGTGTTCCCCTGATGGTTTAATACACACGGGACATGTTTCCAGGTGACCTCGATAAGTGAGGAGGGTGTGTTCCCCTGATGGTTTAATCTATACAGGACATGTTACCAGGTGAACAGTATAAGTGAGCAGAGTGTGTTTCCCTGATGGTTCAATATACTCGGGACATGTTACCAGGTGAACAGTGTAAGTGAGCAGAGTTTGTTCCCCTGATTGTTTAATACACACGGGAAATGTTACCTGGTGAACAGTATAAGTGAGGAGAGTGTGTTCCCCTATTGGTTTAATACACACAGGCCATGTTACCAGGTGAACAGTATAAGTGAGGAGAGTGTGTTCTCCTGGTGGTTTAATATACACGGGACATGTTACCAGGTGAACAGCATAAGTGAGGGGAGTGAGTTCCCCTGATGGTTTAATACATACGGGACATGTCACCAGGTGAACAGTGTAAGTGAGGAGAGTGTGTTCCCCTGAAGGTTTAATACGCACGGGACATGTCACCAGGTGAACAGTACAAGTCAGGAGACAGTGTTCCCCTGATGGTTTAATGCACACAGGACATGTTACCAGGTGAACAGTATAAGTGAGGAGACTGTGTTCCGCTGATGGTTTAATATACACAGGACATGTTACCAGGTGAACAGTATAAGTGAGCAGAGTGTGTTCCCCTGATGGTTTTATACACACGGGACATGTTACCAGGTGAACTCTATAAGTGAGGAGAGTGTGTTCCCCCGATGGTTTAATCTATACAGGACATGTTACCAGGTGAACAGTATAAGTGAGCAGAGTGTGTTTCCCTGATGGTTCAATATACTCGGGACATGTTACCAGGTGAACAGTGTAAGTGAGCAGAGTTTGTTCCACTGATTGTTTAATACACACGGGAAATGTTACCAGGTGAACAGTATAAGTGAGGAGAGTGTGTTCCCCTGATGGTTTAATACACACAGGAAATGTTACCAGGTGAACACTATAAGTGAGGAGAGTGTGTTCCCCTGATGGTTTAATATACACAGGGGACATGTTACCAGGTGAACAGTATAAGTGAGCAGAGTGTGTTTCCCTGATGGTTCAATATACTCGGGACATGTTACCAGGTGAACAGTGTAAGTGAGCAGAGTTTGTTCCACTGATTGTTTAATACACACGGGAAATGTTACCAGGTGAACAGTATAAGTGAGGAGAGTGTGTTCCCCTGATGGTTTAATACACACAGGAAATGTTACCAGGTGAACACTATAAGTGAGGAGAGTGTGTTCCCCTGATGGTTTAATATACACAGGGGACATGTCACCAGGTGAACAGCATACGAGAGGAGAGTCTGTTCCCCTCATGGTTTAATATACACGGGACACGTCACCAGGTGAACAGTATAAGTGAGGAGAGTGTGTTCCCCTGATGGTTTAATACTGACGGGACATGTTACCAGGTGAACAGTATAATTGAGGAGAATGTTTTCCGCTGATGGTTTAATATACACGGGACATGTCACCAGTTGAACAGTATAAGTGAGGAGAATGTTTTCCCCTGATGGTTTAATATAGACGGGACATGTCACCAGGTGAACAGTATAAGTGAGGAGAATGTTTTCCCCTGGTGGTTTAATATACACGGGACATGTTACCAGGTGAACAGCATAATTGAGGAGAGTGTGTTACCCTGATGGTTTAATGTACACAGGACATGTTAACAGGTGAACATTATAAGTGAGCAGAGTGTGTTCCCCTGATTGTTTAATATACACAGGACATGTCACCAGGTGAACAGCATAAGTGAGGAGAGTGTGTTACCCTGATGGTTTAATGTACACAGGACATGTTAACAGGTGAACATTATAAGTGAGCAGAGTGTGTTCCCCTGATGTTTTAATACACACGGGACATTTTACCAGGTGAACTCGATAAGTGAGGAGGATGTGTTCCCCTGATGGTTTAATATTCACGGGACATGTTACCAGGGGAACAGTATAAGTGAGTAGACTGTGTTCCCCTGATGGTTTAATGCGCACGGGACATGTAACCAGGTGAACAGCATAACTGAGGAGAGTGTGTTACCCTGATGGTTTAATGTACACAGGACATGTTAACAGGTGAACATTATAAGTGAGCAGAGTGTGTTCCCCTGATGGTTTAATACACACGGGACATTTTACCAGGTGAACTCGATAAGTGAGGAGGGTGTGTTCCCCTGATGGTTTATTCTATACAGGACATGTTACCAGGTGAACAGTATAAGTGAGCAGAGTGTGTTCCCCTGATGGTTCAATATACTCGGGTCATGTTACCAGGTGAACAGTATAAGTGAGCAGAGTTTGTTCCCCTGATTGTTTAATACACACGGGACATGTTACCAGGTGAACAGTATAAGTGAGGAGAGTGTGTTCCCCTGATGGTTTAATATACACAGGACATGTTACCAGATGAGCAGTAGAAGTGAGGGGAATGTGTTCCCCTGATGGTTTAATACGAACGGGACATGTTACCAGGTGAATAGTATAAGTGAGGAGAATGTGTTCCAATGATTGTTTAATGCACACGGGACATGTTACCAGATGAGCAGTATAAGTGAGGAGAGTGTGTTCCCCTGGTGGTTTAATATACACAGGACATGTTACCAGGTGAACAGTATAAGTGAGGAGAGTGTGTTCCCCTGATTGTTTAATACACACGGGAAATGTTACCAGGTGAACAGTAGAAGTGAGGTGAGTGTGTTCCCCTGATGGTTTAATACACACAGGACATGTTACCAGGTAAACAGTATAAGTGAGGAGAGTGTGTTCCCCTGATGGTTTAATACATACGGGACATGTTACCAGGTGAACTCTATAAGTGAGGAGGGTGTGTTCCCCTGATGGTTTATTCTATACAGGACATGTTACCAGGTGAACAGTATAAGTGAGCAGAGTTTGTTCCACTGATTGTTTAATACACACGGGAAATGTTACCAGGTGAACAGTAGAAGTGAGGTGAGTGTGTTCCCCTGATGGTTTAATACACACAGGACATGTTACCAGGTAAACAGTATAAGTGAGGAGAGTGTGTTCCCCTGATGGTTTAATATACACAGGACATGTTCCCAAGTGAACAGTATAAGTGAGGAGAGTGTTTTCCCCTGATGGTTGAATACACAGGGGACATGTCACCAGGTGAACAGTGTAAGTGAGGAGAGTGTGTTCCCCTGATGGTTTAATATACACGGGACACGTCACCAGGTGAACAGTATAAGTGAGGAGAGTGTGTTCCCCTGGTGTTTTAATATACACGGGACATGTTACCACGTGAACAGTATAAGTGAGCAGATTGTGTTCCCCTGATGGTTGAATACACACGGGACATGTCACCAGGTGAACAGTGTAAGTGAGGAGAGTGTGTTCCCCTGATGGTTTAATATACACAGGACATGTCACTCGGTGAACAGTATAAGTGAGGAGAGTGTGTTCCCCTGATTGTTTAATATAAACAGGACATTTTACCAGGTGAACAGTATAAGTGAGCAGATTGTGTTCCCCTGATGGTTTAATACGAACGGGACATGTTACCAGGTGAACAGTATAAGTGAGGAGAGTGTGTTCCCCTGATGGTTTAATATACACGGGACATGTTACCAGGTGAACAGCATAAGTGAGGAGAGTGTGTTCCCCTGATTGTTTAATACACACGGGACATTTCACCAGGTGAACAGTATAAGTGAGGAGAGTGTGTTCCCCTGATTGTTTAATACACACGGGACATGTCACCAGGTGAACAGTATAAGTGAGGAGAGTGTGTTCCCCTGATTGTTTAATATACACGGGACATGTCACCAGGTGAACAGTATAAGTGAGGAGAGTGTGTTCCCCTGATTGTTTAATACACACGGGACATTTCACCAGGTGAACAGTATAAGTGAGGAGAGTGTGTTCCCCTGATTGTTTAATACACACGGGACATGTTACCAGATGAACAGTATAAGTGAGCAGAGTGTGTTCCCCTGATGGTTTAATATACATGGGACATGTTAGCAGGTGAACTCTATAACTGAGCAGATTCTGTTCCCCTGATGGTTTAATATACACGGGACATGTTACCAGATCTAGAGTAGAAGTGAGGAGAGAGTGTTCCCCTGATTGTTTAATACGCACGGGACATGTCATCAGGTGAACAGTATAAGTGAGGAGAGTGTGTTCCCCAGATGGTTTAATGTACACAGGACATGTTACCAGGTGAACAGCATAAGTGAGCAGAGTGTGTTCCCCTGATGGTTTAATACACACGGGACATGTTTCCAGGTGACCTCGATAAGTGAGGAGGGTGTGTTCCCCTGATGGTTTAATCTATACAGGACATGTTACCAGGTGAACAGTATAAGTGAGCAGAGTGTGTTTCCCTGATGGTTCAATATACTCGGGACATGTTACCAGGTGAACAGTGTAAGTGAGCAGAGTTTGTTCCCCTGATTGTTTAATACACACGGGAAATGTTACCAGGTGAACAGTATAAGTGAGGAGAGTGTGTTCCCCTGGTGGTTTAATATACACGGGACATGTTACCAGGTGAACAGCATAAGTGAGGGGAGTGAGTTCCCCTGATGGTTTAATACATACGGGACATGTCACCAGGTGAACAGTGTAAGTGAGGAGAGTGTGTTCCCCTGAAGGTTTAATACGCACGGGACATGTCACCAGGTCAACAGTATATGTGAGGAGAGTGTGTTCCCCTGATTGTATAATATACACGGGACATGTCACCAGGTGAACAGTACAAGTCAGGAGACAGTGTTCCCTTGATGGTTTAATGCACACAGGACATGTTACCAGGTGAACAGTATAAGTGAGGAGACTGTGTTCCGCTGATGGTTTAATATACACAGGACATGTTACCAGGTGAACAGTATAAGTGAGCAGAGTGTGTTCCCCTGATGGTTTAATACACACGGGACATGTTACCAGGCGAACTCTATAAGTGAGGAGAGTGTGTTCCCCCGATGGTTTAATCTATACAGGACATGTTACCAGGTGAACAGTATAAGTGAGCAGAGTGTGTTTCCCTGATGGTTCAATATACTCGGGACATGTTACCAGGTGAACAGTGTAAGTGAGCAGAGTTTGTTCCACTGATTGTTTAATACACACGGGAAATGTTACCAGGTGAACAGTATAAGTGAGGAGAGTGTGTTCCCCTGATTGTTTAATACACACAGGACATGTTACCTGGTGAACAGTATAAGTGAGTTGAGTGTGTTCCGCTGGTGTTTTAATACATACGGGACATGTCACCAGGTGAACAGTATAAGTGAGGAGAGTGTGTTCCCCTGATGGTTTAATATACATGGGACATGTTACCAGGTGAACAGTATAAGTGAGGAGAGTGTGTTCCCCTGATGGTTTAATATACACGGGACATGTCACCAGGTGAACAGTATAAGTGAGGAGAGTGTGTTCCCCTGATGTTTTAATATACACGGGACATGTCACCAGGTGAACAGTATAAGTGAGGAGAGTGTGTTCCCCTGATGGTTCAATATACTCGGGTCATGTTACCAGGTGAACAGTATAAGTGAGCAGAGTGTGTTCCCCTGATGGTTCAATATACTCGGGTCATGTTACCAGGTGAACAGTATAAGTGAGCAGAGTGTGTTCCCCTGATGGTTCAATATACTCGGGTCATGTTACCAGGTGAACAGTATAAGTGAGGAGAGTGTGTTCCCCTGATGGTTTAATACACACGGGACATGTTACCAGGTGAACAGTATAAGTGAGCAGAGTGTGTTCCCCTGATGGTTCAATATACTCGGGTCATGTTACCAGGTGAACAGTATAAGTGAGGAGAGTGTGTTCCCCTGATGGTTTAATACACACGGGACATGTTACCAGGTGAACAGCATAAGTGAGGAGAGTGAGTTCCCCTGATGGTTTAATACATACGGGACATGTTACCAGGTGAACTCTATAAGTGAGGAGGGTGTGTTCCCCTGATGGTTTATTCTATACAGGACATGTTACCAGGTGAACAGTATAAGTGAGCAGAGTTTGTTCCACTGATTGTTTAATACACACGGGAAATGTTACTAGGTGAACAGTAGAAGTGAGGTGAGTGTGTTCCCCTGATGGTTTAATACACACAGGACATGTTACCAGGTAAACAGTATAAGTGAGGAGAGTGTGTTCCCCTGATGGCTTAATATACACAGGACATGTTCCCAAGTGAACAGTATAAGTGAGGAGAGTGTGTTCCCCTGATGGTTGAATACACAGGGGACATGTCACCAGGTGAACAGTATAAGTGAGGAGAGTGTGTTCCCCTGATGGTTTAACATACACGGGACATGTCACCAGTTGAACAGTACAAGTGAGGAGAATGTTTTCCCCTGATAGTTTAATATAGGCGGGACATGTCACCAGGTGAACAGAAAAAGTGAGGAGAATGTTTTCCCCTGATGGTTTAATATAGACGGGACATGTTACCACGTGAACAGTATAAGTGAGGAGAGTGTGTTCCCCTGATGGTTTAATACACACGGGACATGTCACCAGGTGAACAGTATAAGTGAGCAGATTGTGTTCCCCTGATGGTTTAATACACACGGGACATGTCACTCAGTGAGCAGTATAAGTGAGGAGAGTGTGTTCCGCTGATTGTTTAATACATACGGGACATGTTACCAGGTGAACTCCATAAGTGAGGAGGGTATGTTCCCCTGATGGTTTATTCTATACAGGACATGTTACCAGGTGAACAGTATAAGTGAGCAGAGTTTGTTCCACTGGTTGTTTAATACACACGGGAAATGTTACCAGGTGAACAGTAGAAGTGAGGTGAGTGTGTTCCCCTGATGGTTTAATACACACAGGACATGTTACCAGGTAAACAGTATAAGTGAGGAGAGTGTGTTCCCCTGATGGTTTAATATGCACAGGACATGTTCCCAAGTGAACAGTATAAGTGAGGAGAGGGTGTTCCCCTGATGGTTTAATATACACAGGACATGTCACTCGGTGAACAGTATAAGTGAGGAGAGTGTGTTCCCCTGATGGTTTAATATACACAGGACATGTTACCAGGTGAAAAGTATAAGTCCGGACAGTGTGTTCCCCTGATGGTTTAATACACACGGGACATGTCACCAGGTGAACAGTATAAGTGAGGAGAGTGTGTTCCCCTGATGGTTTAATATACACGGGACATGTTACCAGGTAAACAGTATAAGTGAGGAGAGTGTGTTCCCCTGATGGTTTAATATACACAGGGCATGTTACCAGGTGAACAGTATAAGTGAGGAGAGTGTGTTCCCCTGATGGTTTAATACACACGGGACATGTTAGCAGGTGAACTCTATAACTGAGCAGATTCTGTTCCCCTGATGGTTTAATATACACGGGACATGTTACCAGGTGAACAGTACAAGTGAGGAGACAGTGTTCCCCTGATTGTTTAATATACACAGGACATGTCACCAGGTGAACAGTACAAGTGAGGAGACAGTGTTCCCCTGATGGATTAATGCACACAGGACATGTTACCAGGTGAACAGTATAAGTGAGGAGACTGTGTTCCGCTGATGGTTTAATATACACAGGACATGTTACCAGGTGAACAGTATAAGTGAGGAGAGTGTGTTCCCCTGATGGTTTAATACACACGGGACATGTCACCAGGTGAACAGTATAAGTGAGGAGAGTGTGTTCCCCTGATGGTTTAATATACACAGGACATGTTCCCAAGTGAACAGTATAAGTGAGGAGAGTGTGTTCCCCTGATTGATTAATACTCAGGGGACATGTCACCAGGTGAACAGTATAAGTGAGGAGAGTGTGTTCCCCTGATGGTTTAATATACACAGGACATGTTACCAGGTGAACAGTATAAGTGAGGAGAGTGTGTTCCCCTGATGGTTTAATATACACAGGACATGTTACCAGGTGAACAGTATAAGTGAGGAGAGTGTGTTCCCCTGATGGTTTAATATACACGGGACACGTTACCAGATGAACAGTATAAGTGAGGAGAGTGTGTTCCCATGATGGTTTCATGTACACAGGACATGTTACCAGGTGAACAGTATAAGTGAGGAGAGTGTGTTCCCCTGATGGTTTAATATACACAGGACATGTTACCAGGTGAACAGTATAAGTGAGGAGAGTGTGTTCCCATGATTGTTTAATACGCACGGGACATGTTACCAGATGAACAGTAGAAGTGAGGAGAGTGTGTTCCCCTGATGGTTTCATATATATGGGACATGTTACCAGGTGAACAGTATAAGTGAGGAGAGTGTGTTCCCCTGATTGTTTAATACACACGGGACATGTTACCAGGTGAACAGTATAAGTGAGGAGAGTGTGTTCCCTGATTGTTTAATACACACGGGACATGTTACCAGGTGAACAGTATAAGTGAGGAGAGTGTGTTCCCCTGATTGTTTAATACACACGGGACATGTTACCAGGTGAACAGTATAAGTGAGGAGAGTGTGTTCCCATGATTGTTTAATACTCACGGGACATGTTACCAGGTGAACAGTATAAGTGAGGAGATGTGTTCCCTTGATGGTTTAATATACACGGGACATGTTACCAGGTGAACAGTATAAGTGAGGAGAGTTTGTTCCCCTGATTGTTTAATAACTGACGGGACATGTTACCAGGTGAACAGTATAAGTGAGGAGAGTGTGTTCCCCTGATGGCTTAATATACACGGGACATGTTACCAGGTGAACAGTATAAGTGAGGAGAGTGTGTTCCCCTGATCGTTTAATGCACACAGGACATGTTACCAGGTGAACAGTATAAGTGAGGAGAGGGTGTTCCCCTGATGGTTTAATATACACGGGACAGGTTTCCAGGTGAACAGTATAAGTGAGGAGAGTGTGTTCCCCTGATGGTTTAATACACACGGGACATGTTACCAGGTGAACTGTATAAGTGAGGAGAGTGTGTTCCCCTGATGGTTTAATATACACGGGACATGTTACCTGGTGAACGGTATAAGTGAGGAGAGTGTGTTCCCCTGATGGTTTAATATACATGGGACATGTTACCAGGTGAACAGTATAAGTGAGGAGAGTGTGTTGCCCTGATGGTTTAATATACACGAGACATGTTTCCAGGTGAACAGTATAAGTGAGGAGAGTGTGTTGCCCTGATGGTTTAATATACACGAGACATGTTACCAGGTGAACAGTATAAGTGAGGAGAGTTTGTTCCCCTGATTGTTTAATACTGACGGGACATGTCACCAGGTGAACAGTATATGTGAGGAGAGTGTGTTCCCCTGATTGTTTAATGCACACGGGACATGTTACCAGGTGAACAGTATAAGTGAGGAGAGAGTTTTCCCCTGATGGTTTAATACTCACGGGACATGTCAGCAGGTGAAAACTTTAAGTGAGGAGAGTGTGTTCCCCTGATGGTTTAATGTACATGGGACATGTCAAAAGGTGAACAGTATAAGTGAGGAGACTGTGTTCCGCTGATGGTTTAATATACACAGGACATGTTACCAGGTGAACAGTATAAGTGAGGAGAGTGTGTTCCCCTGATGGTTTAATACACACGGGACATGTCACCAGGTGAACAGTATAAGTGAGGAGAGTGTGTTCCCCTGATGGTTTAATATACACAGGACATGTTCCCAAGTGAACAGTATAAGTGAGGAGAGTGTGTTCCCCTGATTGATTAATACTCAGGGGACATGTCACCAGGTGAACAGTATAAGTGAGGAGAGTGTGTTCCCCTGATGGTTTAATATACACAGGACATGTTACCAGGTGAACAGTATAAGTGAGGAGAGTGTGTTCCCCTGATGGTTTAATATACACAGGACATGTTACCAGGTGAACAGTATAAGTGAGGAGAGTGTGTTCCCCTGATGGTTTAATATACACGGGACACGTTACCAGATGAACAGTATAAGTGAGGAGAGTGTGTTCCCATGATGGTTTCATGTACACAGGACATGTTACCAGGTGAACAGTATAAGTGAGGAGAGTGTGTTCCCCTGATGGTTTAATATACACAGGACATGTTACCAGGTGAACAGTATAAGTGAGGAGAGTGTGTTCCCATGATTGTTTAATACGCACGGGACATGTTACCAGATGAACAGTAGAAGTGAGGAGAGTGTGTTCCCCTGATGGTTTCATATATATGGGACATGTTACCAGGTGAACAGTATAAGTGAGGAGAGTGTGTTCCCCTGATTGTTTAATACACACGGGACATGTTACCAGGTGAACAGTATAAGTGAGGAGAGTGTGTTCCCTGATTGTTTAATACACACGGGACATGTTACCAGGTGAACAGTATAAGTGAGGAGAGTGTGTTCCCCTGATTGTTTAATACACACGGGACATGTTACCAGGTGAACAGTATAAGTGAGGAGAGTGTGTTCCCATGATTGTTTAATACTCACGGGACATGTTACCAGGTGAACAGTATAAGTGAGGAGATGTGTTCCCTTGATGGTTTAATATACACGGGACATGTTACCAGGTGAACAGTATAAGTGAGGAGAGTGTGATCCCCTGATTGTTTAATACTCACGGGACATGTTACCAGGTGAACAGTATAAGTGAGGAGAGTGTGTTCCCATGATTGTTTAATACTCACGGGACATGTTACCAGGTGAACAGTATAAGTGAGGAGATGTGTTCCCTTGATGGTTTAATATACACGATACATGTTACCAGGTGAACAGTATAAGTGAGGAGAGTTTGTTCCCCTGATTGTTTAATAACTGACGGGACATGTTACCAGGTGAACAGTATAAGTGAGGAGAGTGTGTTCCCCTGATGGCTTAATATACACGGGACATGTTACCAGGTGAACAGTATAAGTGAGGAGAGTGTGTTCCCCTGATCGTTTAATGCACACAGGACATGTTACCAGGTGAACAGTATAAGTGAGGAGAGGGTGTTCCCCTGATGGTTTAATATACACGGGACAGGTTTCCAGGTGAACAGTATAAGTGAGGAGAGTGTGTTCCCCTGATGGTTTAATACACACGGGACATGTTACCAGGTGAACAGTATAAGTGAGGAGAGTGTGTTCCCCTGATGGTTTAATATACACGGGACATGTTACCTGGTGAACGGTATAAGTGAGGAGAGTGTGTTCCCCTGATGGTTTAATATACATGGGACATGTTACCAGGTGAACAGTATAAGTGAGGAGAGTGTGTTGCCCTGATGGTTTAATATACACGAGACATGTTTCCAGGTGAACAGTATAAGTGAGGAGAGTGTGTTGCCCTGATGGTTTAATATACACGAGACATGTTACCAGGTGAACAGTATAAGTGAGGAGAGTTTGTTCCCCTGATTGTTTAATACTGACGGGACATGTCACCAGGTGAACAGTATATGTGAGGAGAGTGTGTTCCCCTGATTGTTTAATGCACACGGGACATGTTACCAGGTGAACAGTATAAGTGAGGAGAGAGTTTTCCCCTGATGGTTTAATACTCACGGGACATGTCAGCAGGTGAAAACTTTAAGTGAGGAGAGTGTGTTCCCCTGATGGTTTAATGTACATGGGACATGTCAAAAGGTGAATAGTATAAGTGAGGAGAATGTGTTCCCCTGATGGGTTAATACACACGGGACATGTTACCAGATGAACAGTATAAGTGAGGAGAGTGTGTTCCCCTGATTGTTTAATACACACGGGACATGTCAGCAGGTGAAAACTTTAAGTGAGGAGAGTGTGTTCCCCTGATGGTTTAATGTACATGGGACATGTCAAAAGGTGAATAGTATAAGTGAGGAGAATGTGTTCCCCTGATGGGTTAATACACACGGGACATGTTACCAGATGAACAGTATAAGTGAGGAGACTGTGTTCCCCTGATTGTTTAATACACACGGGACATGTCAGCAGGTGAAAACTTTAAGTGAGGAGAGTGTGTTCCCCTGATGGTTTAATGTACATGGGACATGTCAAAAGGTGAATAGTATAAGTGAGGAGAATGTGTTCCCCTGATGGGTTAATACACACGGGACATGTTACCAGATGAACAGTATAAGTGAGGAGAGTGTGTTCCCCTGATGGTTTAATACACACGGGACATTGTACCAGATGAACAGTATAAGTGAGGAGATTGTGTTCCCCTGATGGTTTAATATACACGGGACAGGTTTCCAGGTGAACAGTATAAGTGAGGAGAGTGTGTTCCCCTGATGGTTTAATACACACGGGACATGTTACCACATGAACAGTATAAGTGAGGAGAGTGTGTTCCCCTGATGGTTTAATACACACGGGACATGTTACCACATGAACAGTATAAGTGAGGAGAGTGTGTTCCCCTGATTGTTTAATACACACGGGACATGTTACCAGATGAACAGTATAAGTGAGGAGATTGTGTTCTCCTGATTGTTTAATATACACGGGACATGTCACCAGGTGAACAGTATAAGTGAGGAGAGTGTGTTCCCCTGATGGTTTAATACATATGGGACATGTTACCAGATGAACAGTATAAGTGAGGAGAGTGTGTTCCACTGATTGTTTAATATACACGGACATGTCAACAGGTGAACAGTATAAGTGAGGAGAGTGTGTTCCCCTGATGGTTTAATATACATGGGACATGTTACCAGGTGAACAGTATAAGTGAGGAGAGTGTGTTCCCCTGATGGTTTAATATACACGGGACATGTCACCAGGTGAACAGTATAAGTGAGGAGAGTGTGTTCCCCTGATGGTTTAATATACACGGGACATGTCACCAGGTGAACAGTATAAGTGAGGAGAGTGTGTTCCCCTGATGGTTTAATACACATGGGACATGTTACCACATGAACAGTATAAGTGAGGAGAGTGTGTTCCCCTGATGGTTTAATATACACAGGACATGTTACCAGGTGATCTGTATAAGTGAGGAGAGTGTGTTCCACTGATTGTTTAATACTCACGGGACATGTTACCAGGTGAACAGTATAAGTGAGGAGAGTGTGTTCCCCTGATGGTTTAATATACATGGGACATGTTACCAGGTGAACAGTATAAGTGAGGAGAGTGTGTTCCCCTGATGGTTTAATATACACGGGACATGTCACCAGGTGAACAGTATAAGTGAGGAGAGTGTGTTCCCCTGATGTTTTAATATACACGGGACATGTCACCAGGTGAACAGTATAAGTGAGGAGAGTGTGTTCCCCTGATGGTTTAATACACATGGGACATGTTACCACATGAACAGTATAAGTGAGGAGAGTGTGTTCCCCTGATGGTTTAATATACATGGGACATGTTACCAGGTGAACAGTATAAGTGAGGAGAGTGTGTTCCCCTGATGGTTTAATATACACGGGACATGTCACCAGGTGAACAGTATAAGTGAGGAGAGTGTGTTCCCCTGATGGTTTAATATACACGGGACATGTCACCAGGTGAACAGTATAAGTGAGGAGAGTGTGTTCCCCTGATGGTTTAATACACATGGGACATGTTACCAGGTGAACAGTATAAGTGAGGAGAGTGTGTTCCCCTGATGGTTTAGTACACACGGGACATGTTACCAGATGAACAGTATAAGTGAGGAGATTGTGTTCTCCTGATTGTTTAATATACACGGGACATGTCAACAGGTGAACAGTATAAGTGAGGAGAGTGTGTTCCCCTGATGGTTTAATACACATGGGACATGTTACCAGGTGAACAGTATAAGTGAGGAGAGTGTGTTCCCCTGATGGTTTAGTACACACGGGACATGTTACCAGATGAACAGTATAAGTGAGGAGAGTGTGTTCCCCTGATGGTTTAATACGCACAGGACATGTTACCAGGTGAACAGTATAAGTGAGGAGAGTGTGTTCCCCTGATTGTTTAATATACATGGGACATGTTACCAGGAGAACAGTATAAGTGAGGAGACTGTGTTCCCCTGATGGTTTAATATACACGGGACATGTTAACAGGTAAACAGTATAAGTGATGATAGTGTGTTCCCCTGATGGTTTAATATGCAAGGGACATGTTACCAGGTGAACAGGGTAAGTGAGCAGACTGTGTTCCCCTGATGGTTTAATATACACGGGACATGTCACCAGGTGAACAGTATAAGTGAGGAGAGTGTGTTCCACTGATGGTTCAATGCACACGGGACATGTTTGCAGGTGAACAGTATAATTGAAGAGAGTGTGTTCCCCTGATGGTTTAATGCACACGGGACATGTTTCCAGGTGAACAGTATAAGTGAGGAGAGTTTGTTCCCCTGATTGTTTAATACTGACGGGACATGTCACCAGGTGAACAGTATAAGTGAGGAGAGTGTGTTCCCCTGATTGTTTAATGCACACTGGACATGTTACCAGGTGAACAGTATAAGTGAGGAGAGTGTTTTCCCCTGATGGCTTAATATCCACGGGACATGTTACCAGGTGAACAGTATAAGTGAGGAGATTGTGTTCCCCTGATGGTTTAATACACATGGGACATGACACCAGGTGAACAGTATAAGTGAGGAGAGTGTGTTCCCCTGATGGTTTAATATACACGGGACATGTTACCAGGTGAACAGTATAAGTGATGAGAGTGTGTTCCCCTGATTGTTTATTATACACGGGACATGTTACCAGGTGAACAGTATAAGTGATGAGAGTGTGTTCCCCTGATGGTTTAATATACATGGGACATGTCACCAGGTGAACAGACCAAGTGAGGAGAGTGTGTTCCCCTGATTGTTTGATATATATGGGACATGTCACCAGGTGAACAGTATAAGTGAGGAGAGTGTGTTCCCCTGATGGTTTAATATACACAGGACATGTTACCAGGTGAACAGTATAAGTGAGGAAACTGTGTTCCCCTGATTGTTTAATATACACGGGACATGTTACCAGGAGAACAGTATAAGTGAGGAGACTGTGTTCCCCTGATGGTTTAATATACACGGGACATGTTACCAGGTGAACAGTATAAGTGAGGAAACTGTGTTCCCCTGATTATTTAATATACACGGGACATGTTACCAGGTGAACAGTATAAGTGAGGAGACTGTGTTCCCCTGATTGTTTCATATACACGGGACATGTCACCAGGTGAACAGTATAAGTGAGGAGAGTGTGTTCCCCTGATTGTTTAATATACACGGGAAATGTTTCCAGGTGAACAGTATAAGTGAGGAGACTGTGTTCCCCTGATTGTTTAATATATATGGGACATGTCACCAGGTGAACAGTATAAGTGAGGAGAGTGTGTTCCCCATATTATTTAATATATACGGGACATGTTACCAGGTGAACAGTATAAGTGAGGAGAGTGTGTTCCCCTGATGGTGTAATATACACGGGACATGTTACCAGGTGAACAGTATAAGTGAGGAGACTGTGTTCCCCTGATTGTTGAATATACACGGGACATGTTTCCAGGTGAACAGTGTAAGTGAGGAGACTGTGTTCCCCTGATTGTTTAATATACACGGGACATGTCACCAGGTGAACAGTATAAGTGAGGAGAGTTTGTTCCCCTGATGGTTTAATACTGACGGGACATGTTGCCAGGTAAACAGTATAAGTGAGGAGAGTGTGTTCCCCTGATTGTTTAATACTGACGGGACATGTTATCAGGTGAACAGTATAATTGAGGAGAGTGTGTTCCCCTGATTGTTTAATACTGACGGGACATGTTACCAGGTGAACAGTATAAGTGAGGAGAGTGTGTGCCCCAGATGCTTTAATATACACAGGACATGTTACCAGGCGAACAGTATAGGTGAGGAGAGTGTGTTCCCCTGCTTGTTTAATACTGACGGGAAATGTTACCAGGTGAACAGTATAAGTGAGGATAGTGTGTTCCCCTGATTGTTTAATATACACGGGACATGTCACCAGGTGAACAGTATAAGTGAGGAGAGTGTGTTCCCCTGATTGTTTAATATACACGGGAAATGTTTCCAGGTGAACAGCATAAGTGAGGAGACTGTGTTCCCCTGATTGTTTAATATATATGGGACATGTCACCAGGTGAACAGTATAAGTGAAGAGAGTGTGTTCCCCATATTATTTAATATATACGGGACATGTTACCAGGTGAACAGTATAAGTGAGGAGAGTGTGTTCCCCTGATGGTGTAATATACACGGGACATGTTACCAGGTGAACAGTATAAGTGAGGAGACTGTGTTCCCCTGATTGTTTAATACTGACGGGACATGTAACCAGGTGAACAGTATAAGTGAGGAGAGTGTGTTCCCCTGCTTGTTTAATACTGACGGGAAATGTTACCAGGTGAACAGTATAAGTGAGGATAGTGTGTTCCCCTGATTGTTTAATATACACGGGACATGTCACCAGGTGAACAGTATAAGTGAGGAGAGTGTGTTCCCCTGATTGTTTAATATACACGGGAAATGTTTCCAGGTGAACAGTATAAGTGAGGAGACTGTGTTCCCCTGATTGTTTAATATATATGGGACATGTCACCAGGTGAACAGTATAAGTGAGGAGAGTGTGTTCCCCATATTATTTAATATATACGGGACATGTTACCAGGTGAACAGTATAAGTGAGGAGAGTGTGTTCCCCTGATGGTGTAATATACACGGGACATGTTACCAGGTGAACAGTATAAGTGAGGAGACTGTGTTCCCCTGATTGTTTAATATACACGGGACATGTTTCCAGGTGAACAGTATAAGTGAGGAGACTGTGTTCCCCTGATTGTTTAATATACACGGGACATGTCACCAGGTGAACAGTATAAGTGAGGAGAGTTTGTTCCCCTGATGGTTTAATACTGACGGGACATGTTGCCAGGTAAACAGTATAAGTGAGGAGAGTGTGTTCCCCTGATTGTTTAATACTGAGGGGACATGTTAACAGGTGAACAGTATAAGTGAGGAGAGTGTGTGCCCCAGATGCATTAATATACACAGGACATGTTACCAGGCGAACAGTATAGGTGAGGAGAGTGTGTTCCCCTGATTGATTAATACACATGGGACATGTTACCAGGCGAAGAGTATAAGTGAGGAGAGTGTGTTCCCCGGATTGTTTAATACACATGGGACATGTTACCTGGTGAACAGTATAAGTGAGGAGAGTGTGTGCCCCAGATGCTTTAATATACACAGGACATGTTACCAGGCGAACAGTATAAGTGAGGAAAGTGTGTTCCCCTGAAGGTTGAATAAGCACGGGACATGTTACCAGGTGAACAGTGTAAGTGAGGGGAGTGTGTTCCCCTGATTGTATAATACTGACGGGACATGTAACCAGGTGAACAGTATAAGTGAGGAGAGTGTGTTCCCCTGACGGTTTAATACACACAGGACATGTTACCAGGTGAACAGTATAAGTGAGGAGAGTGTGTTCCCCTGATGGTTTAATATACACGGGACATGTAACCAGGTGAACAGTATAAGTGAGGAGAGTGTGTTCCCCTGATTGTTTAAAACGAACAGGACATGTAACCAGGTGAACAGTATAAGTGAGGAGAGAGTGTTCCCCTGATGGTTTAATATGCACGGGACATGTTACCAGTTGAACAGTATAAGTGAGGAGAGTGTGTTCCCCTGATTGTTTAATATGCACGGGACTTGTTACCAGTTGAACAGTATAAGTGAGGAGAGAGTGTTCCCCTGATTGTTTAATATACACGGGACATGTTACCAGTTGAACAGTATAAGTGAGGAGAGTGTGTTCCCCTGATTGTTTAATACTCACGGGACATGTTACCAGGTGAACAGTATAAGTGAGGAGAGTGTGTTCCCCTGATTGTTTAATACACACGGGACATGTCACTAGGTGAACAGGATAAGTGAGGAGAGTGTGTTCCCCTGATTGTTTAATACTGACGGGACATGTCACCAGGCGAACAGTATAAGTGAGGAGAGAGTGTTCCCCTGATTGTTTAAAGCACACAGGACATGTCACTCGGTGAACAGTATAAGTGAGGAGAGTGTGCTCCCCTCATGGTTCAATATACACAGGACATGTTACCAGGTGTACAGTATATGTGAGGAGAGTGTGTTCCCCTGATTCTTTAATACACACAGGACATGTTAGCAGGTGAACAGTAGAAGTGAGGAGAGTTTGTTGCCCTGATTGTTTAATACTGACGGGACATGTTACCAGGTGAACAGTATAAGTGAGAAGAGTGTGTTACCCTGATGCTTTAATATACACAGGACATGTTAACAGGCAAACAGTATAAGTGAGGAGAGTGTGTTCTCCTGATGGTTTAATAAACACGGGACATGTTACCATTTGAACAGTATAAGTGAGGAGAGTGTGTTCCATTGATGGTTTAATACACACGGGACATGTCACCAGGTGAACTGAATAAGTGAGGAGAGTGTGTTCCCCTGATGTTTTAATATACTCAGGACATGTTACCAGGTGAACAGTATTAGTGAGGAGAGTGTGTTCCCCTGATTGTTTAATACGCACGGGACATGTTACCAGGTGAACAGTAGAAGTGAGGAGAATGTGTTCCCCTGTTTGTTTAATACGGACGGGACATGTTACCAGGTGAACTGTATAAGTGAGGAGAATGTGTTCCCCTGATTGTTTAATACACACGGGACATGTTACCAGGTGAACAGTATAAGTGAGGAGAATGTGTTCCCCTGTTTCTTTAATACGCACGGGACATGTTACCAAGTGAACAGTATAAGTGAGGAGAGTGTGTTTCCCTGATTGTTTAATACACACGGCACATGTTACAAGGTGAACAGTATAAGTGAGGAGAATGTGTTCCCCTGATTGTTTAATACGAACGGGACATGTTACCAGGTGAACAGTATAAGTGAGGAGAGTGTGTTCCCCTGATTGTTCAATACACACGGGACATGTTACCAGGTGAACAGTATATGTGAGGAGAGTGTGTTCCGCTGATGGTTTAATATACACGGGACATGTTACCAGGTGAACAGTATAAGTGAGGAGAGTGTGTTCCCCTGATGGTTTAATATACACACGGCATATTACCAGGTGAACAGTATAAGTGAGGAGAGTATGTTCCCCTGATGGTTTAATATACACGGGACATGTTCCCAGGTGAACAGTATAAGTGAGGAGAGAGTGCTCCCCTGATGGTTTAATATACACACGGGACATGTCGCCAGGTGAACAGTATAAGTGAGGAGATTGTATTCCCCTGATTGTTTAATACACACGGGACATGTTACCAGGTGAACTGTATAAGTGAGGAGAGTGTGTTCCCCTGATGGTTTAACACGCACGGGACATGTTACCAGGTGAACAGTATAAGTGAGGCGAGTCTTTTCCCCTCATTGTTTAATATACCCGGGACATGTTACCAGGTGAACAGTATAAGTGAGGAGAGTGTGTTCCCCTGATTGTTTAATACACACAGGACATATTACCAGGTGAACAGCATAAGTGAGGAGAGTGTGTTCCCCTGATGGTTTAACACGCACGGGACATGTTACCAGGTGAACAGTATAAGTGAGGAGAGTGTGTTCCCCTGATGGTTTAATATACACGGGACATGTTACCAGGTGAACAGTATAAGTGAGGAGAGTGTATTCCCCTGATTGTTCAATACACACGGGACATGTCACCAAGTGAAATGTATAATTGAGGAGAGTGTGTTCCCCTGATGGTTTAATATACACGGGACATGTTACCAGGTGTACAGTATAAGTGAGGAGAGTGTTTTCCCCTGATGGTTTAATATACACGGGACATGTTCCCAGGTGAACTGTATAAGTGAGTAGAGTGTGTTCCCCTGATGGTTTAATATACACAGGGCATATTACCAGGTGAACAGTATAAGTGAGGAGAGTGTGTTCCCCTGATGGTTTAATACACACGGGACATGTTATCAGGTGAACAGTATAAGTGAGGAGAGTGTGTTCCCCTGATTGTTTAATGCACACGGGAAATGTTACCAGGTGAACAGTATAAGTGAGGAGAGTGTGTTCCCCTGATGGTTTCATATACACGGGACATGTTACCAGGAGAACAGTATAAGTGAGGGGAGTGTGTTCCCCTGATGGTTTAATATACACGGGACATGTTACCAGGTGAACAGTATAAGTGAGGAGAGTGTGTTCCCCTGATTGTTTAATACACACAGGACATATTACCAGGTGAACAGCATAAGTGAGGAGAGTGTGTTCCCCTGATGGTTTAACACGCACGGGACATGTTACCAGGTGAACAGTATAAGTGAGGAGAGTGTGTTCCCCTGATGGTTTAATATACACGGGACATGTTACCAGGTGAACAGTATAAGTGAGGAGAGTGTATTCCCCTGATTGTTCAATACACACGGGACATGTCACCAAGTGAAATGTATAATTGAGGAGAGTGTGTTCCCCTGATGGTTTAATATACACGGGACATGTTACCAGGTGTACAGTATAAGTGAGGAGAGTGTTTTCCCCTGATGGTTTAATATACACGGGACATGTTCCCAGGTGAACTGTATAAGTGAGTAGAGTGTGTTCCCCTGATGGTTTAATATACACAGGGCATATTACCAGGTGAACAGTATAAGTGAGGAGAGTGTGTTCCCCTGATGGTTTAATACACACGGGACATGTTATCAGGTGAACAGTATAAGTGAGGAGAGTGTGTTCCCCTGATTGTTTAATGCACACGGGAAATGTTACCAGGTGAACAGTATAAGTGAGGAGAGTGTGTTCCCCTGATGGTTTCATATACACGGGACATGTTACCAGGAGAACAGTATAAGTGAGGGGAGTGTGTTCCCCTGATGGTTTAATATACACGGGACATGTTACCAGGTGAACAGTATAAGTGAGGAGAGTGTGTTCACCTGATCGTTTAATACACACAGGACATATTACCAGGTGAACAGCATAAGTGAGGAGAGTGTGTTCCCCTGATGGTTTAATACACACAGGACATATTACCAGGTGAACAGCATAAGTGAGGAGAGTGTGTTCCCCTGATGGTTTAATACTCACTTGACATGTTACCAGCTGAACAGTTTTAGTTAGCAGAGTTTTTTCCCCTGATGGGTTAACACGCACGGGACATGTTACAAGGTGAACAGTATAAGTGAGGAGAGTGTGTTCCCCTGATGGTTTAATACTGACGGGACATGGCACCAGGTCAACAGTATAAGTGAGGAGAGTGTGTTCCCCTGATTGTTTAATACACACGGGACATGTCACCGGGTGAGCAGTATAAGTGAGGAGAGTGTGTTCCCCTGATTGTTTAATACACACGGGACATGTCACCGGGTGAGCAGTATAAGTGAGGAGAGTGTGTTCCTCTGATGGTTTAATACACACGGGACATGTCACCAGGTGAACAGTATAATTGAGGAGAGTGTGTTCCCCTGATGGTTTAATACTGACGGGACATGTTACCAGATGAACAGTATAAGTGAGGAGAGTGTGTTCCCCTGATGGTTTAATATACACGGGACATGTTTCCAGGTGAACAGTAAAAGTGAGGAGAGTGTGTTCCCCTGATGGTTTAATATACACGGGACATGTTACCAGATGAACAGTATAAGTGAGGCGAGTGTGTTCACCTGATGGTTAATACGCACAGGACATGTCACCAAGTGAACTGTATAAGTGAGGAGAGTGTGTTCCCCTGATGGTTTAATGCACACAGGACATTTTACCAGGTGAACAGTGTAAGTGAGGAGAGTGTGTTCCCCTGATGGTTTAATATACACGGGACATGTTACCAGGTAAACAGTACATGTGAGGAGAGTGTGTTCCCCTGATGGTTTAATACGCACGGGACATGTCACCAGGTGAACAGTATAAGTGAGGAGAGTGTGTTCCCCTGATGGTTTAATATACATGGGACATGTCACCAGGTGAACAGTATATGTGAGGAGAGTGTGTTCCCCTGATGGTTTAATATACACGGGTCATGTTACCAGGTGAACACTAGAAGTGAGGAGAGTGTGTTCCATTGATGGTTTAATATACACAGGACATGTTACCAGGTGAACAGTATAAGTGAGGAGATTGTGTTCCCCTGATGGTTTAATACGCACGGGACATGTCACCAGGTGAACAGTATAAGTGAGGAGAGTGTGTTCCCCTGATTGTTTAATACACACGGGACATGTTACCAGGTGAACAGTATAAGTGAGGAGAGTGTGTTCCCCTGATTGTTTAATACACACGGGACATGTCACCAGGTGAACAGTATAAGTGAGGAGAGTCTGTTCCCCTGATTGTTTAATACACACAGGACATGTTACCAGCTGAACAGTTTAAGTTAGCAGAGTGTGTTCCCCTGATGGTTTAACACGCACGGGACATGTTACCAGGTGAACAGTATAAGTGAGGAGAGTGTGTTCCCCTGATTGTTTAATACACACGGGACATGTCACCGGGTGAGCAGTATAAGTGAGGAGAGTGTGTTCCCCTGATTGTTTAATACACACGGGACATGTCACCGGGTGAGCAGTATAAGTGAGGAGAGTGTGTTCCCCTGATGGTTTAATACACACGGGACATGTCACCAGGTGAACAGTATAAGTGAGGAGAGTGTGTTCCCCTGATGGTTTAATACTGACGGGACATGTTACCAGATGAACAGTACAAGTGAGGAGAGTGTGTTCCACTGATGGTTTAATTTACACAGGACATGTTACCAGGTGAACAGTATAAGTGAGGAGAGTGTGTTCCCCTGATGGTTTAATATACACGGGACATGTTACCAGGTGAACAGTATAAGTGAGGAGAGTGTGTTCCCCTGATGGTTTAATATACACGGGACATGTTTCCAGGTGAACAGTATAAGTGAGGAGAGTGTGTTCCCCTGATGGTTTAATATACACGGGACATGTTACCAGGTGAACAGTATAAGTGAGGAGAGTGTGTTCCCCTGATGGTTTAATGCACACAGGACATTTTACCAGGTGAACAGTTTAAGTGAGGAGAGTGTGTTCCCCTGATGGTTTAATATACACGGGACATGTTACCAGGTAAACAGTATATGTGAGGAGAGTGTGTTCCCCTGATGGTTTAATATATACAGGGCATGTTACCAGGTGAACAGTATATGTGAGGAGAGTGTGTTCCCCTGATGGTTTAATACGCACGGGACATGTCACCAGGTGAACAGTATATGTGAGGAGAGTGTGTTCCCCTGATGGTTTAATATACACGGGTCATGTTACCAGGTGAACAGTATAAGTGAGGAGAGTGTGTTCCATTGATGGTTTAATATACACAGGACATGTTACCAGGTGAACAGTATAAGTGAGGAGAGTGTGTTCCCCTGATTGTTTAATACGCACGGGACATGTTACCAGGTGAACAGTAGAAGTGAGGAGTATGTGTTCCCCTGTTTGTTTAATACGGACGGGACATGTTACCAGGTGAACTGTATAAGTGAGGAGAATGTGTTCCCCTGATCGTTTAATACACACGGGGCATGTTACCAGGTGAACAGTATAAGTGAGGAGAATGTGTTCCCCTGTTTGTTTAATACACACGGGACATGTTACCAGGTGAACAGTATAAGTGAGGAGAATGTGTTCCCCTGTTTGTTTAATACACACGGGACATGTTACCAGGTGAACAGTATAAGTGAGGAGAGTGTGTTCCCCTGATTGTTTAATACGGACGGGACATGTTACCAAGTGAACATTATAAGTGAGGAGAATGCATTCCCCTGATTGTTAAATACACACGGGACATGTTACCAGGTGAACAGTATAAGTGAGGAGAGTGTGTTCCCCTGATTGTTTAATACGGACGGGACATGTTACCAAGTGAACATTATAAGTGAGGAGAGTGCTTTCCCCTGATTGTTTAATACACACGGGACATGTCACCAAGTGAACTGTATAAGTGAGGAGAGTGTGTTCCCCTGATGGTTTAATATACACGGGATATGTTACCAGGTGAACAGTATAAGTGAGGAGAGTGTGATCCGCTGATGGTTTAATATACATGGGACATGTTACCAGGTGAACTGTATAAGTGAGGAGAGTGTGTTCCCCTGATGGTTTAATATACACGGGACATGTTACCAGGTGAACTGTATAAGTGAGGAGAGTGTGTTCCCCTGATGGTGTAATATACACGGGGCATGTTACCAGGTGAACAGTACATGTGAGGAGATTGTGTTCCCCTGATGGTGTAATATACACGGGACATGTTTCCAGGTGAACAGTAAAAGTGAGGAGAGTGTGTTCCCCTGATGGTTTAATATACATGGGACATGTCACCAGGTGAACAGTATATGTGAGGAGAGTGTGTTCCCCTGATGGTTTAATATACACGGGTCATGTTACCAGGTGAACACTAGAAGTGAGGAGAGTGTGTTCCATTGATGGTTTAATATACACAGGACATGTTACCAGGTGAACAGTATAAGTGAGGAGATTGTGTTCCCCTGATGGTTTAATACGCACGGGACATGTCACCAGGTGAACAGTATAAGTGAGGAGAGTGTGTTCCCCTGATTGTTTAATACACACGGGACATGTTACCAGGTGAACAGTATAAGTGAGGAGAGTGTGTTCCCCTGATTGTTTAATACACACGGGACATGTCACCAGGTGAACAGTATAAGTGAGGAGAGTCTGTTCCCCTGATGGTTTAATATACACAGGGCATGTTACCAGGTGAACAGTATAAGTGAGGAGATTGTGTTCCCCTGATGGTTTAATACAGACGGGACATGTTACCAGGTGAACAGTATAAGTGAGGAGAGTGTATTTCCCTGATGGTGTAATATACACGGGACATGTTAGCAGGTGAACAGTATAAGCGAGGAGAGTGTGTTCCCCTGATGTTTTAATATACACAGGACATGTTACCAGGTGAACAGTAGAAGTGAGGAGAATGTGTTCCCCTGATTGTTTAATACACACGGGACATGTTACCAGATGAGCAGTATAAGTGAGGAGAATGTGTTCCCCTGTTTGTTTAATACACACGGGACACGTTACCAATTGAACAGTATAAGTGAGGAGAATGTGTTCCCCTGATTGTTTAATACACACGGGACATGTTACCAGGTGAACAGTATAAGTGAGGAGAGTGTGTTCCCCTGATGGTTTAATGCACACAGGACATTTTACCAGGTGCACTGTGTAAGTGAGGAGAGTGTGTTCCCCTGATGGTTTAATATACACGGGACATGTTACCAGGTGAACAGTATAAGTGAGGAGAATGTGTTCCCCTGTTTGTTTAATACACACGGGACATGTTACCAGGTGAACAGTACAAGTGAGGAGAATGTGTTCCCCTGATTGTTTAATACACACGGGACATGTTACCAGGTGAACAGTATAAGTGAGGAGAATGTGTACCCCTGTTTGTTTAATACACACGGGACATGTTACCAGGTGAACAGTATAAGTGAGGAGAATGTGTACCCCTGTTTGTTTAATACGCACGGGACATGTTACCAAGTGAACAGTGTAAGTGAGGAGAGTGTGTTCCCCTGTTGGTTTAATATACACGGGACATGTTACCAGGTGAACAGTATAAGTGAGGAGAATGTGTTCCCCTGATTGTTTAATACGCACGGGACATGTTACCAAGTGAACAGTATAAGTGAGGAGAATGTGTTCCCCTGATTGTTTAATACGCACGGGACATGTTACCAGGTGAACAGGATAAGTGAGGAGAGTGTGTTCCCCTGATTGTTTAATACTCACGGGACATGTTGCCAGGTGAACAGTATAAGTGAGGAGAGTGTGTTCCCCTGATGGTTTAACACGCACGGGACATGTTACCAGGTGAACAGTATAAGTAAGGAGAGTGTGTTCCCATGATGGTTTAATATACACGGGACATATTACCAGGTGAACAGTATAAGTGAGGAGAGTGTGTTCCCCTGATGGTTTAACACGCACGGACATGTTACCAGGTGAACAGTATAAGTGAGGAGAGTCTGTTCCCCTGATTGTTTAATACACACGGGACATGTCACCAGGTGAACAGTATAAGTGAGGAGAGTGTGTTCCCCTGATGGTTTAATACACACAGGACATGTTACCAGGTGAACAGTATAAGTGAGGAGAGTGTGTTCCCCTGATGGTTTAATACTGACGGGACATGTTACGAGATGAACAGTATAAGTGAGGAGAGTGTGTTGCCCTGATGGTTTAATGCACACGGGACATGTTACCAGGTGAACAGTATAAGTGAGGAGAGTGTGTTCCCCTGATGGTTTCATATACACGGGACATGTTACCAGGAGAACAGTATAAGTGAGGGGAGTGTGTTCCCCTGATGGTTTAATATACACGGGACAAGTTACCAGGTGAACAGTATAAGTGAGGAGAGTGTGTTCCCCTGATGGTTTAATACTCACGGGACATGTTACCAGCTGAACAGTTTAAGTTAGCAGAGTGTGTTCCCCTGATGGGTTAACACGCACGGGACATGTTACCAGGTGAACAGTATAAGTGAGGCGAGTCTTTTCCCCTGATTGTTTAATATACCCGGGACATGGCACCAGGTGAACAGTATAAGTGAGGAGAGTGTGTTCCCCTGATTGTTTAATACACACGGGACATGTCACCGGTTGAGCAGTATAAGTGAGGAGAGTGTGTTCCCCTGATGGTTTAATACACACGGGACATGTCACCAGGTGAACAGTATAAGTGAGGAGAGTGTGTTCCCCTGATGGTTTAATTTACACAGGACATGTTACCAGGTGAACAGTATAAGTGAGGAGAGTATGTTCCCCTGATGGTTTAATATACACGGGACATGTTTCCAGGTGAACAGTATAAGTGAGGAGAGTGTGTTCCCCTGATGGTTTAATATACACGGGACATGTTACCAGATGAACAGTATAAGTGAGGCGAGTGTGTTCACCTGATGGTTAATACGCACAGGACATGTCACCAAGTGAACTGTATAAGTGAGGAGAGTGTGTTCCCCTGATGGTTTAATGCACACAGGACATTTTACCAGGTGAACAGTGTAAGTGAGGAGAGTGTGTTCCCCTGATGGTTTAATATACACGGGACATGTTACCAGGTAAACAGTATATGTGAGGAGAGTGTGTTCCCCTGATGGTTTAATATATACAGGGCATGTTACCAGGTGAACAGTATAAGTGAGGAGATTGTGTTCCCCTGATGGTTTAATACGCACGGGACATGTCACCAGGTGAACAGTATATGTGAGGAGAGTGTGTTCCCCTGATGGTTTAATATACACGGGTCATGTTACCAGGTGAACACTAGAAGTGAGGAGAGTGTGTTCCATTGATGGTTTAATATACACAGGACATGTTACCAGGTGAACAGTATAAGTGAGGAGATTGTGTTCCCCTGATGGTTTAATACGCACGGGACATGTCACCAGGTGAACAGTATAAGTGAGGAGAGTGTGTTCCCCTGATTGTTTAATACACACAGGACATATTACCAGGTGAACAGCATAAGTGAGGAGAGTGTGTTCCCCTGATGGTTTAATACTCACGGGACATGTTACCAGCTGAACAGTTTAAGTTAGCAGAGTGTGTTCCCCTGATGGTTTAACACGCACGGGACATGTTACCAGGTGAACAGTATAAGTGAGGAGAGTGTGTTCCCCTGATTGTTTAATACACACGGGACATGTCACCGGGTGAGCAGTATAAGTGAGGAGAGTGTGTTCCCCTGATGGTTTAATACACACGGGACATGTCACCAGGTGAACAGTATAAGTGAGGAGAGTGTGTTCCCCTGATGGTTTAATACTGACGGGACATGTTACCAGATGAACAGTATAAGTGAGGAGAGTGTGTTCCCCTGATGGTTTAATTTACACAGGACATGTTACCAGGTGAACAGAAGAAGTGAGGAGAGTATGTTCCCCTGATGGTTTAATATACACGGGACATGTTTCCAGGTGAACAGTATAAGTGAGGAGAGTGTGTTCCCCTGATGGTTTAATATACAGGGGACATGTTACCAGATGAACAGTATAAGTGAGGAGAGTATGTTCCCCTGATGGTTTAATATACACGGGACATGTTACCAGATGAACAGTATAAGTGAGGCGAGTGTGTTCACCTGATGGTTAATACTCACAGGACATGTCACCAAGTGAACTGTATAAGTGAGGAGAGTGTGTTCCCCTGATGGTTTAAAGCACACAGGACATTTTACCAGGTGAACAGTATAAGTGAGGAGAGTGTGTTCCCCTGATCGTTTAATACACACGGGACATGTTACCAGGTGAACAGTATAAGTGAGGAGAATGTGTTCCCCTGTTTGTTTAATACACACGGGACATGTTACCAGGTCAACAGTATAAGTGAGGAGAATGTGTTCCCCTGTTTGTTTAATACACACGGGACATGTTACCAGGTGAACAGTATAAGTGAGGAGAGTGTGTTCCCCTGATTGTTTAATACGGACGGGACATGTTACCAAGTGAACATTATAAGTGAGGAGAATGTGTTCCCCTGATTGTTTAATACACACGGGACATGTCACCAAGTGAACTGTATAAGTGAGGAGAGTGTGTTCCCCTGATGGTTTAATATACACGGGATATGTTACCAGGTGAACAGTATAAGTGAGGAGAGTGTGATCCGCTGATGGTTTAATATACATGGGACATGTTACCAGGTGAACTGTATAAGTGAGGAGAGTGTGTTCCCCTGATGGTTTAATATACACAGGACATGTTACCAGGTGAACAGTAGAAGTGAGGAGAATGTGTTCCCCTGTATGTTTAATACGGACGGGACATGTTACCAGGTGAACTGTATAAGTGAGGAGACTGTGTTCCCCTGATGGTTTAATACGCACGGGACATGTCACCAGGTGAACAGTATATGTGAGGAGAGTGTGTTCCCCTGATGGTTTAATATACACGGGTCATGTTACCAGGTGAACACTAGAAGTGAGGAGAGTGTGTTCCATTGATGGTTTAATATACACAGGACATGTTACCAGGTGAACAGTATAAGTGAGGAGATTGTGTTCCCCTGATGGTTTAATACGCACGGGACATGTCACCAGGTGAACAGTATAAGTGAGGAGAGTGTGTTCCCCTGATTGTTTAATACACACAGGACATATTACCAGGTGAACAGCATAAGTGAGGAGAGTGTGTTCCCCTGATGGTTTAATACTCACGGGACATGTTACCAGCTGAACAGTTTAAGTTAGCAGAGTGTGTTCCCCTGATGGTTTAACACGCACGGGACATGTTACCAGGTGAACAGTATAAGTGAGGCGAGTCTTTTCCCCTGATTGTTTAATATACCCGGGACATGGCACCAGGTGAACAGTATAAGTGAGGAGAGTGTGTTCCCCTGATGGTTTAATACACACGGGACATGTCACCAGGTGAACAGTATAAGTGAGGAGAGTGTGTTCCCCTGATGGTTTAATACTGACGGGACATGTTACCAGATGAACAGTATAAGTGAGGAGAGTGTGTTCCCCTGATGGTTTAATTTACACAGGACATGTTACCAGGTGAACAGAAGAAGTGAGGAGAGTATGTTCCCCTGATGGTTTAATATACACGGGACATGTTTCCAGGTGAACAGTATAAGTGAGGAGAGTGTGTTCCCCTGATGGTTTAATATACAGGGGACATGTTACCAGATGAACAGTATAAGTGAGGAGAGTATGTTCCCCTGATGGTTTAATATACACGGGACATGTTACCAGATGAACAGTATAAGTGAGGCGAGTGTGTTCACCTGATGGTTAATACTCACAGGACATGTCACCAAGTGAACTGTATAAGTGAGGAGAGTATGTTCCCCTGATGGTTTAAAGCACACAGGACATTTTACCAGGTGAACAGTATAAGTGAGGAGAGTGTGTTCCCCTGATCGTTTAATACACACGGGACATGTTACCAGGTGAACAGTATAAGTGAGGAGAATGTGTTCCCCTGTTTGTTTAATACACACGGGACATGTTACCAGGTGAACAGTATAAGTGAGGAGAATGTGTTCCCCTGTTTGTTTAATACACACGGGACATGTTACCAGGTGAACAGTATAAGTGAGGAGAGTGTGTTCCCCTGATTGTTTAATACGGACGGGACATGTTACCAAGTGAACATTATAAGTGAGGAGAATGTGTTCCCCTGATTGTTTAATACACACGGGACATGTCACCAAGTGAACTGTATAAGTGAGGAGAGTGTGTTCCCCTGATGGTTTAATATACACGGGATATGTTACCAGGTGAACAGTATAAGTGAGGAGAGTGTGATCCGCTGATGGTTTAATATACATGGGACATGTTACCAGGTGAACTGTATAAGTGAGGAGAGTGTGTTCCCCTGATGGTTTAATATACACAGGACATGTTACCAGGTGAACAGTAGAAGTGAGGAGAATGTGTTCCCCTGTATGTTTAATACGGACGGGACATGTTACCAGGTGAACTGTATAAGTGAGGAGACTGTGTTCCCCTGATTGTTTAATACACACGGGACATGTTACCAGGTGAACAGTATAAGTGAGGAGAATGTGTTCCCCTGTTTGTTTAATACACACGGGACACGTTACCAAGTGAACAGTATAAGTGAGGAGAATGTGTTCCCCTGATTGTTTAATACACACGGGACATGTTACCAGGTGAACTGTATAAGTGAGGAGAGTGTGTTCCCCTGATGGTTTAATACACACGGGACATGTCACCAAGTGAACTGTATAAGTGAGGAGAGTGTGTTCCCCTGATGGTTTAATGCACACAGGACATTTTACCAGGTGCACTGTGTAAGTGAGGAGAGTGTGTTCCCCTGATGGTTTAATATACACGGGACATGTTACCAGGTGAACAGTAGAAGTGAGGAGAATGTGTTCCCCTGTTTGTTTAATACGGACGGGACATGTTACCAGGTGAACTGTATAAGTGAGGAGAATGTGTTCCCCTGATTGTTTAATACACACGGGACATGTTACCAGGTGAACAGTATAAGTGAGGAGAATGTGTTCCCCCGTTTGTTTAATACACACGGGACACGTTACCAAGTGAACAGTATAAGTGAGGAGAATGTGTTCCCCTGATTGTTTAATACACACGGGACATGTTACCAGGTGAACAGTATAAGTGAGGAGAATGTGTACCCCTGTTTGTTTAATACGCACGGGACATGTTACCAAGTGAACAGTGTAAGTGAGGAGAGTGTGTTCCCCTGTTTGATTAATACGGACGGGACATGTTACCAGGTGAACTGTATAAGTGAGGAGAATGTGTTCCCCTGATCGTTTAATACACACGGGGCATGTTACCGGGTGAACAGTATAAGTGAGGAGAATGTGTTCCCCTGTTTGTTTAATACACACGGGACATGTTACCAGGTGAACAGTATAAGTGAGGAGAGTGTGTTCCCCTGTTTGTTTAATACGCACGGGACATGTTACCAAGTGAACAGTATAAGTGAGGAGAATGTGTTCCCCTGATTGTTTAATACACACGGGACATGTTACCAGGTGAACAGTATAAGTGAGGAGAATGTGTTCCCCTGTTTGTTTAATACGGACGGGACATGTTACCAGGTGAACTGTATAAGTGAGGAGAATGTGTTCCCCTGATTGTTTAATACACACGGGACATGTTACCAGGTGAACAGTATAAGTGAGCAGAATGTGTTCCCCTGTTTGTTTAATACACACGGGACACGTTACCAAGTGAACAGTATAAGTGAGGAGAATGTGTTCCCCTGATTGTTTAATACACACGGGACATGTTACCAAGTGAACAGTATAAGTGAGGAGTGTGTGTTCCCCTGATGGTTTAATATACACGGGACATGTTACCAGGTGAACAGTGTAAGTGAGGAGAGTGTGTTCCCCTGTTGGTTTAATATACACGGGACATGTTACCAGATGAACAGTATAAGTGAGGAGAGTGTGTTCCCCTGATTGTTTAATACACACGGGACATGTTACCAGGTGAACAGTGTAAGTGAGGAGAATGTGTTCCCCTGATTGTTTAATACGCACGGGACATGTTACCAAGTGAACAGTGTAAGTGAGGAGAATGTGTTCCCCTGATTGTTTAATACACACGGGACATGTTACCAAGTGAACAGTGTAAGTGAGGAGAATGTGTTCCCCTGATTGTTTAATACACACAGGACATGTCACCAGGTGAACAGTATAAGTGAGGAGAGTGTGTTCCCCTGATTGTTTAATACTCACGGGACATGTTGCCAGGTGAACCGTATAAGTGAGGAGAGTGTGTTCCCCTGATGGTTTAACACGCACGGGACATGTTACCAGGTGAACAGTATAAGTAAGGAGAGTGTGTTCCCATGATGGTTTAATATACACGGGACATATTACCAGCTGAACAGTATAAGTGAGGAGAGTGTGTTCCCCTGATGGTTTAACACGCACAGGACATGTTACCAGATGAACAGTATAAGTGAGGAGAGTGTGTTCCCCTGATGGTTTAATATACACGGGACATGTCACCAGGTGAACAGTATAAGTGAGGAGAGTGTGTTCCCCTGATGGTTTAATACTGACGGGACATGTTACCAGATGAACAGTATAAGTGAGGAGAGTGTGTTGCCCTGATGTTTTAATGCACACGGGACATGTTACCAGGTGAACAGTATAAGTGAGGAGAGTGTGTTCCCCTGATTGTTTAATACGCACGGGACATGTTACCAGGTGAACAGTATAAGTGAGGAGAGTGTGTTCCCCTGATGGTTTAATATACACAGGGCATGTTACCAGGTGAACAGTATAAGTGAGGAGATTGTGTTCCCCTGATGGTTTAATACACACGGGACATGTTACCAGGTGAACAGTATAAGTGAGGAGAGTGTATTTCCCTGATGGTGTAATATACACTGGACATGTTACCAGGTGAACAGTATAAGCGAGGAGAGTGTGTTCCCCTGATGTTTTAATATACACAGGACATGTTACCAGGTGAACAGTAGAAGTGAGGAGAATGTGTTCCCCTGTTTGTTTAATACGGACGGGACATGTTACCAGGTGAACTGTAAAAGTGAGGAGAATGTGTTCCCCTGATTGTTTAATACACACGGGACATGTTACCAGGTGAACAGTATAAGTGAGGAGAATGTGTACCCCTGATGGTTTAATACACACGGGACATGTCACCAAGTGAACTGTATAAGTGAGGAGAGTGTGTTCCCCTGATGGTTTAATATACACGGGACATGTTACCAGGTGAACAGTAGAAGTGAGGAGAATGTGTTCCCCTGTTTGTTTAATACGGACGGGACATGTTACCAGGTGAACTGTATAAGTGAGGAGAATGTGTTCCCCTGATTGTTTAATACACACGGGACATGTTACCAGGTGAACAGTATAAGTGAGGAGATTGTGTTCCCCTGATGGTTTAATACGCACGGGACATGTCACCAGGTGAACAGTATAAGTGAGGAGATTGTGTTCCCCTGATGGTTTAATACGCACGGGACATGTCACCAGGTGAACAGTATATGTGAGGAGAGTGTGTTCCCCTGATGGTTTAATATACACGGGTCATGTTACCAGGTGAACAGTATAAGTGAGGAGAGTGTGTTCCATTGATGGTTTAATATACACGGGATATGTTACCAGGTGAACAGTATAAGTGAGGAGAGTGTGATCCGCTGATGGTTTAATACACACGGGACATGTTACCAGGTGAACAGTAGAAGTGAGGAGTATGTGTTCCCCTGATCGTTTAATACACACGGGACATGTTACCAGGAGAGCAGTATAAGTGAGGAGAATGTGTTCCCCTGTTTGTTTAATACACACGGTACATGTTACCAGGTGAACAGTATAAGTGAGGAGAATGTGTTCCCCTGTTTGTTTAATACACACGGGACATGTTACCAGGTGAACAGTATAAGTGAGGAGATTGTGTTCCCCTGATGGTTTAATACGCACGGGACATGTCACCAGGTGAACAGTATAAGTGAGGAGATTGTGTTCCCCTGATGGTTTAATACGCACGGGACATGTCACCAGGTGAACAGTATATGTGAGGAGAGTGTGTTCCCCTGATGGTTTAATATACACGGGTCATGTTACCAGGTGAACAGTATAAGTGAGGAGAGTGTGTTCCATTGATGGTTTAATATACACGGGATATGTTACCAGGTGAACAGTATAAGTGAGGAGAGTGTGTTCCCCTGATTGTTTAATACACACGGGACATGTTACCAGGAGAGCAGTATAAGTGAGGAGAATGTGTTCCCCTGTTTGTTTAATACACACGGTACATGTTACCAGGTGAACAGTATAAGTGAGGAGAATGTGTTCCCCTGTTTGTTTAATACACACGGGACATGTTACCAAGTGAACATTATAAGTGAGGAGAATGTGTTCCCCTGATTGTTTAATACACACGGGACATGTCACCAAGTGAACTGTATAAGTGAGGAGAGTGTGTTCCCCTGATGGTTTAATATACACGGGATATGTTACCAGGTGAACAGTATAAGTGAGGAGAGTGTGATCCGCTGATGGTTTAATATACATGGGACATGTTACCAGGTGAACTGTATAAGTGAGGAGAGTGTGTTCCCCTGATGGTTTAATATACACGGGACATGTTACCAGGTAAACAGTATATGTGAGGAGAGTGTGTTCCCCTGATGGTTTAATATACATAGGGCATGTTACCAGGTGAACAGTATAAGTGAGGAGATTGTGTTCCCCTGATGGTTTAATATACATGGGACATGTCACCAGGTGAACAGTATATGTGAGGAGAGTGTGTTCCCCTGATTGTTTAATACACACGGGACATGTTACCAGGTGAACAGTATAAGTGAGGAGAATGTGTTCCCCTGTTTGTTTAATACACACGGGACACGTTACCAAGTGAACAGTATAAGTGAGGAGAATGTGTTCCCCTGATTGTTTAATACACACGGGACATGTTACCAGGTGAACAGTATAAGTGAGGAGAATGTGTACCCCTGATGGTTTAATACACACGGGACATGTCACCAAGTGAACTGTATAAGTGAGGAGAGTGTGTTCCCCTGATGGTTTAATGCACACAGGACATTTTACCAGGTGCACTGTGTAAGTGAGGAGAGTGTGTTCCCCTGATGGTTTAATATACACGGGACATGTTACCAGGTGAACAGTAGAAGTGAGGAGAATGTGTTCCCCCGTTTGTTTAATACACACGGGACACGTTACCAAGTGAACAGTATAAGTGAGGAGAATGTGTTCCCCTGATTGTTTAATACACACGGGACATGTTACCAAGTGAACAGTGTAAGTGAGGAGAGTGTGTTCCCCTGTTTGATTAATACGGACGGGACATGTTACCAGGTGAACAGTATAAGTGAGGAGAATGTGTTCCCCTGATCGTTTAATACACACGGGGCATGTTACCAGGTGAACAGTATAAGTGAGGAGAGTGTGTTCCCCTGTTTGTTTAATACGCACGGGACATGTTACCTGGTGAACAGTATAAGTGAGGAGAGTGTGTTCCCATGATGGTTTAATATACACGGGACATATTACCAGCTGAACAGTATAAGTGAGGAGAGTGTGTTCCCCTGATGGTTTAACACGCACGGGACATGTTACCAGGTGAACAGTATAAGTGAGGAGAGTGTGTTCCCCTGATTGTTTAATACACACGGGACATGTCACCAGTTGAACAGTATAAGTGAGGAGAGTGTGTTCCCCTGATGGTTTAATACACACAGGACATGTTACCAGGTGAACAGTATAAGTGAGGAGAGTGTGTTCCCCTGATGGTTTAATACTGACGGGACATGTTACCAGATGAACAGTATAAGTGAGGAGAGTGTGTTGCCCTGATTGTTTAATACACACGGGACATGTCACCAGTTGAACAGTATAAGTGAGGAGAGTGTGTTCCCCTGATGGTTTAATACACACAGGACATGTTACCAGGTGAACAGTATAAGTGAGGAGAGTGTGTTCCCCTGATTGTTTAATACACACGGGACATGTCACCAGTTGAACAGTATAAGTGAGGAGAGTGTGTTCCCCTGATGGTTTAATATACACGGGACATGTTACCAGGTGAACAGTATAAGTGAGGAGAGTGTGTTCCCCTGATTGTTTAATACGCACGGGACATGTTACCAGGTGAACAGTATAAGTGAGGAGAATGTGTTCCCCTGATGGTTTAATACGCACGGGACATGTTACCAGGTGAACAGTATAAGTGAGGAGAGTGTGTTCCCCTCATTGTTTAATACGCACAGGACATGTTACCAGGTGAACTGTATAAGTGAGGAGAATGTGTTCCCCTGATCGTTTAATACACACGGGGCATGTTACCAGGTGAACAGTATAAGTGAGGAGAGTGTGTTCCCCTGATGGTTTAATATACACAGGGCATGTTACCAGGTGAACAGTATAAGTGAGGAGATTGTGTTCCCCTGATGGTTTAATACACACGGGACATGTTACCAGGTGAACAGTATAAGTGAGGAGAGTGTATTTCCCTGATGGTGTAATATACACGGGACATGTTACCAGGTGAACAGTATAAGCGAGGAGAGTGTGTTCCCCTGATGTTTTAATATACACAGGACATGTTACCAGGTGAACAGTATAAGCGAGGAGAGTGTGTTCCCCTGATTGTTTAATACACACGGGACATGTTACCAGGTGAACAGTAGAAGTGAGGAGAATGTGTTCCCCTGTTTGTTTAATACGGACGGGACATGTTACCAGGTGAACTGTAAAAGTGAGGAGAATGTGTTCCCCTGATTGTTTAATACACACGGGACATGTTACCAGGTGAACAGTATAAGTGAGGAGAATGTGTTCCCCTGTTTGTTTAATACACACGGGACACGTTACCAAGTGAACAGTATAAGTGAGGAGAATGTGTTCCCCTGATTGTTTAATACACACGGGACATGTTACCAGGTGAACAGTATAAGTGAGGAGAATGTGTACCCCTGATGGTTTAATACACACGGGACATGTCACCAAGTGAACTGTATAAGTGAGGAGAGTGTGTTCCCCTGATGGTTTAATGCACACAGGACATTTTACCAGGTGCACTGTGTAAGTGAGGAGAATGTGTTCCCCTGATGGTTTAATATACACGGGACATGTTACCAGGTGAACAGTAGAAGTGAGGCGAATGTGTTCCCCTGTTTGTTTAATACGGACGGGACATGTTACCAGGTGAACTGTATAAGTGAGGAGAATGTGTTCCCCTGATTGTTTAATACACACGGGACATGTTACCAGGTGAACAGTATAAGTGAGGAGAATGTGTTCCCCTGTTTGTTTAATACACACGGGACACGTTACACAGTGAACAGTATAAGTGAGGAGAATGTGTTCCCCTGATTGTTTAATACACACGGGACATGTTACCAGGTCAACAGTATAAGTGAGGAGAATGTGTACCCCTGTTTGTTTAATACACACGGGACATGTTACCAGGTGAACAGTATAAGTGAGGAGAATGTGTTCCCCTGTTTGTTTAATACACACGGGACACGTTACCAAGTGAACAGTATAAGTGAGGAGAATGTGTTCCCCTGATTGTTTAATACACACGGGACATGTTACCAGGTGAACAGTATAAGTGAGGAGAATGTGTTCCCCTGTTTGTTTAATACACACGGGACACGTTACCAAGTGAACAGTATAAGTGAGGAGAATGTGTTCCCCTGATTGTTTAATACACACGGGACATGTTACCAGGTGAACAGTATAAGTGAGGAGAATGTGTTCCCCTGTTTGTTTAATACACACGGGACATGTTACCAAGTGAACAGTATAAGTGAGGAGAATGTGTTCCCCTGATTGTTTAATACGCACGGGACATGTTACCAGGTGAACAGTATAAGTGAGGAGAGTGTGTTCCCCTGATTGTTTAATACTCACGGGACATGTTGCCAGGTGAACAGTATAAGTGAGGAGAGTGTGTTCCCCTGATGGTTTAACACGCACGGGACATGTTACCAGGTGAACAGTATAAGTAAGGAGAGTGTGTTCCCATGATGGTTTAATATACACGGGACATATTACCAGGTGAACAGTATAAGTGAGGAGAGTGTGTTCCCCTGATGGTTTAACACGCACGGGACATGTTACCAGGTGAACAGTAAAAGTGAGGAGAGTCTGTTCCCCTGATTGTTTAATACACACGGGACATGTCACCGGGTGAGCAGCATAAGTGAGGAGAGTGTGTTCCCCTGATTGTTTAATACACACGGGACATGTCACCAGGTGAACAGTATAAGTGAGGAGAGTGTGTTCCCCTGATGGTTTAATACACACAGGACATGTTACCAGGTGAACAGTATAAGTGAGGAGAGTGTGTTCCCCTGATGTTTTAATACTGACGGGACATGTTACCAGATGAACAGTATAAGTGAGGAGAGTGTGTTGCCCTGATGGTTTAATGCACACGGGACATGTTACCAGGTGAACAGTATAAGTGAGGAGAGTGTGTTCCCCTGATGGTTTCATATACACGGGACATGTTACCAGGAGAACAGGAAAAGTGAGGGGAGTGTGTTCCCCTGATGGTTTAATATACACGGGACATGTTACCAGATGAACAGTATAAGTGAGGCGAGTGTGTTCACCTGATGGTTAATACGCACAGGACATGTCACCAAGTGAACTGTATAAGTGAGGAGAGTGTGTTCCCCTGATGGTTTAATGCACACAGGACATTTTACCAGGTGAACAGTGTAAGTGAGGAGAGTGTGTTCCCCTGATGGTTTAATATACACGGGACATGTTACCAGGTAAACAGTATATGTGAGGAGAGTGTGTTCCCCTGATGGTTTAATATATACAGGGCATGTTACCAGGTGAACAGTATAAGTGAGGAGATTGTGTTCCCCTGATGGTTTAATACGCACGGGACATGTCACCAGGTGAACAGTATATGTGAGGGGAGCGTGTTCCCCTGATGGTTTAATATACACGGGTCATGTTACCAGGTGAACACTAGAAGTGAGGAGAGTGTGTTCCATTGATGGTTTAATATACACAGGACATGTTACCAGGTGAACAGTATAAGTGAGGAGATTGTGTTCCCCTGATGGTTTAATACGCACGGGACATGTCACCAGGTGAACAGTATAAGTGAGGAGAGTGTGTTCCCCTGATTGTTTAATACACACAGGACATGTTACCAGGTGAACAGTATAAGTGAGGAGAGTGTGTTCCGCTGATGGTTTAATACTCACGGGACATGTTAACAGCTGAACAGTTTAAGTTAGCAGAGTGTGTTCCCCTGATGGTTTAACACGCACGGGACATGTTACCAGGTGAACAGTATAAGTGAGGCGAGTCTTTTCCCCTGATTGTTTAATACACACGGGACATGTCACCGGGTGAGCAGTATAAGTGAGGAGAGTGTGTTCCCCTGATTGTTTAATACACACGGGACATGTCACCGGGTGAGCAGTATAAGTGAGGAGAGTGTGTTCCCCTGATGGTTTAATACACACGGGACATGTCACCAGGTGAACAGTATAAGTGAGGAGAGTGTGTTCCCCTGATGGTTTAATACTGACGGGACATGTTACCAGATGAACAGTATAAGTGAGGAGAGTGTTTTCCCCTGATGGTTTAATATACACGGGACATGTTACCAGGTGAACAGTATAAGTGAGGAGAGTGTGTTCCCCAAATGGTTTAATATACACAGGACATGTCACTAGGTGAAAAGTATAAGTGAGGAGAGTGTGTTCCCCTGATTGTTTAATACGCACGGGACATGTCACCAGGTGAACAGTATAAGTGAGGAGAGTGTGTTCCCCTGATGGTTTAATATACACGGGACATGTTACCAGGTGAACAGTATAAGTGAGGAGAGTGTGTTCCCCTGATGGTTTAATACACACGGGACATGTTACCAGGTGAACAGTAAAAGTGAGGAGAGTGTGTTCCCCTGATGGTTTAATACACATGGGACATGTTACCAGGTGAACAGTATAAGTGAGGAGAGTGTGTTCCCCTGATGGTTTAATATACACGGGACATGTTACCAGATGAACAGTAGAAGTGAGGAGAGTGTGTTCCCCTGATGGTTTAATACGCACGGGACATGTCACCAGGTGAACAGTATAAGTGAGGAGAGTGTGTTCCCCTCATGGTTTAATATACACGAGACATGTTACCAGGTGAACAGTATATGTGAGGAGAATGTGTTGACCTGATGGTTTAATATACACGCGACATGTTACCAGGTGAACAGTATAAGTGAGGAGAGTGTGTTCCCCTGATTGTTTAATACACACGGGACATGTCACCAGGTGAACAGTAAAAGTGAGGCGAGTGTGTTCCCCTGATGGTTTAATACACACGGGACATGTTACCAGGTGAACAGTATAAGTGAGGAGAGTGTGTTCCCCTGATGGTTTAATATACACGAGACATGTTACCAGGTGAACAGTATAAGTGAGGAGAGTGTTTTCCAATGATGGTTTAATGCACACGGGACATGTTACCAGGTGAACAGTATATGTGAGGAGAGTGTGTTCCCCTGATGGTTTAATATTCACAGGACATGTTACCTGGTGAAGAGTATAAGTGAGGAGAGTGTGTTCCCCAGATGGCTGAATATGCACAGGACATGTTACCAGGTGAACAGTATAAGTGAGGAGAGTGCTTTCCCCTGATGGTTTAATATACACAGGACATGTCACTAGGTGAAAAGTATATGTGAGGAGAGTGTGTTCCCCTGATTGTTTAATACGCACGGGACATGTCACCAGGTGAACTGTATAAGTGAGGTGAGAGTGTTCCCCTGATGGTTTAATATACACGGGACATGTTACCAGGTGAACAGTATAAGTGAGGAGAGTGTGTTCCCCTGATGGTTTAATATACACGGGACATGTTACCAGATGAACAGAATAGTGAGGAGAATGTTTTCCCCTGATGGTTTAATGCGCACGGGACATGTTACCAGGTGAACAGTATAAGTGAGGAGAGTGTGTTCCCCTGATTGTTTAATACGCACCGGACATGTTACCAGGTGAACAGTATAAGTGAGGAGAGTGTGTTCCCCTGATGGTTTAATACACACGGGACATGTCACCAGGTGAACAGAATAAGTGAGGAGAGTGTGTTCCCCTGATTGTTTAATACACACGGGACATGTTACCAGGTGAACAGTATAAGTGAGGAGAGTGTGTTCCCCTGATTGTTTAATACGCACCGGACATGTTACCAGGTGAACAGTATAAGTGAGGAGAGTGTGTTCCCCTGATTGGTTAATACACACGGGACATGTCACCAGGTGAACAGTATAAGTGAGGAGAGTGTGTTCCCCTGATTGTTTAATACACACGGGACATGTCACCAGGTGAACAGTATAAGTGAGGAGAGTGTGTTCCCCTGATGGTTTAATATACACGGGACATGTTATCAGGTGAACAGTATGAGTGAGGAGATTGGGTTCCCCTGATTGTTTAATACACACGGGACATGTCACCAGGTGAACAGTATAAGTGAGGAGAGTGTGTTCCTCTGATGGTTTAATATACACGGGACATGTTACCAGGTGAACAGTATAAGTGAGGAGAGTGTGTTCCCCTGATGGTTTAACTCACACGGGACATGTTACCAGGTGAACAGTATAAGTGAGGAGAGAGTGTTCCCCTGATGGTTTAATATTCACAGGACATGTTAACTGGTGAAGAGTATAAGTGAGGAGAGTGTGTTCCCCTGATGGTTTAATATACACGGGACATGTTACCAGGTGAACAGTATAAGTGAGGAGAGTGTGTTCCCCTGATTGTTTAATACACACGGGACATGTCACCAGGTGAACAGAATAAGTGAGGAGAGTGTGTTCCTCTGATGGTTTAATATACACAGGACATGTTACCAGGTGAACAGTATAAGTGAGGAGAGTGTGTTCCCCTGATTGTTAAATGCACACGGGACATGTTACCAGGTGAAATCTATAAGTGAGGAGAGTGTGTTCCCCTGATTGTTTAATACACACGGGACATGTCACCAGGTGAACAGAATAAGTGAGGAGAGTGTGTTCCTCTGATGGTTTAATATACACAGGACATGTTACCAGGTGAACAGTATAAGTGAGGAGAGTGTGTTCCCCTGATGGTTTAACTCACACGGGACATGTTACCAGGTGAACAGTATAAGTGAGGAGAGAGTGTTCCCCTGATGGTTTAATATTCACAGGACATGTTAACTGGTGAAGAGTATAAGTGAGGAGAGTGTGTTCCCCTGATGGTTTAATATACACGGGACATGTTACCAGGTGAACAGTATAAGTGAGGAGAGTGAGTTCCCCTGATGGTTTAATATTCACAGGACATGTTAACTGGTGAAGAGTATAAGTGAGGAGAGTGTGTTCCCCTGATTGTTTAATACACACGGGATATGTCACCAGGTGAAGAGTATAAGTGAGGAGAGTGTGTTCCCCTGATGGTTTAACATACACGGGACATGTTACCAGGTGAACAGTAAAAGTGAGGAGATTGTGTTCCCCTGATTGTTTAACATACACGGGACATGTTACCAGGTGAACAGTATAAGTGAGGAGAGTGTGTTCCCCTGATGGTTTAATATACACGGGACATGTCACCAGGTGAACAGTAGAAGTAAGGAGAGTGTGTTCCCCTGATGGTTTAATATACACGCGACATGTTACCAGGTGAACAGTCTATGTGAGGAGAGTGTGTTGCCCTGATGGTTTAATATACAAGCGACATGTTACCAGGTGAACAGTATAAGTGAGGAGAGAGTGTTCCCCTGATGGTTTAATATACAAGAGACATGTTAACAGGTGAACAGTATATGTGAGGAGAGTGTGTTGCACTGATGGTTTAATATACACGAGACATGTTACCAGGTGAAAAGTATAAGTGAGGAGAGTGTGTTCCCCAGATGGCTTAATATGCACGGGACATGTTACCATTTGAACATTATAAGTGAGGAGAGTGTGTTCCCCTGATGGTTTAATATACACGAGACATGTTACCAGGTGAACAGTATAAGTGAGGAGAGTGTGTTCCCCTGATTGTTTAATACACACGGGACATGTCACCAGGTGAAGAGTATAAGTGAGGAGAGTGTGTTCCCCTGATGGTTTAACATGCACGGGACATTTTACCAGGTGAACAGTATAAGTGAGGAGAGTGTGTTCCCCTAATGGTTTAATACACACGGGACATGTTACCAGGTGAAGAGTATAAGTGAGGAGAGTGTGTGCCCCTGATGGTTTAACATACACAGGATATGTTACCAGGTCAACAGTATAAGTGAGGAGAGTGTGTTCCCCTGATGGTTTAATATACACAGGACATGTTACCAGGTGAACAGTATAAGTGAGGAGAGTGTGTTCCCCTGATTGTTTAATTCACACGGGACATGTTACCATGTGAACAGAATAGTGAGGAGAGTGTTTTCCAATGATGGTTTAATGCACACGGGACATGTCACCAGGTGAACAGTATATGTGAGGAGAGTGTGTTCCCCTGATGGTTTAATATTCACAGGACATGTTACCTGGTGAAGAGTATAAGTGAGGAGAGTGTGTTCCCCAAATGGCTGAATATGCACAGGACATGTTACCAGGTGAACAGTATAAGTGAGGAGAGTGTGTTGCCCTGATGGTTTAATATACACAGGACATGTCACCAGGTGAACAGTATAAGTGAGGTGAGTGTGTTCCCCTGATGGTTTAATATACACGGGACATGTTACCAGGTGAACAGTAAAAGTGAGGAGAGTGTGTTCCCCTGATGGTTTAATATACACGGGACATGTTACCAGATGAACAGCAGAGGTGAGGAGAGTGTGTTCCCCTGATGGTTTAATATGCACGGGACATGTTACCAGGTGAACAGTATAAGTGAGGAGAATGTGTTCTCCTGATTGTTTAATACGCACGGGACATGTCACCAGGTGAACAGTATAAGTGAGGAGAGTGTGTTCCCCTGATGTTTTAATATACACGGGACATGTTACCAGGTGAACAGTATAAGTGAGGAGAGTGTGTTCCCCTCATGGTTTAATACACACGGGACATGTTACCAGGTGAAGAGTATAAGTGAGGAGAGTGTGTGCCCCTGATGGTTTAACATACACAGGATATGTTACCAGGTGAACAGTAGAAGTGAGGAGAGTGTGTTCCCCTGATTGTTTAATACGCACGGGACATGTCACCAGGTGAACAGTATAAGTGAGGAGAGTGTGTTCCCCTGATGGTTTAATATACACGGGACATGTTACCAGGTGAACAGAAAAAGTGAGGAGAGTGTGTTACCCTCATGGTTTAATACACACGGGACATGTTACCAGGTGAAGAGTATAAGTGAGGAGAGTGTGTGCCCCTGATGGTTTAACATACACAGGATATGTTACCAGGTAAACAGTATAAGTGAGGAGAGTGTGTTCCCCAGATTGTTTAATTCACACGGGACATGTTACCAGGTGAACAGTATATGTGAGGAGAGTGTGTTCCCCTGATGGTTTAATAGACCCAGGACATGTTACCAGGTGAACAGTATATGTGAGGAGAGTGTGTTCCCCTGATGGTTTAATATTCACAGGACATGTTACCAGGTGAACAGAATAGTGAGGAGAGTGTGTTCCCTTGATTGTTTAATACACACGGGACATGTTACCAGGTGAACAGAATAGTGAGGAGAGTGTGTTCCCCTGATTGTTTAATACACACGGGACATGTTACCAGGTGAACAGTATAAGTGAGGAGAGTGTGTTCCCCTGATTGTTTAATGCACACGGTTTTTGTCACCAGCTGAACAGTATAAGTGAGGAGAGTGTGTTCCCCTGATTGTTTAATACACACGGGACATGTTACCTGGTGAACAGTATAAGTGAGGAGAAATTGTTCCCCTGATTGTTTAATACGCACGGGACATGTCACCAGGTGAACAGAATAAGTGAGGAGAGTGTGTTCCCCTGATTGTTTAATATACACGGGACATGTTACCAAATGAACAGTATAAGTGAGGAGAGTGTGTTCCCCTGATGGATTAATATACACTGGACATGTTACCAGGTGAACAGTATAAGTGAGGAGAGTGTGTTCCCCTGATTGTTTAATACACACGGGCCATGTTACCAGGTGAACAGAATAAGTGAGGAGAGTGTGTTCCCCTGATGGTTTAATATACACGGGACATGTCACCAGGTGAACAGAATAAGTGAGGAGAGTGTGTTCCCCTGATGGTTTAATATACACGGGACATGTCACCAGGAGAACAGTGTAAGTGAGGAGAGTGTGTTCCCCTGATGGTTTAATATACACGGGACATGTTACCAGGTGAACAGTATAAGTGAGGAGAGTCTGTTCCCCTGATTGTTTAATACAGACGCGACATGTTACGAGGTGAACAGTATAAGTGAAGAGAGAGTGTTACCCTGATTGTTTAATGCACACGGGACACGTCACCAGGTGAACAGCATAAGTGAGGAAAGTGTGTTCCCCTGATTGTTTAATACACACGGGCCATGTTACCAGGTGAACAGAATAGTGAGGAGAGAGTTTTCCCCTGATGGTTTAATGCGCAAGGGACATGTGAACAGGTGAACAGTATAAGTGAGGAGAGTGTGTTCCCCTGATGGTTTAACACGCACGGGACACGTCACCAGGTGAACAGTATAAGTGAGGAGAGTGTGTTCCCCTGATTGTTTAATGCACACGGGACACGTCACCAGGTGAACAGTATAAGTGAGGAGAGTGTGTTCCCCTGATGGTTTAATATACACGGGACATGTTACCAGGTGAACAGTATAAGTGAGGAGAGTGTGTTCCCCTGATGGTTTAATATACACGGGACATTTTACCAGATGAACAGTATAAGTGAGGAGAGTGTGTTCCCCTGATGGTTTCATATACACGGGACATGTTACCAGGTGAACAGTATAAGTGAAGAGAGAGTGTTCCCCTGATGGTTTAATATACACAGGACATGTTACCAGATGAACAGTATAAGTGAGGAGAGTGTGTTCCCCTGATGGTTTCATATACACGGGACATGTTACCAGGTGAACAGTATAAGTGAAGAGAGAGTGTTCCCCTGATGGTTTAATATACACAGGACATGTTACCAGGTGAACAGAATAGTGAGGAGAGTGTGTTCCCCTGATGGTTTCATATACATGGGACATGTTACCAGATGAACAGTATAAGTGAGGAGAGTGTGTTCCCCTGATTTTTTAATGCACACGGGACATGTTACCAGGTGAACAGTATAAGTGAGGAGAATGTGTTCCCATGATGGTTTAATATACATGGGACATGTTACCAGGTGAACAGTATAAGTGTGGAGAGTGTGTTCCCCTGATGGTTTCATATACATGGGACATGTTACCAGATGAACAGGATAAGTGAGGAGAGTGTGTTCCCCTGATTTTTTAATGCACACGGGACATGTTACCAGGTGAACAGTGTAAGTGTGGAGAGTGTGTTCCCCTGATGGTTTAATATACATGGGACATGTTACCAGGTGAACAGTGTAAGTGTGGAGAGTGTGTTCCCCTAATGGTTTAATATACACGGGATATGTTACCAGGTGAACAGTATAAGTGAGGAGAGTGTGTTCCCCTGATGGTTTAATATACATGGGACATGTTACCAGGTGAACAGTGTAAGTGTGGAGAGTGTGTTCCCCTGATGGTTTAATATACATGGGACATGTTACCAGGTGAACAGTGTAAGTGTGGAGAGTGTGTTCCCCTAATGGTTTAATATACACGGGATATGTTACCAGGTGAACAGTATAAGTGAGGAGAGTGTGTTCCCCTGATGGTTTAATATACATGGGACATGTTACCAGGTGAACAGTATAAGTGAGGAGAGTGTGTTCCCCTGATGGTTTAATACACACGCGACATGTTACGAGGTGAACAGTATAAGTGAGGAGAGAGTGTTCCCCTGATTGTTTAATATACACGCGACATGTTACGAGGTGAACAGTATAAGTGAGGAGAGAGTGTTCCCCTGATTGTTTAATATACACAGGACATGTTACCAGGTGAACAGTATAAGTGAGGAGAGTGTGTTCCCCTGATGGTTTAATATACACGGGACATGTTACGAGGTGAACAGTATAAGTGAGGAGAGAGTGTTCCCCTGATTGTTTAATATACACAGGACATGTTACCAGGTGAACAGTATAAGTGAGGAGAGTGTGTTCCCCTGATGGTTTAATACATACGCGACATGTTACGAGGTGAACAGTATAAGTGAGGAGAGAGTGTTCCCCTGATTGTTTAATATACACAGGACATGTTACCAGGTGAACAGTATAAGTGAGGAGAGTGTGTTCCCCTGATGGTTTAATATACACGGGACATGTTACCAAATGAACAGTATAAGTGAGGAGAGTGAGTTCCCCTGATGGATTAATATACACTGGACATGTTACCAGGTGAACAGTATAAGTGAGGAGAGTGTGTTCCCCTGATGGTTTAATATACATGGGACATGTTACCAGGTGAACAGTATAAGTGAGGAGAGTGTGTTCCCCTGATGGTTTAATACACACGCGACATGTTACGAGGTGAACAGTATAAGTGAGGAGAGAGTGTTCCCCTGATTGTTTAATATACACAGGACATGTTACCAGGTGAACAGTATAAGTGAGGAGAGTGTGTTCCCCTGATGGTTTAATATACACGGGACATGTTACCAAATGAACAGTATAAGTGAGGAGAGTGAGTTCCCCTGATGGATTAATATACACTGGACATGTTACCAGGTGAACAGTATAAGTGAGGAGAGTGTGTTCCCCTGATGGTTTAATATACACGGGACACGTTACCAAATGAACAGTATAAGTGAGGAGAGTGTGTTCCCCTGATTGTTTAATACACAAGGGACATGTCAACAGGTGAACAGTGTATGTGAGGAGAGTGTGTTCCCCTGATGGCTTAATATACACCGGACATGTCACCACGTGAACAGTATAAGTGAGGAGAGTGTGTTCCCCTGATGGTTTAATACACACGCGACATGTTACCAGGAGAACAGAGTAATTGAGGAGAGTGTGTTCCCCTGATGGTTTAATATACACGGGACATGTCACCAGGTGAACAGAATAAGTGAGGAGAGTGTGTTCCCCTGATGGTTTAATATACACGGGACATGTCACCAGGAGAAGATTGTAAGTGAGGAGAGTGTGTTCCCCTGATGGTTTAATATACACGGGACATGTTACCAGGTGAACAGTATAAGTGAGGAGAGTCTGTTCCCCTGATTGTTTAATACAGACGCGACATGTTACGAGGTGAACAGTATAAGTGAGGAGAGTGTGTTACCCTGATTGTTTAATGCACACGGGACACGTCACCAGGTGAACAGTATAAGTGAGGAGAGTGTGTTCCCCTGATTGTTTAATGCACACGGGACATGTTACCAGGTGAACAGTATAAGTGAGGAGAGTGTGTTACCCTGATTGTTTAATGCACACGGGACACGTCACCAGGTGAACAGTATAAGTGAGGAGAGTGTGTTCCCCTGATTGTTTAATGTACACAGGACATGTTACCAAATGAATAGTAGAAGTGAGGAGAGTGTGTTCCCCTGATTGTTTAATACACACGGGACATGTCACCAGGTGAACAGTATAAGTGAGGAGAGTGTGTTCCCCTGATTGTTTAATGCACACGGGACACGTCACCAGGTGAACAGTATAAGTGAGGAGAGTGTGTTCCCCTGATGGTTTAATATACACGGGACATGTTACCAGGTGAACAGTATAAGTGAGGAGAGTGTGTCCCCCTGATTGTTTAATACACACGGGACATGTTACCAGATGAATAGTAGAAGTGAGGAGAGTGTGGTCCCCTGATTGTTTAATACACACGGGACATGTCACCAGGTGAACAGTATAAGTGAGGAGAGTGTGTTCCCCTGATTGTTTAATACACACGGGACATGTCACCAGGTGAACAGTATAAGTGAGGAGAGTGTGTTCCCCTGATGGTTTCATATACACGGGACATGTTACCTGGTGAACAGTATAAATGAAGAGAGTGTGTTCCCCTGATGGTTTAATATACAGGGGACATTTTACCAGATGAACAGTATAAGTGAGGAGAGTGTGTTCCCCTGATGGTTTCATATACACGGGACATGTTACCTGGTGAACAGTATAAATGAAGAGAGTGTGTTCCCCTGATGGTTTAATATACACAGGACATGTTACCAGGTGAACAGAATAGTGAGGAGAGTGTGTTCCCCTGATGGTTTCATATACATGGGACATGTTACCAGGTGAACAGTATAAGTGAAGAGAGCGTTTTCCCCTGATGGTTTAATGTAGACAGGACATGTTACCAGGTGAACAGTATAAGTGAGGAGAGTGTGTTCCCCTGATGGTTTAATGTAGACAGGACATGTTACCAGGTGAACAGTATAAGTGAAGAGAGTGTTTTCCCCTGATGGTTTAATGTAGACAGGACATGTTACCAGGTGAACAGTATAAGTGAGGAGAGGGTGTTCCCCTGATTGTTTAATACACACGAGACATGTAACCAGGTGAACAGTATAAGTGAGGAGAGTGTGTTCCCCTGATGGTTTAATATACACGAGACATGTTACCAGGTGAACAGTATAAGTGAAGAGAGTGTTTTCCCCTGATGGTTTAATGTAGACAGGACATGTTACCAGGTGAACAGTATAAGTGAGGAGAGGGTGTTCCCCTGATTGTTTAATACACACGAGACATGTAACCAGGTGAACAGTAGAAGTGAGGAGAGTGTGTTCCCCTGATGGTTTCATATACATGGGACATGTTACCAGGTGAACAGTATAAGTGAAGAGAGTGTGTTCCCCTGATGGTTTAATATACACAGGACATGTTACCAGGTGAACAGTATAAGTGAGGAGAGTGTGTTCCCCTGATGGTTTAATATACACAGGACATGTTACCAGGTGAACAGTAGAAGTGAGGAGAGTGTGTTCCCCTGATGGTTTCATATACATGGGACATGTTACCAGGTGAACAGGATAAGTGAAGAGAATGTGTTCCCCTGATGGTTTCATATACATGGGACATGTTACCAGGTGAACAGTATAAGTGAGGAGAGTGTTTTCCCCTGATTGTTTAATACACACGGGACATGTTACCAGGTGAACAGAATAGTGAGGAGAGTGTTTTCCCATGATGGTTTAATGCACAAGGGACATGTTACCAGGTGAACAGTATAAGTGAGGAGAATGTGTTCCCCTGATGGTTTAATATACACGGGACATGTCACCAGGTCAACAGTATAAGTGAGGAGAGTGAGTTCCCCTGATGGTTTAATACACACGGGACATGTCACCAGGTGAACAGTATAAGTGAGGAGAGTGTGTTCCCCTGATTGTTTAATACACACGGGACATGTTACCAGGTGAACAGTATAATTGAGGAGAGTGTGTTCCCCTGATTGTTTAATACACACGGGACATGTCACCACGTGAACAGTATAAGCGAGGAGAGTGTGTTCCCCTGATTGTTTAATACACACGGGACATGTTACCAGGTGAACAGTATAATTGAGGAGAGTGTGTTCCCCTGATTGTTTAATACACACGGGACATGTTACCAGGTGAACAGTATAAGCGAGGAGAGTGTGCTCCCCTGATTGTTTAATACACACGGGACATGTTACCAGGTGAACAGTATAAGTGAGGAGAGTGTGTTCCCCTGATTGTTTAATACACACGGGACATGTTACCAGGTGAACAGTATAAGTGAGGAGAGTGTGTTCCCCTGATTGTTTAATATACACGGGACATGTTACCAGGTGAACAGTATAAGTGAGGAGAGTGTGTTCCCCTGATGGTTTAATATACACGGGACATGTCACCAGGTGAACAGTATAAGTGAGGAGAGTGTGTTCCCCTGATTGTTTAATACACACGGGACATGTTACCAGGTGAACAGTATAAGTGAGGAGAGTGTGTTCCCATGATTGTTTAATACACACAGGACATGTTAACAGGTGAACAGCATAAGTGAGGAGAGTTTGTTCCCCTGATGGTTTAATATACACAGGACATGTTACCAGGTGAACAGTATAAGTGAGGAGAGTGTGTTCCCCTGATTGTTTAATACACACGGGACATGTTACCAGGTGAACAGTATAAGTGAGGAGAGTGTGTTCCCCAGATTGTTTAATACACACGGGACATGTTACCAGGTGAACAGTATAAGTGAGGAGAGTGTGTTCCCCTGATTGTTTAATACACACGGGACATGTTACCAGGTGAACAGTATAAGTGAGGAGAGTGTGTTCCCCTGATGGTTTAATATACATGGGACATGTTACCAGATGAACAGTATAAGTGAGGAGAGTGTGTTCCCCTGATTTTTTTAATGCACACGGGACATGTTACCAGGTGAACAGTAGAAGTGAGGAGAGTGTGTTACCATTATGGTTTCATATACATGGGACATGTTACCAGGTGAACAGTATAAGTGAAGAGAGTGTGTTCCCCTGATGGTTTAATAGACACAGGACATGTTAGCAGGTGAACAGTATAAGTGAGGAGAGGGTGTTCCCCTGATTGTTTAATACACACGGGACATGTTACCAGGTGAAAAGAATAGTGAGGAGAGTGTGTTCCCCTGATTGTTAAATGCACACGGGACATGTGACAAGGTGAACATTATAAGTGAGGAGAGTGTGTTCCCCTGATGGTTTAATATACACCGGACATGTCACCACGTGAACAGTCTAAGTGAGGAGAGTGTGTTCCCCTGATTGTTTAATACACACGGGACATGTTACCAGGTGAACAGTATAAGTGAGGAGAGTGTGTTCCCCTGATGGTTTAATATACACGGGACATGTTACCAGGTGAACAGTATAAGTGAGGAGACTGTGTTCCCCTGATGGTTTAATATACACGGGACATGTTACCAGGTGAACAGTATAAGTGAGGAGACTGTGTTCCCCTGATTGTTTACTATATACGCGACATGTTACAAGGTGAACATTATAAGTGAGGAGAGTGTGTTCCCCTGATGGTGTAATATACACGGGACATGTCACCAGGTGAACAGTATAAGTGAGGAGACTGTGTTCCCCTGATGGTTTAATATACACGGGACATGTTACCAGGTGAACAGTATAAGTGAGGAGACTGTGTTCCCCTGATTGTTCACTATACACGCGACATGTTACAAGGTGAACATTATAAGTGAGGAGAGTGTGTTCCCCTGATGGTGTAATATACAGGGGACATGTCACCAGGTGAACAGTATAAGTGAGGAGAGTGTGTTCCCCTGATGGTTTAATACACACGGGACATGTTACCAGGTGAACAGTATAAGTGAGGAGAGTGTGTTCCCTTGATTGTTTAATAATCACGGGACATGTCACCAGGTGAACAGTATAAGTGAGGAGAGTGTGTTCCCCTGATGGTTTAATATACACGGGACATGTTACCAGGTGAACAGTATAAGTGAGGAGAGTGTGTTCCCCTGATAGTTTAAAACACACGGGACATGTTACCAGGTGAACAGTATAAGTGAGGAGAGTGTGTTCCCTTGATTGTTTAATATACACAGGACATGTTAGCAGGTGAACAGTAGAAGTGAGGAGAGTGTGTTCCCCTGATTGTTTAATACACACGGGCCATGTTACCAGGTGAACAGAATGGTGAGGAGAGTGTGTTCCCCTGATGGTTTAATGCGCAAGGGACATGTTAACAGGTGAACAGTATAAGTGAGGAGAGTGTGTTCCCCTGATTGTTTAATGCACACGGGACACGTCATAAGGTGAACAGTATAAGTGAGGAGAGTGTGTCCCCCTGATTGTTTAATACACACGGGACATGTTACCATATGAATAGTAGAAGTGAGGAGAGGGTGTTCCCCTGATTGTTTAATACACACGGGACATGTTACCAGGTGAACAGAATAGTGAGGAGAGTGTGTTCCCCTGATTGTTAAATGCACACGGGACATGTGACAAGGTGAACATTATAAGTGAGGAGAGTGTGTTCCCCTGATGGTTTAATATACACGGGACATGTCACCACGTGAACAGTCTAAGTGAGGAGAGTGTGTTCCCCTGATTGTTTAATACGCACGGGACATGTCACCAGGTGAACAGTATAAGTGAGGAGAGTGTGTTCCCCTGATGGTTTAACTCACACGGGACATGTTACCAGGTGAACAGTATAAGTGAGGAGAGTGTGTTCCCCTGATGGTTTAATATTCACAGGACATGTTACCTGGTGAAGAGTATAAGTGAGGAGAGTGTGTTCCCCTGATGGTTTAATATACACAGGACATGTTACTAGGTGAAAAGTATAAGTGAGGAGAGTGTGTTCCCCAGATGGCTTAATATGCACGGGACATGTTACCAGGTGAACAGTATAAGTGAGGAGAGTGAGTTCCCCTGATGGTTTAATATACACGAGACATGTTACCAGGTGAACAGTACATGTGAGGAGAGTGTGTTGACCTGATGATTTAATATAAACTGGACATGTTACCAGGTGAAGAGCATGAGTGAGGAGAGTGAGTTCCCCTGATGGTTTAATATACACGAGACATGTTACCAGGTGAACAGTACATGTGAGGAGAGTGTGTTGACCTGATGATTTAATATAAACGGGACACGTTACCTGATGAAGAGTATAAGTGAGGAGAGTGTGTTCCCCTGATTGTTTAATGCACACGGGATATGTCACCAGGTGAAGAGTACAAGTGAGGAGAGTGTGTTCCCCTGATGGTTTAACATACACGGGACATTTTACCAGGTGAACAGTAAAAGTGAGGAGATTGTGTTCCCCTGATTGTTTAACATACACGGGACATGTTACCAGGTGAACAGTATAAGTGAGGAGAGTGTGTTCCCCTGATGGTTTAATATACACGGGACATGTCACCAGGTGAACAGTAGAAGTAAGGAGAGTGTGTTCCCCTGATGGTTTAATATAGACGGGACATGTTACCAGATGAACAGTATAAGTGAGGAGAGTTTGTTGCCCTGATGGTTTAATATACACGGGACATGTTACCAGGTGAACAGAATAGTGAGGAGAGTGTTTTCCCCTGATGGTTTAATGCGCACGGGACATGTTACCAGGTGAAAAGTATAAGTGAGGAGAGTGTGTTCCCCTGATTGTTTAATGCAAACGGGACACGTCACCAGGTGAACAGTATAAGTGAAGAGAGTGTGTTCCCCTGATTGTTTAATAAACACGGGACATGTTACCAGGTGAACAGTATAAGTGAGGAGAGTGTGTCCCCCTGATTGTTTAATACACACGGGACATGTTACCAGATGAATAGTAGAAGTGAGGAGAGTGTGGTCCCCTGATTGTTTAATACACACGGGACATGTCACCAGGTGAACAGTATAAGTGAGGAGAGTGTGTTCCCCTGATGGTTTCATATACACGGGACATGTTACCTGGTGAACAGTATAAATGAAGAGAGTGTGTTCCCCTGATGGTTTAATATACAGGGGACATTTTACCAGATGAACAGTATAAGTGAGGAGAGTGTGTTCCCCTGATGGTTTCATATACACGGGACATGTTACCTGGTGAACAGTATAAATGAAGAGAGTGTGTTCCCCTGATGGTTTAATATACACAGGACATGTTACCAGGTGAACAGAATAGTGAGGAGAGTGTGTTCCCCTGATGGTTTCATATACATGGGACATGTTACCAGGTGAACAGTATAAGTGAAGAGAGCGTTTTCCCCTGATGGTTTAATGTAGACAGGACATGTTACCAGGTGAACAGTATAAGTGAGGAGAGTGTGTTCCCCTGATGGTTTAATGTAGACAGGACATGTTACCAGGTGAACAGTATAAGTGAAGAGAGTGTTTTCCCCTGATGGTTTAATGTAGACAGGACATGTTACCAGGTGAACAGTATAAGTGAGGAGAGGGTGTTCCCCTGATTGTTTAATACACACGAGACATGTAACCAGGTGAACAGTATAAGTGAGGAGAGTGTGTTCCCCTGATGGTTTAATATACACGAGACATGTTACCAGGTGAACAGTATAAGTGAAGAGAGTGTTTTCCCCTGATGGTTTAATGTAGACAGGACATGTTACCAGGTGAACAGTATAAGTGAGGAGAGGGTGTTCCCCTGATTGTTTAATACACACGAGACATGTAACCAGGTGAACAGTAGAAGTGAGGAGAGTGTGTTCCCCTGATGGTTTCATATACATGGGACATGTTACCAGGTGAACAGTATAAGTGAAGAGAGTGTGTTCCCCTGATGGTTTAATATACACAGGACATGTTACCAGGTGAACAGTATAAGTGAGGAGAGTGTGTTCCCCTGATGGTTTAATATACACAGGACATGTTACCAGGTGAACAGTAGAAGTGAGGAGAGTGTGTTCCCCTGATGGTTTCATATACATGGGACATGTTACCAGGTGAACAGGATAAGTGAAGAGAATGTGTTCCCCTGATGGTTTCATATACATGGGACATGTTACCAGGTGAACAGTATAAGTGAGGAGAGTGTTTTCCCCTGATTGTTTAATACACACGGGACATGTTACCAGGTGAACAGAATAGTGAGGAGAGTGTTTTCCCATGATGGTTTAATGCACAAGGGACATGTTACCAGGTGAACAGTATAAGTGAGGAGAATGTGTTCCCCTGATGGTTTAATATACACGGGACATGTCACCAGGTCAACAGTATAAGTGAGGAGAGTGAGTTCCCCTGATGGTTTAATACACACGGGACATGTCACCAGGTGAACAGTATAAGTGAGGAGAGTGTGTTCCCCTGATTGTTTAATACACACGGGACATGTTACCAGGTGAACAGTATAATTGAGGAGAGTGTGTTCCCCTGATTGTTTAATACACACGGGACATGTCACCACGTGAACAGTATAAGCGAGGAGAGTGTGTTCCCCTGATTGTTTAATACACACGGGACATGTTACCAGGTGAACAGTATAATTGAGGAGAGTGTGTTCCCCTGATTGTTTAATACACACGGGACATGTTACCAGGTGAACAGTATAAGCGAGGAGAGTGTGCTCCCCTGATTGTTTAATACACACGGGACATGTTACCAGGTGAACAGTATAAGTGAGGAGAGTGTGTTCCCCTGATTGTTTAATACACACGGGACATGTTACCAGGTGAACAGTATAAGTGAGGAGAGTGTGTTCCCCTGATTGTTTAATATACACGGGACATGTTACCAGGTGAACAGTATAAGTGAGGAGAGTGTGTTCCCCTGATGGTTTAATATACACGGGACATGTCACCAGGTGAACAGTATAAGTGAGGAGAGTGTGTTCCCCTGATTGTTTAATACACACGGGACATGTTACCAGGTGAACAGTATAAGTGAGGAGAGTGTGTTCCCATGATTGTTTAATACACACAGGACATGTTAACAGGTGAACAGCATAAGTGAGGAGAGTTTGTTCCCCTGATGGTTTAATATACACAGGACATGTTACCAGGTGAACAGTATAAGTGAGGAGAGTGTGTTCCCCTGATTGTTTAATACACACGGGACATGTTACCAGGTGAACAGTATAAGTGAGGAGAGTGTGTTCCCCAGATTGTTTAATACACACGGGACATGTTACCAGGTGAACAGTATAAGTGAGGAGAGTGTGTTCCCCTGATTGTTTAATACACACGGGACATGTTACCAGGTGAACAGTATAAGTGAGGAGAGTGTGTTCCCCTGATGGTTTAATATACATGGGACATGTTACCAGATGAACAGTATAAGTGAGGAGAGTGTGTTCCCCTGATTTTTTTAATGCACACGGGACATGTTACCAGGTGAACAGTAGAAGTGAGGAGAGTGTGTTACCATTATGGTTTCATATACATGGGACATGTTACCAGGTGAACAGTATAAGTGAAGAGAGTGTGTTCCCCTGATGGTTTAATATACACAGGACATGTTACCAGGTGAACAGTATAAGTGAGGAGAGGGTGTTCCCCTGATTGTTTAATACACACGGGACATGTTACCAGGTGAAAAGAATAGTGAGGAGAGTGTGTTCCCCTGATTGTTAAATGCACACGGGACATGTGACAAGGTGAACATTATAAGTGAGGAGAGTGTGTTCCCCTGATGGTTTAATATACACCGGACATGTCACCACGTGAACAGTCTAAGTGAGGAGAGTGTGTTCCCCTGATTGTTTAATACACACGGGACATGTCACCAGGTGAACAGTATAAGTGAGGAGAGTGTGTTCCCCTGATTGTTTAATACACACGGGACATGTTACCAGGTGAACAGTATAAGTGAGGAGAGTGTGTTCCCCTGATGGTTTAATATACACGGGACATGTTACCAGGTGAACAGTATAAGTGAGGAGACTGTGTTCCCCTGATGGTTTAATATACACGGGACATGTTACCAGGTGAACAGTATAAGTGAGGAGACTGTGTTCCCCTGATTGTTTACTATATACGCGACATGTTACAAGGTGAACATTATAAGTGAGGAGAGTGTGTTCCCCTGATGGTGTAATATACACGGGACATGTCACCAGGTGAACAGTATAAGTGAGGAGACTGTGTTCCCCTGATGGTTTAATATACACGGGACATGTTACCAGGTGAACAGTATAAGTGAGGAGACTGTGTTCCCCTGATTGTTCACTATACACGCGACATGTTACAAGGTGAACATTATAAGTGAGGAGAGTGTGTTCCCCTGATGGTGTAATATACAGGGGACATGTCACCAGGTGAACAGTATAAGTGAGGAGAGTGTGTTCCCCTGATGGTTTAATACACACGGGACATGTTACCAGGTGAACAGTATAAGTGAGGAGAGTGTGTTCCCTTGATTGTTTAATAATCACGGGACATGTCACCAGGTGAACAGTATAAGTGAGGAGAGTGTGTTCCCCTGATGGTTTAATATACACGGGACATGTTACCAGGTGAACAGTATAAGTGAGGAGAGTGTGTTCCCCTGATAGTTTAAAACACACGGGACATGTTACCAGGTGAACAGTATAAGTGAGGAGAGTGTGTTCCCTTGATTGTTTAATATACACAGGACATGTTAGCAGGTGAACAGTAGAAGTGAGGAGAGTGTGTTCCCCTGATTGTTTAATACACACGGGCCATGTTACCAGGTGAACAGAATGGTGAGGAGAGTGTGTTCCCCTGATGGTTTAATGCGCAAGGGACATGTTAACAGGTGAACAGTATAAGTGAGGAGAGTGTGTTCCCCTGATTGTTTAATGCACACGGGACACGTCATAAGGTGAACAGTATAAGTGAGGAGAGTGTGTCCCCCTGATTGTTTAATACACACGGGACATGTTACCATATGAATAGTAGAAGTGAGGAGAGGGTGTTCCCCTGATTGTTTAATACACACGGGACATGTTACCAGGTGAACAGAATAGTGAGGAGAGTGTGTTCCCCTGATTGTTAAATGCACACGGGACATGTGACAAGGTGAACATTATAAGTGAGGAGAGTGTGTTCCCCTGATGGTTTAATATACACGGGACATGTCACCACGTGAACAGTCTAAGTGAGGAGAGTGTGTTCCCCTGATTGTTTAATACGCACGGGACATGTCACCAGGTGAACAGTATAAGTGAGGAGAGTGTGTTCCCCTGATGGTTTAACTCACACGGGACATGTTACCAGGTGAACAGTATAAGTGAGGAGAGTGTGTTCCCCTGATGGTTTAATATTCACAGGACATGTTACCTGGTGAAGAGTATAAGTGAGGAGAGTGTGTTCCCCTGATGGTTTAATATACACAGGACATGTTACTAGGTGAAAAGTATAAGTGAGGAGAGTGTGTTCCCCAGATGGCTTAATATGCACGGGACATGTTACCAGGTGAACAGTATAAGTGAGGAGAGTGAGTTCCCCTGATGGTTTAATATACACGAGACATGTTACCAGGTGAACAGTACATGTGAGGAGAGTGTGTTGACCTGATGATTTAATATAAACTGGACATGTTACCAGGTGAAGAGCATGAGTGAGGAGAGTGAGTTCCCCTGATGGTTTAATATACACGAGACATGTTACCAGGTGAACAGTACATGTGAGGAGAGTGTGTTGACCTGATGATTTAATATAAACGGGACACGTTACCTGATGAAGAGTATAAGTGAGGAGAGTGTGTTCCCCTGATTGTTTAATGCACACGGGATATGTCACCAGGTGAAGAGTACAAGTGAGGAGAGTGTGTTCCCCTGATGGTTTAACATACACGGGACATTTTACCAGGTGAACAGTAAAAGTGAGGAGATTGTGTTCCCCTGATTGTTTAACATACACGGGACATGTTACCAGGTGAACAGTATAAGTGAGGAGAGTGTGTTCCCCTGATGGTTTAATATACACGGGACATGTCACCAGGTGAACAGTAGAAGTAAGGAGAGTGTGTTCCCCTGATGGTTTAATATAGACGGGACATGTTACCAGATGAACAGTATAAGTGAGGAGAGTTTGTTGCCCTGATGGTTTAATATACACGGGACATGTTACCAGGTGAACAGAATAGTGAGGAGAGTGTTTTCCCCTGATGGTTTAATGCGCACGGGACATGTTACCAGGTGAAAAGTATAAGTGAGGAGAGTGTGTTCCCCTGATTGTTTAATGCAAACGGGACACGTCACCAGGTGAACAGTATAAGTGAAGAGAGTGTGTTCCCCTGATTGTTTAATAAACACGGGACATGTTACCAGGTGAACAGTATAAGTGAGGAGAGTGTGTTCCCCTGATTTTTTAATACACACGGGACATGTTACCAGGTGAACAGTATAAGTGAGGAGAGTGTGTTCCCCTGATGGTTTAATATACACGGGACATGTTACCAGGTGAACAGTATAAGTCAGGAGAATGTGTTCCACTGATGGTTTAATATACGCGGGACATGTTACCAGGTGAAGAGCAGTAGTGAGGAGAGTGTGTTCCCCTGATTGTTTAATATACACAGGACATGTTACCAGGTGAACAGTATAAGTGAGGAGATTGTGTTCCCCTGATTGTTTAATACACACGGGACATGTTACCAGGTGAACAGAATAGTGAGGAGAGTGTTTTCCCCTGTTGGTTTAATGCGCACGGGACATGTTACCAGGTGAACAGTATAAGTGAGGAGAGTGTGTTGCCCTGATGGTTTAATACGCAAGGGACATGTCACCAGGTGAACAGTATAAGTGAGGAGAGTGTGTTCCCCTGATGGTTTAATATACACGGGACATGTTACCAGGTGAACAGTATAAGTGAGGAGAGTGTGTTGCCCTGATTATTTAATATACACGGGACATGTTACCAGGTGAACAGTATAAGTGAGGAGAGTGTGTTCCCCTGATGGTTTAATATTCACAGGACATGTTACCTGGTGAAGAGTATAAGTGAGGAGAGTGTGTTCCCCAGATGGCTGAATATGCACAGGACATGTTACCAGGTGAACAGTATAAGTGAGGAGAGTGTGTTCCCCTGATGGTTTAATATACACGGGACATGTTACCAGATGAACAGTATAAGTGAGGAGAGTGTGTTCCCCTGATGATTTAATATACACGGGACATGTTACCAGAGGAAAAGTATAAGTGAGGAGAGTGTGTTCCCCTGATTTTTTAATGCACACGGGACATGTCACTAGGTGAAAAGTACAAGTGAGGAGAGTGTGTTCCCCTGATTGTTTAATACGCACGGGACATGTCACCAGGTGAACAGTATAAGTGAGGTGAGTGTGTTCCCCTGATGATTTAATATACACGGGACATGTTACCAGATGAACAGTATAAGTGAGGAGAGTGTGTTCCTCTGATTTTTTAATGCACACGCGACATGTTACCAGGTGAACAGTAGAAGTGAGGAGAGTGTGTTCCCCTGATGGTTTCATATACATGGGACATGTTACCAGGTGAACAGTATAAGTGAGGAGAGTGTGTTCCCCTGATTGTTTAATACACACGGGACATGTTACCAGGTGAACAGTATAAGTGAGGAGAACGTGTTCCCCTGATTGTTTAATATACACGGGACATGTTACCAGGTGAACAGTATAAGTGAGGAGAATGTTTTCCCCTGATGGATTAATGCGCACGGGACATCTTACCAGGTGAACAGTATAAGTGAGGTGAGTGTGTTCCCCTGATGGTTTAATATACACAGGACATGTTACCAGGTGAACAGAATAGTGAGGAGAGTGTGTTCCCCTGATTGTTTAATACACACGGGACATGTTACCAGGTGAACAGAATAGTGAGGAGAGTGTGTTCCCCTGTATTGTTTAATATACACGGGACATGTTACCAGGTGAACAGTATAAGTGAGGAGAACGTGTTCCCCTGATTGTTTAATATACACGGGACATGTTACCTGGTGAACAGTATAAGTGAGGAGAATGTGTTCCCCTGATTGTTTAATATACACGGGACATGTTACCAGGTGAACAGTATAAGTGAGGAGAGTGTGTTCCCCTGATTGTTTAATACGCACGGGACATGTTACCAGGTGAACAGTATAAGTGAGGTGAGTGTGTTCCCCTGATGGTTTAATATACACAGGACATGTTACCAGGTGAACATTATAGGTGAGGAGAGTGTGTTCCCCTGATTGTTTAATATACACGGGACATGTTACCAGGTGAACAGTATAAGTGAGGAGAGGGTGTTCCCCTGATTGTTTAATATATACGGGACATGTTACCAGGTGAACAGTATAAGTGAGGAGAGTGTGTTCCCCTGATGGTTTAATATACAAGGGACATGTTACCAGGTGAACAGTATAAGAGAGGAGAGTGTGTTGCCCTGATGGTTTAATACGCAAGGGACATGTCACCAGGTGAACAGTAGAAGTGAGGAGAGTGTGTTCCCCTGATGGTTTAATATATACGGGACATGTTACCAGGTGAACAGTATAAGTGAGGAGAGTGTGTTCCCCTGATGGTTTAATATACATGGGACATGTTACCAGGTGAACAGTATAAGTGAGGAGAGTGTGTTGCCCTGATGGTTTAATATACACAGGACATGTTACCATTTGAAGAGGAGAAGTGAGGAGAGTGTGTTCCCCTGATGGTTTAATATACACGGGACATGTTACCAGGTGAACAGTATAAGTGAGGAGATTGTGTTGCCCTGATGGTTTAATATACACAGGACATGTTACCAGGTGAACAGTATAACTGAGCAGAGTTTGTTCCCCTGATGGTTTAATATACACAGGACATGTTACCATTTGAAGAGTAGAAGTGAGGAGTGTGTGTTCCCCTGATGGTTTAATACACACGGGATTTGTTACCATATGAACAGTATAAGTGAGGAGAGTGTGTTCCCCAAATGGTTTAATGCACACAGGACATGTTACCGTGTGAACAGTATAAGTGAGCAGAGTTTGTTCCCCTGATGGTTTAATATACACAGGACATGTTACCAGGTAAACAGTATAAGTGAGGAGAGTGTGTTCCCCTGATGGTTTAATATACAGGGGACATGTTACCAGGTGAACAGTATAAGTGAGCAGAGTTTGTTCCCCTGATGGTTTAATATACACAGGACATGTTACCAGGTAAACAGTATAAGTGAGGAGAGTGTGTTCCCCTGATGGTTTAATACACACAGGACATGTTACCAGGTAAACAGTATAAGTGAGGAGAGTGTGTTCCCCTGATGGTTTAATATACACAAGACATGTTACCAGGTGAACAGTATAAGTGAAGAGAGTATGTTCCCCTGATGGTTTAATATACACAGGACATGTTACCAGGTGAACAGTATAAGTGAGGAGACTGTGTTACCCTGATTGTTTAATGCACACGGGACATGTTACCAGGTAAACAGTATAAGTGAGGAGAGTGTGTTCCCCTGATGGTTTAATATACACAAGACATGTTACCAGGTGAACAGTATAAGTGAAGAGAGTATGTTCCCCTGATGGTTTAATATACACAGGACATGTCACCTGGTGAACAATATAAGTGAGGAGATTGTGTTCCCCTGATTGTTTAATGCACACAGGACATGTTACCAGGTGAACAGTATAAGTGAGGAGAGTGTTTTCCCCTGATGGTTTAATATACACACGGGACATGTTACCAGGTGAACAGTATAAATGAGGAGAGTGTGTTCCCCTGATGGTTAAATATACACGGGACATGTTACCAGGTGAACAGTAGAAGTGAGGAGAGTGTGTTCCCTGATTGTTTAACACGCACGGGACATGTCACCAGGTGAACAGTGTAAGTGAGGAGAGTGTGTTCCCCTGATTGTTTAATACGCACGGGACATGTTACCAGGTGAACAGTATAAATGAGGAGAGTGTGTTCCCCTGATGGTTAAATATACACGGGACATGTTACCAGGTGAACAGTAGAAGTGAGGAGAGTGTGTTCCCTGATTGTTTTATGCACACGGGACATGTTACCAGGTGAACAGTATAAGTGAGGAGAGTGTGTTCCCCTGATGGTTAAGTATACACGGGACATGTTACCAGGTGAACAGTAGAAGTGAGGAGAGTGTGTTCCCCTGATTGTTTAATACACACGGGACATGTTACCAGGTGAACAGTATAAGTGAGGAGAGTGTGTTCCCCTGATGGTTAAGTATACACGGGACATGTTACCAGGTGAACAGTATAAGTGAGGAGAGTGTGTTCCCCTGATTGTTTAATACGCACGGGACATGTTACCAGATGAACAGTATAAGTGAGGAGAGTGTGTTCCCCTGATTGATTAATACACACGGGACATGTTACCAGGTGAACAGTATAAGTAAGGAGAGTGTGTTCCCCTGATTGTTTAATACACATGGGACATGTTACCAGTTGAACTCTATAAGTGAGGAGAGTGAGTTCCCCTGATGGTTTAACTTACACGGGACATGTTACCAGGTGAACAGTATAAGTGAGGAGAGGGTGTTCCACTGATGGTTTAATATACGCGGGACATGTCACCAGGTGAACAGAATAAGTGAGGAGAGTGTATTCCCCTGATTGTTTAATGCACACGGGACATGTTACCAGTTGAAATCTATAAGTGAGGAGAGTGAGTTCCCCTGATTGTTCAATGCACACGGGACATGTTACCAGGTGAACAGTATAAGTGAGGAGAGTGTGTTCCCCTGATTGTTTAATACACACGGGACATGTTACCAGGTGAACAGTATAAGTGAGGAGAGGGTGTTCCACTGATGGTTTAATATACGCGGGACATGTCACCAGGCGAAGAGTATAAGTGAGCAGAGTGTTTTCCCCTGATGGTTTAATAATTCACAGGACATGTTACCTGGTGAAAAGCATAAGTGAAGAGAGTGTGTTCCCCAGATGGCTTAATATGCACGGGACATGTTACCAGGTGAACAGTATAAGTGAGGAGAGTGTTTTCCCCTGATGGTTTAATAATTCACAGGACATGTTACCTGGTGAAAAGTATAAGTGAAGAGAGTGTGTTCCCCAGATGGCTTAATATGCACGGGACATGTTACCAGGTGAACAGTATAAGTGAGGAGAGTGAGTTCCCCTGATGATTTAATATAAACGGGACATGTTACCAGGTGAACAGTATAAGTGAGGAGATTGTGTTCCCCTGGTTGTTTAATACACACGGGACATGTTACCAGGTGAACAGAATAGTGAGGAGAGTGTTTTCCCCTGATGGTTTAATGCGCACGGGACATGTTACCAGGTGAACAGAATAAGTGAGGAGAGTGTGTTCCCCTGATGGTTTAATAATTCACAGGACATGTTACCTGGTGAAAAGTATAAGTGAAGAGAGTGTGTTCCCCAGATGGCTTAATATGCACGGGACATGTTACCAGGTGAACAGTATAAGTGAGGAGAGTGAGTTCCCCTGATGATTTAATATAAACGGGACATGTTACCAGGTGAAGAGCAGAAGTGAGGAGAGTGTGTTCCCCTGATTGTTTAATATACACAGGACATGTTACCAGGTGAACAGTATAAGTGAGGAGAGTGTGTTCCCCTGATTGTTTAATACACACGGGACATGTTACCAGGTGAACAGAATAGTGAGGAGAGTGTTTTCCCCTGATGGTTTAATGCGCACGGGACATGTTACCAGGTGAACAGTATAAGTGAGGAGAGTGTGTTGCCCTGATGGTTTAATACGCAAGGGACATGTCACCAGGTGAACAGTATAAGTGAGGAGAGTGTGTTCCCCTGATGGTTTAATATACACGGAACATGTTACCAGGTGAACAGTATAAATGAGGAGAGTGTGTTGCCCTGATTATTTAATATACACGGGACATGTTACCAGGTGAACAGTATAAGTGAGGAGAGTGTGTTCCCCTGATGGTTTAATATTCACAGGACATGTTACCTGGTGAAGAGTATAAGTGAGGAGAGTGTGTTCCCCAGATGGCTGAATATGCACAGGACATGTTACCAGGTGAACAGTATAAGTCAGGAGAGTGTGTTCCCCTGATGGTTTAATATACACAGGACATGTCACTAGGTGAAAAGTACAAGTGAGGAGAGTGTGTTCCCCTGATGGTTTAATATACACAGGACATGTTACCAGGTGAAAAGTACAAGTGAGGAGAGTGTGTTCCCCTGATTGTTTAATACACACGGGACATGTTACCTGGTGAACAGTATAAGTGAGGAGAGTGTGTTCCCCTGATTGTTTAATACACACGGGACATGTCACCAGGTGAACAGAATAAGTGAGGAGAGTGTGTTCCCCTGATTGTTAAATGCACACAGGACATGTTACCAGGTGAACATTATAAGTGAGGAGAGTGTGTTCCCCTGATGGTTTAACTCACACGGGACATGTTACCAGGTGAACAGTATAAGTGAGGAGAGAGTGTTCCACTGATGGTTTAATATACGTGGGACATGTCACCAGGTGAACAGTATAAGTGAGGAGAGTGTGTTCCCCTGATGGTTTAATATTCACAGGACATGTTACCTGGTGAACAGTATAAGTGAGGAGAGTGTGTTCCCCTGATGGTTTAATATACACAGGACATGTTACTAGGTGAAAAGTATAAGTGAGGAGAGTGTGTTCCCCAGATGGCTTAATATGCACGGGACATGTTACCAGGTGAACAGTATAAGTGAGGAGAGTGAGTTCCCCTGATTGTTTAATACACACGGGACATGTTACCAGGTGAACAGTATAAGTGAGGAGAATGTGTTCCACTGATGGTTTAATATACACGGGACATGTCACCAGGTGAACACTATAAGTGAGGACAGTGAGTTCCCCTGATTGTTTAATACACGCAGTACATGTTACCAGGTGAAGAGTATAAGTGAGGAGAATGTGTTCCCCTGATGGTTTAATACACACGGGACATGTTACCAGGTGAACAGAAAAGGGAGGAGAGTGTCTTCCGCTGATGGTTTAATACTGGCGGGACATGTTTCCAGGTGAACAGTATAAGTGAGGAGACTGTATTCCCCTGATGGTTCAATATACACGGGACATGTTACCAGGTGACGAGTATAAGTGAGGAGAGTGTGTTCCCCTGATGGTTAAATATACACGGGACATGTTACCAGGTGAACAATATAAGTGAGGAGACTATTCCCCTGATGGTTCAATATACACGGGACATGTTACCAGGTGAACAGTATAAGTGAGGAGAGTGTGTTCCCCTGATGGTTTAATATACACGGGACATGTTACAACGTGAACAGTATAAGTGAGGAGATTGTGTTCCCCTGATGGTTTAATCTACACGGGACATGTTACCAGGTGAAAAGTATAAGTGAGGAGAGTGTGTTCCCCTGATGGTTTAATATACACGGGACATGTTACAACGTGAACAGTATAAGTGAGGAGAATGTGTTCCCCTGATGGTTTAATATACACGGGACATATTACCAAGTGAACAGTATAAGTGAGGAGAGGGCTTTCCCCTGATGGTTTAATATACACGGGACATGTTACCAGGTGAACAGTAGAAGTGAGGACAGTGAGTTCCCCTGATGGTTTAATACACACGGGACATGTTACCAGGTGAACAGCAAAGGGAGGAGAGTGTGTTCCCCTGATTGTTTAATATACACGGGACATGTTACCAGCTGAACAGTATAAGTGAGGAGAGTGAGTTCCCCTGATTGTTTAATATACATGGGACATGTTACCAGGTGAACAGTATAAGTGAGGAGAGTGTGTTCCCCTGATTGTTTAATATACACGGGACATGTTACCAGGTGAACAGTATAAGTGAGGTGAGTGTGTTCCCCTGATTGTTTAATATACATGGGACATGTTACCAGCTGAACAGTATAAGTGAGCAGAGTGTGTTCCCCCGATGGTTTAATATACATGGGACATGTTGCCAGGTGAACAGTATAAGTGAGGAGAGTGTGTTCCCCTGATTGTTTAATATACATGGGACATGTTACCAGGTGAACAGTATAAGTGAGGAGAGTGTGTTCCCCTGATTGTTTAATATACATGGGACATGTTACCAGGTGAACAGTATAAGTGAGGAGAGTGTGTTCCCCTGATTGTTTAATATACATGGGACATGTTGCCAGGTGAACAGTATAAGTGAGCAGAGTGTGTTCCCCTGATGGTTTAATATACATGGGACATGTTGCCAGGTGAACAGTATAAGTGAGGAGAGTGTGTTCCCCTGATCGTTTAATATACATGGGACATGTTACCAGGTGAACAGTATAAGTGAGCAGAGTGTGTTCCCCTGATGGTTTAATATACATGGGACATGTTGCCAGGTGAACAGTATAAGTGAGGAGAGGGCTTTCCCCTGATGGTTTAATATACACGGGACATGTTACCAGGTGAACAGCTGAAGTGAGGACAGTGAGTTCCCCTGATGGTTTAATACACACGGGACATGTTACCAGGTGAACAGAAAAGGGTGGAGAGTGTCTTGCCCTGATGGTTTAATACTGACGGGACATGGCACCAGGGGAACAGTATAAGTGAGGAGAGTGTGTTCCCCTGATGGTTTAACACGCACAGGACATGTTACCAGGTGAACAGTATAAGTGAGGAGAGTGATTTCCCCTGATTGGTTAAGACACACGGGACATGTCACCAGGTGAACAGTATAAGTGAGGAGAGTGTGTTCCCCTGATGGTTTAATACTGACGGGACATTTCCCCACGTGAACAGTATAAGTGAGGAGAGTGTGTTCCCCTGATGGTTTAACACGCACAGGACATGTTACCAGGTGAACAGTATAAGTGAGGAGAGTGTGTTCCCCTGATGGTTTAACACGCACAGGACATGTTACCAGGTGAACAGTATAAGTGAGGAGAGTGTGTTCCCCTGATGGTTTAATATACACGGGACATGTTACCAGCTGAACAGTATAAGTGAGGAGAGGGCTTTCCCCTGATGGTTCACTATGCAAGGGACATGTTACCAGGTGAACAGTATAAGTGAGGAGAGTGTGTTCCCCTGATGGTTTAATATACACAGGACATGATAGCAGGTGAACAGTAGAAGTGAGGAGAGTGTGTTCCCCTGATGTTTTAATATACACGAGACATGTTACCAGGTGAACAGTATAAGTGAGGACAGTGTGTTCCCCTGATGGTTTAATATACACGGGACATGTTACCAGGTGAACAGTTTTAGTGAGGAGAATGTATTCCCCTGATGTTTTAATATACACGGGACATGTTACCAGGTGAACAATATAAGTGAGGACAGTGTGTTCCCCTGATGGTATAATATACACGGGACATGTGACCAGGTGAACAGTATAAGTGAGGATACTGCATTCCCCTGATGGTTCAATATACACGGGACATGTTACCAGGTGAACAGTATAAGTGAGGACAGTGTGTTCCCCTGATGGTATAATATACACGGGACATGTTACCAGCTGAAGAGCATAAGTGAGGAGAAGGCTTTCCCCTGATGTTTTAATATACACGGGACATGTTACCAGGTGAACTGTAGAAGTGAGGAGAATGTGTTCCCCTGATGGTTTAATATACACGGGACATGTTACCAGGTGAACAGGATAAGTGAGGAGAGTGTGTTCCCCTGATGGTTTAATATACACGGGACATGTTACCAGGTGAACAGTAAAAGTGAGGAGAATGTGTTCCCCTGAAGGTTTAATATACACAGGACATGTTACCAGGTGAACAGTATAAGTGAGGAGAATGTGTTCCCCTGATGGTTTAATATACACGGGACATGTTTCCAGGTGAACAGTATAAGTGAGGAGAGTGTGTTCCCCTGATGGTTTAATATACACGGGACATGTTACCAGGTGAACAGTATAAGTGAGGAGAGTGTGTTCCCCTGATGGTTTAATATACACGGGACATGTTACCAGGTGAACAGTATAAGTGAGGAGAATGTGTTCCCCTGATGGTTTAATATACACAGGACATGTTACCAGGTGAACAGTATAAGGGAGGAGAATGTGTTCCACTGATGGTTTAATATACACGGGACATGTTACCAGGTGAACAGTATAAGTGAGGATACTGTATTCCCCTGATGATTCAATATACACGGGACATGTAACCAGGTGAACAGTATAAGTGAGGAGAGTGTTTTCCCCTGATGGTTTAATATACATGGGACATGTTGCCAGGTGAACAGTATAAGTGAGGAGAGTGTTTTCCCCTGATGGTTTAAAATACACGGGACATGTTACCAGCTGAACAGCATAAGTGAGGAGAAGGCTTTCCTCTGATGGTTTAATATACACGGGACGTGTTACCAGGTGAACAGTATAAGTGAGGAGAGTGTGTTCCCCTGATGGTTTAATATACACGGGACATGTTAGCAGGTGAACAGTATAAGTGAGGAGAATGTATTCCACTGATGGTTTAATATACATGGGACATGTTACCAGGTGACGAGTATAAGTGAGGAGAGTGTGTTCCCCTGATGGTTAAATATACACGGGACATGTTACCAGGTGAACAATATAAGTGAGGAGACTATTCCCCTGATGGTTCAATATACACGGGACATGTTACCAGGTGAACAGTATATGTGAGGAGAGTGTGTTCCCCTGATGGTTTAATCTATACGGGACATGTTACCAGGTGAAAAGTATAAGTGAGGAGAGTGTGTTCCCCTGATGGTTTAATATACACGGGACATGTTACAACGTGAACAGTATAAGTGAGGAGAATGTGTTCCCCTGATGGTTTAATATACACGGGACATATTACCAAGTGAACAGTATAAGTGAGGAGAGGGCTTTCCCCTGATGGTTTAATATACACGGGACATGTTACCAGGTGAACAGTAGAAGTGAGGACAGTGAGTTCCCCTGATGGTTTAATACACACGGGACATGTTACCAGGTGAACAGAAAAGGGAGGAGAGTGTGTTCCCCTGATTGTTTAATATACACGGGACATGTTACCAGGTGAACAGTATAAGTGAGGAGAGTGTGTTCCCCTGATTGTTTAATATACATGGGACATGTTACCAGGTGAACAGTATAAGTGAGCAGAGTGTGTTCCCCTGATGGTTTAATATACATGGGACATGTTGCCAGGTGAACAGTATAAGTGAGGAGAGTGTGTTCCCCTGATTGTTTAATATACATGGGACATGTTACCAGGTGAACAGTATAAGTGAGGAGAGTGTGTTCCCCTGATTGTTTAATATACATGGGACATGTTACCAGGTGAACAGTATAAGTGAGGAGAGTGTGTTCCCCTGATGGTTTAATATACAAGGGACATGTTGCCAGGTGAACAGTATAATTGAGGAGACTGTGTTCCCCTGATGGTTTAATATACACGGGACATATTACCAGGTGAACAGTATAAGTGAGGAGAGGGCTTTCCCCTGATGGTTTAATATACACGGGACATGTTACCAGGTGAACAGCTGAAGTGAGGACAGTGAGTTCCCCTGATGGTTTAATACACACGGGACATGTTACCAGGTGAACAGAAAAGGGTGGAGAGTGTCTTGCCCTGATGGTTTAATACTGACGGGACATGGCACCAGGGGAACAGTATAAGTGAGGAGAGTGTGTTCCCCTGTTGGTTTAACACGCACAGGACATGTTACCAGGTGAACAGTATAAGTGAGGAGAGTGATTTCCCCTGATTGGTTAAGACACACGGGACATGTCACCAGGTGAACAGTATAAGTGAGGAGAGTGTGTTCCCCTGATGGTTTAATACTGACGGGACATTTCCCCACGTGAACAGTATAAGTGAGGAGAGTGTGTTCCCCTGATGGTTGAACACGCACAGGACATGTTACCAGGTGAACAGTATAAGTGAGGAGAGTGTGTTCCCCTGATGGTTTAACACGCACAGGACATGTTACCAGGTGAACAGTATAAGTGAGGAGAGTGTGTTCCCCTGATGGTTTAATATACACGGGACATGTTACCAGCTGAACAGTATAAGTGAGGAGAGGGCTTTCCCCTGATGGTTCAATATGCAAGGGACATGTTACCAGGTGAACAGTATAAGTGAGGAGAGTGTGTTCCCCTGATGGTTTAACACGCACTGGACATGTTACCAGGTGAACACTATATGTGAGGAGAGTGTGTTCCCCTGATGGTTTAACACGCACAGGACATGCCACCAGGTGAACAGTATGAGTGAGGAGAGTGTGTTCCCCTGATGGTTTAACACGCACAGGACATGTTATCTGGTGAACAGTATAAGTGAGGAGAATGTATTCCCCTGATGTTTTAATATACACGGGACATGTTACCAGGTGAACAGTATATGTGAGGAGAGTGTGTTCCCCTGATGGTTTAACACGCACAGGACATGTTATCTGGTGAACAGTATAAGTGAGGAGAATGTATTCCCCTGATGTTTTAATATACACGGGACATGTTACCAGGTGAACAGTATAAGTGAGGACAGTGTGTTCCCCTGATGGTTTAATATACACGGGACATGTTACCAGCTGAACAGTATAAGTGAGGAGAGGGCTTTCCCCTGATGGTTTAATATACAAGGGACATGTTACCAGGTGAACAGTATAAGTGAGGAGAGTGTGTTCCACTGATGGTTTAATATACACGGGACATGTTAGCTGGTGAACAGTATAAGTGAGGAGAATGTATTCCCCTGATGGTTTAAAAGACACGGGACATGTTACCAGGTGAACAGTATAAGTGAGGACAGTGAGTTCCCCTGATGGTTTAATACACACGGGACATGTTACCAGGTGAACAGAAAAGGGAGGAGAGTGTCTTCCCCTGATGGTTTAATGCTGGCGGGACATGTTACCAGCTGAACAGTATAAGTGAGGCGAGAGTGTTCCCCTGATGGTTCAACACGCACAGGACATGTTACCAGGTGAACAGTATAAGTGAGGAGAGTGTGTTCCCCTGATGGTTTAATATACACAGGACATGATAGCAGGTGAACAGTAGAAGTGAGGAGAGTGTGTTCCCCTGATGTTTTAATATACACGAGACATGTTACCAGGTGAACAGTATAAGTGAGGACAGTGTGTTCCCCTGATGGTTTAATATACACGGGACATGTTACCAGGTGAACAGTTTAAGTGAGGAGAATGTATTCCCCTGATGTTTTAATATACACGGGACATGTTACCAGGTGAACAATATAAGTGAGGACAGTGTGTTCCCCTGATGGTTTAATATACACGGGACATGTTACCAGGTGAACAGTATAAGTGAGGAGAATGTATTCCCCTGATGTTTTAATATACACGGGACATGTTACCAGGTGAACAGTATAAGTGAGGACAGTGTGTTCCCCTGATGGTTTAATATACACGGGACATGTTACCAGGTGAACAGTATAAGTGAGGACAGTGTGTTCCCCTGATGGTTTAATATACACGGGACAAGTTACCAGGTGAACAGTATAAGTGAGGAGAATGTATTCCCCTGATGTTTTAATATACACGGGACATGTTACCAGGTGAACAGTATAAGTGAGGACAGTGTGTTCCCCTGATTGTTTAATATACACGGGACATGTTACCAGGTGAACAGTATAAGTGAGGACAGTGTGTTCCCCTGATGGTATAATATACACGGGACATGTTACCAGGTGAACAGTATAAGTGAGGACAGTGCTTTCCCCTGATGTTTTAATATACACGGGACATGTTACCAGGTGAACAGTATAAGTGAGGACAGTGCTTTCCCCTGATGTTTTTATATACACGGGACATGTTACCAGGTGAACAGTATAAGTGAGGACAGTGCTTTCCCCTGATGTTTTAATATACACGGAACATGTTACCAGCTGAACAGTATAAGTGAGGAGAGTGTGTTCCCCTGATGGATTAATATACACGGGACATGTTACCAGGTGAACAGAAAAGGGAGGAGAGTGTCTTCCCCTGATGGTTTAATACACACAGGTCATGTTACCAGGTGAACAGTAGAAGTGAGGAGAGTGAGTTCCCCTGATGGTTTAATATACACGGGACATGTTACCAGGTGAACATTATAAGTGAGGAGAGTGTGTTCCCCTGATTGTTTAATATACACGGGAGATGTTACCAGGTGAACAGTCTAAGTGAGGACAGTGTGTTCCCCTGATGGTATAATGTTTTTGGGACATGTTACCAGGTGAACAGTATAAGTGAGGAGAGTGTGTTCCCCTGATGGTATAATATACACGGGACATGTTACCAGCTGAAGAGCATAAGTGAGGAGAAGGCTTTCCCCTGATGTTTTAATATACACGGGACATGTTACCAGGTGAACTGTAGAAGTGAGGAGAATGTGTTCCCCTGATGGTTTAATATACACGGGACATGTTACCAGGTGAACAGGATAAGTGAGGAGAGTGTGTTCCCCTGATGGTTTAATATACACGGGACATGTTACCAGGTGAACAGTAAAAGTGAGGAGAATGTGTTCCCCTGAAGGTTTAATATACACAGGACATGTTACCAGGTGAACAGTATAAGTGAGGAGAATGTGTTCCCCTGATGGTTTAATATACACGGGACATGTTTCCAGGTGAACAGTATAAGTGTGGAGAGTGTGTTCCCCTGATGGTTTAATATACACGGGACATGTTACCAGGTGAACAGTATAAGTGAGGAGAGTGTGTTCCCCTGATGGTTTAATATACACGGGACATGTTACCAGGTGAACAGTATAAGTGAGGAGAATGTGTTCCCCTGATGGTTTAATATACACAGGACATGTTACCAGGTGAACAGTATAAGGGAGGAGAATGTGTTCCACTGATGGTTTAATATACACGGGACATGTTACCAGGTGAACAGTATAAGTGAGGATACTGTATTCCCCTGATGATTCAATATACACGGGACATGTAACCAGTTGAACAGTAAAAGTGAGGAGAGTGTTTTCCCCTGATGGTTTAATATACATGGGACATGTTGCCAGGTGAACTGTATAAGTGAGGAGAGTGTTTTCCCCTGATGGTTTAAAATACACGGGACATGTTACCAGCTGAACAGCATAAGTGAGGAGAAGGCTTTCCTCTGATGGTTTAATATACACGGGACATGTTAGCAGGTGAACAGTATAAGTGAGGAGAATGTATTCCCCTGATGGTTTAATATACACGGGACATGTTACCAGGTGAACTGTAGAAGTGAGGAGAATGTGTTCCCCTGATGGTTTAATATACACGGGACATGTTACCAGGTGAACAGGATAAGTGAGGAGAGTGTATTCCCCTGATGGTTTAATATACACGGGACATGTTACCAGGTGAACAGTATAAGTGCGGAGAATGTGTTCCCCTGATGGTTTAATATACACAGGACATGTTACCAGGTGAACGGTATAAGTGAGGAGAATGTGTTCCCCCGATGGTTTAATATACACGGGACATGTTACCAGGTGAACAGTATAATTGAGGAGAGTGTATTCCCCTGATGGTTTAATATACACGGGACATGTTACCAGGTGAACAGTATAAGTGAGGAGAGTGTGTTCCCCTGATGGTTTAATATACACGGGACATGTTACCAGGTGAACAGTATAAGTGAGGAGAGTGTGTTCCCCTGATGCTTTAATATACACAGGACATGTTACCAGGTGAACAGAATAAGTGAGGAGAATGTGTTCCACTGATGGTTTAATATACACGGGACATGTTACCAGGTGAACAGTATAAGTGAGGAGAGAGTTTTCCCCTGATGGTTTAATATACACGGGACATGTTACCAGGTGAACAGTATAAGTGTGGAGAGTGTTTTCCCCTGATGGTTTAATATACACGGGACATGTTACCAGGTGAACAGTATAAGTGAGGAGAGTGTTTTCCCCTGATGGTTTAATATACACGGGACATGTTACCAGCCGAACAGCATAAGTGAGGAGAAGGCTTTCCCCTGATGGTTTAATATACACGGGACATGTTACCAGGTGAACAGTATAAGTGAGGAGAGTGTGTTTCCCTGATGGTATAATATACACGGGACATGTTACCAGGTGAACAGTATAAGTGAGGAGAAGGCTTTCCCCTGATGGTTTAATATACACGGGACATGTTACCAGGTGAACAGTATAAGTGAGGAGAGTGTGTTCCCCTGATGGTTTAATATACACGGGACATGTTAGCAGGTGAACAGTATAAGTGAGGAGAGTGTGTTCCCCTGATGGTTTAATATACACAGGACATGTTACCAGGTGAACAGTATAAGTGAGGAGAATCTGTTCCCCTGATGGTTTAATATACACAGGACATGTTACCAGGTGAACAGTATAAGTAAGGAGAGTGTGTTCCCTTGATGGTTTAACATACACGGGACATGTTACCAGGTGAACGGTATAAGTGAGGAGAGTGTGTTCCCCTGATTGTTTAATACACACGGGACATGTCTCCAGGTGAACACTGTAAGTGAGGAAAGTGTGTTCCACTGATGGCTTAATATACACGGGACATGTTACCAGGTGAACATAATAAGTGTGGAGAGTGTGTTCCCCTGATGGTTTAATACAGACGGGACATGTTACCAGGTGAACACTATAAGTGTGGAGAGTGTGTTCCCCTGATGGTTTAATACAGACGGGACATGTTACCAGGTGATCAGTATAATTGAGGAGAGTGTGTTCCCCTGAGGGTTTTATATGCATGGGACATGTCACCAGGTGAACAGTATAAGTGAGGAGAATGTGTTCCCCTGATGGTTTAATACACACGGGACATGTTACCAGGTGAACAGAAAAGGGAGGAGAGTGTCTTCCCCTGATGGTTTAATATACACGGGACATGTTCCCAGGTGAACAGTATAAGTGAGGAGAGTGTGTTCCCCTGATTGTTTAATACACACAAGACATGTTACCAGTTGAACAGTATAAGTGAGGAGAGTGTGTTCCCCTGATGGTTTAATATACACAGGACATGTTACCAGCTGAACAGTATAAGTGAGGAGAGTGTGTTCCCCTGATGGTTTAATATACAAGGGACATGTTCCCAGGTGAACAGTATAAGTGGGGAGAATGTGTTCCACTGATGGTTTAATATACACGGGACATGTTACCAGGTGAACAGTATAAGTGGGGAGAATGTGTTCCACTGATGGTTTAATATACACGGGACATGTTACCAGGTGAACAGTATAAGTGAGGATACTGTATTCCCCTGATGGTTCAATATACACGGGACATGTTACCAGGTGAACAGTATAAGTGAGGAGAGTGTTTTCCCCTGATTGTTTAATATACACGGGACATGTTACCAGGTGAACAGTATAAGTGAGGAGAGGGCTTTCCCCTGATGGTTTAATATACACGGGACATGTTCCCAGGTGAACTGTATAAGTGAGGAGTATGTGTTCCACTGATGGTTTAATATACAAGGGACATGTTCCCAGGTGAACAGTATAAGTGGGGAGAATGTGTTCCACTGATGGTTTAATATACACGGGACATGTTACCAGGTGAACAGTATAAGTGAGGATACTGTATTCCCCTGATGGTTCAATATACACGGGACATGTTACCAGGTGAACAGTATAAGTGAGGAGAGTGTGTTCCCCTGATGGTTTAATATACACGGGACATGTTACCAGGTGAACAGTATATGTGAGGAGAGTGTGTTCCCCTGATGGTTTAGTATACACGGGACATGTTACCAGCTGAACAGCATAAGTGAGGAGAAGGCTTTCGCCTGATGGTTTAATATACACGGGACATGTTACCAGGTGAACAGTATAAGTGAGGAGAGTGTGTTCCCCTGATGGTATAATTAACACGGGACATGTTACCAGCTGAAGAGCATAAGTGAGGAGAAGGCTTTCCCCTGATGGCTTAATATACACGGGACATGTTACCAGGTGAACAGTATAAGTGAAGAGAGTGTGTTCCCCTGATGGTTTAATATACACGGGACACGTTAGCAGGTGAACAGTATAAGTGAGGAGAGTGTGTTCCCCTGATGGTTTAATATACACAGGACATGTTACCAGGTGAACAGTATAAGTAAGGAGAGTGTGTTCCCCTGATTGTTTAATATACACAGGACATGTTACCAGGTGAACAGTATAAGTGAGGAGAATGTGTTCCCCTGATGGTTTAATATACACAGGACATGTTACCAGGTGAACAGTATAAGTAAGGAGAGTGTGTTCCCTTGATGGTTTAATATACACGGGACATGTTACCAGGTGAACAGTATAAGTGAGGAGAATGTGTTCCCCTGATGGTTTAATATACACAGGACATGTTACCAGGTGAACAGTATAAGTAAGGAGAGTGTGTTCCCTTGATGGTTTAATATACACGGGACATGTTACCAGGTGAACAGTATAAGTGAGGAGAATGTGTTCCCCTGATGGTTTAATATACACAGGACATGTTACCAGGTGAACAGTATAAGTGAGGAGAATGTGTTCCCCTGATGGTTTAATATACACAGGACATGTTACCAGGTGAACAGTATAAGTGAGGAGAATGTGTTCCCCTGATGGTTTAATATACACAGGACATGTTACCAGGTGAACAGTATAAGTAAGGAGAGTGTGTTCCCTTGATGGTTTAATATACACGGGACATGTTACCAGGTGAACAGTATAAGTGAGGATACTGTATTCCCCTGATGATTCAATATACACGGGACATGTTACCAGGTGAATAGTATAAGTGAGGAGAATGTGTTCCCCTGATGGTTTAATGCACACGGGACATGTTAGCAGATGAACAGTATAAGTGAGGAGAATGTGTTCCCCTGATGGTTTAATATACACAGGACATGTTACCAGGTGAACAGTATAAGTGAGGAGAATGTGTTCCCCTGATGGTTTAATATACACAGGACATGTTACCAGGTGAACAGTATAAGTAAGGAGAGTGTGTTCCCTTGATGGTTTAATATACACGGGACATGTTACCAGGTGAACAGTATAAGTGAGGATACTGTATTCCCCTGATGATTCAATATACACGGGACATGTTACCAGGTGAATAGTATAAGTGAGGAGAGTGTTTTCCCCTGATGGTTTAATATACACGGGACATTTTGACAGGTGAACAGTATAAGTGAGGAGAGTGTTTTCCCCTGATGGTTTAAAATACACGGGACATGTTACCAGCTGAACAGCATAAGTGAGGAGAAGGCTTTCCCCTGAAGGTTTAATATACACGGGACGTGTTACCAGGTGAACAGTATAAGTGAGGAGAGTGTGTTCCCCTGATGGTTTAATATACACGGGACATGTTACCAGGTGAACAGAAAAGGGAGGATAGTGTGTTCCCCTGATGGTTTAATATACACAGGACATGTTACCAGCTGAACAGTATAAGTGAGGAGAGTGCGTTCCCCTGATTGTTTAATATACACGGGAGATGTTACCAGGTGAACAGTCTAAGTGAGGACAGTGTGTTCCCCTGATGGTATAATGTACATGGGACATGTTATCAGCTGAACAGTATAAGTGAGGAGAGGGCTTTGCCCTGATGGTTTAATATACAAGGCACATGTTCCCTGGTGAACAGTATAAGTGAGGAGAATGTGTTCCCCTGATGGTTTAATATACACGGGACATGTTACCAGGTGAACATAATAAGTGTGGAGAGTGTGTTCCCCTGATGGTTTAATACAGACGGGACATGTTACCAGGTGAACATTATAAGTGTGGAGAGTGTGTTCCCCTGATGATTTAATACAGACGGGACATGTTACCAGGTGAACATTATAAGTGTGGAGAGTGTGTTCCCCTGATGGTTTAATACAGACGGGACATGTTACCAGGTGATCAGTATAATTGAGGAGAGTGTGTTCCCCTGAGGGTTTTATATGCATGGGACATGTCACCAGGTGAACAGTATAAGTGAGGAGAATGTGTTCCCCTGATGGTTTAATACACACGGGACATGTTACCAGGTGAACAGAAAAGGGAGGAGAGTGTCTTCCCCTGATGGTTTAATATACACGGGACATGTTCCCAGGTGAACAGTATAAGTGAGGAGAGTGTGTTCCCCTGATTGTTTAATACACACAAGACATGTTACCAGTTGAACAGTATAAGTGAGGAGAGTGTGTTCCCCTGATGGTTTAATATACAAGGGACATGTTCCCAGGTGAACAGTATAAGTGGGGAGAATGTGTTCCACTGATGGTTTAATATACACGGGACATGTTACCAGGTGAACAGTATAAGTGGGGAGAATGTGTTCCACTGATGGTTTAATATACACGGGACATGTTACCAGGTGAACAGTATAAGTGATGATACTGTATTCCCCTGATGGTTCAATATACACGGGACATGTTACCAGGTGAACAGTATAAGTGAGGAGAGTGTTTTCCCCTGATTGTTTAATATACACGGGACATGTTACCAGGTGAACAGTATAAGTGAAGAGAGGGCTTTCCCCTGATGGTTTAATATACACTGGACATGTTCCCAGGTGAACTGTATAAGTGAGGAGTATGTGTTCCACTGATGGTTTAATATACAAGGGACATGTTCCCAGGTGAACAGTATAAGTGGGGAGAATGTGTTCCACTGATGGTTTAATATACACGGGACATGTTACCAGGTGAACAGTATAAGTGAGGATACTGTATTCCCCTGATGGTTCAATATACACGGGACATGTTACCAGGTGAACAGTATAAGTGAGGAGAGTGTGTTCCCCTGATGGTTTAATATACACGGGACATGTTACCAGGTGAACAGTATATGTGAGGAGAGTGTGTTCCCCTGATGGTTTAGTATACACGGGACATGTTACCAGCTGAACAGCATAAGTGAGGAGAAGGCTTTCGCCTGATGGTTTAATATACACGGGACATGTTACCAGGTGAACAGTATAAGTGAGGAGAGTGTGTTCCCCTGATGGTATAATTAACACGGGACATGTTACCAGCTGAAGAGCATAAGTGAGGAGAAGGCTTTCCCCTGATGGCTTAATATAGACGGGACATGTTACCAGGTGAACAGTATAAGTGAAGAGAGTGTGTTCCCTTGATGGTTTAATATACACGGGACACGTTAGCAGGTGAACAGTATAAGTGAGGAGAGTGTGTTCCCCTGATGGTTTAATATACACAGGACATGTTACCAGGTGAACAGTATAAGTAAGGAGAGTGTGTTCCCTTGATGGTTTAATATACACAGGACATGTTACCAGGTGAACAGTATAAGTGAGGAGAGTGTGTTCCCCTGAGGGTTTTATATGCATGGGACATGTCACCAGGTGAACAGTATAAGTGAGGAGAATGTGTTCCCCTGATGGTTTAATACAGACGGGACATGTTACCAGGTGATCAGTATAATTGAGGAGAGTGTGTTCCCCTGAGGGTTTTATATGCATGGGACATGTCACCAGGTGAACAGTATAAGTGAGGAGAATGTGTTCCCCTGATGGTTTAATACACACGGGACATGTTACCAGGTGAACAGAAAAGGGAGGAGAGTGTCTTCCCCTGATGGTTTAATATACACGGGACATGTTCCCAGGTGAACAGTATAAGTGAGGAGAGTGTGTTCCCCTGATTGTTTAATACACACAAGACATGTTACCAGTTGAACAGTATAAGTGAGGAGAGTGTGTTCCCCTGATGGTTTAATATACACAGGACATGTTACCAGCTGAACAGTATAAGTGAGGAGAGTGTGATCCCCTGATGGTTTAATATACAAGGGACATGTTCCCAGGTGAACAGTATAAGTGGGGAGAATGTGTTCCACTGATGGTTTAATATACACGGGACATGTTACCAGGTGAACAGTATAAGTGGGGAGAATGTGTTCCACTGATGGTTTAATATACACGGGACATGTTACCAGGTGAACAGTATAAGTGAGGATACTGTATTCCCCTGATGGTTCAATATACACGGGACATGTTACCAGGTGAACAGTATAAGTGAGGAGAGTGTTTTCCCCTGATTGTTTAATATACACGGGACATGTTACCAGGTGAACAGTATAAGTGAAGAGAGGGCTTTCCCCTGATGGTTTAATATACACGGGACATGTTCCCAGGTGAACTGTATAAGTGAGGAGTATGTGTTCCACTGATGGTTTAATATACAAGGGACATGTTCCCAGGTGAACAGTATAAGTGGGGAGAATGTGTTCCACTGATGGTTTAATATACACGGGACATGTTACCAGGTGAACAGTATAAGTGAGGATACTGTATTCCCCTGATGGTTCAATATACACGGGACATGTTACCAGGTGAACAGTATAAGTGAGGAGAGTGTGTTCCCCTGATGGTTTAATATACACGGGACATGTTACCAGGTGAACAGTATATGTGAGGAGAGTGTGTTCCCCTGATGGTTTAGTATACACGGGACATGTTACCAGCTGAACAGCATAAGTGAGGAGAAGGCTTTCGCCTGATGGTTTAATATACACGGGACATGTTACCAGGTGAACAGTATAAGTGAGGAGAGTGTGTTCCCCTGATGGTATAATTAACACGGGACATGTTACCAGCTGAAGAGCATAAGTGAGGAGAAGGCTTTCCCCTGATGGCTTAATATACACGGGACATGTTACCAGGTGAACAGTATAAGTGAAGAGAGTGTGTTCCCCTGATGGTTTAATATACACGGGACACGTTAGCAGGTGAACAGTATAAGTGAGGAGAGTGTGTTCCCCTGATGGTTTAATATACACAGGACATGTTACCAGGTGAACAGTATAAGTAAGGAGAGTGTGTTCCCCTGATTGTTTAATATACACAGGACATGTTACCAGGTGAACAGTATAAGTGAGGAGAATGTGTTCCCCTGATGGTTTAATATACACAGGACATGTTACCAGGTGAACAGTATAAGTAAGGAGAGTGTGTTCCCTTGATGGTTTAATATACACGGGACATGTTACCAGGTGAACAGTATAAGTGAGGAGAATGTGTTCCCCTGATGGTTTAATATACACAGGACATGTTACCAGGTGAACAGTATAAGTAAGGAGAGTGTGTTCCCTTGATGGTTTAATATACACGGGACATGTTACCAGGTGAACAGTATAAGTGAGGAGAATGTGTTCCCCTGATGGTTTAATATACACAGGACATGTTACCAGGTGAACAGTATAAGTGAGGAGAATGTGTTCCCCTGATGGTTTAATATACACAGGACATGTTACCAGGTGAACAGTATAAGTGAGGAGAATGTGTTCCCCTGATGGTTTAATATACACAGGACATGTTACCAGGTGAACAGTATAAGTAAGGAGAGTGTGTTCCCTTGATGGTTTAATATACACGGGACATGTTACCAGGTGAACAGTATAAGTGAGGATACTGTATTCCCCTGATGATTCAATATAAACGGGACATGTTACCAGGTGAATAGTATAAGTGAGGAGAATGTGTTCCCCTGATGGTTTAATGCACACGGGACATGTTAGCAGATGAACAGTATAAGTGAGGAGAATGTGTTCCCCTGATGGTTTAATATACACAGGACATGTTACCAGGTGAACAGTATAAGTGAGGAGAATGTGTTCCCCTGATGGTTTAATATACACAGGACATGTTACCAGGTGAACAGTATAAGTAAGGAGAGTGTGTTCCCTTGATGGTTTAATATACACGGGACATGTTACCAGGTGAACAGTATAAGTGAGGATACTGTATTCCCCTGATGATTCAATATACACGGGACATGTTACCAGGTGAATAGTATAAGTGAGGAGAGTGTTTTCCCCTGATGGTTTAATATACACGGGACATTTTGACAGGTGAACAGTATAAGTGAGGAGAGTGTTTTCCCCTGATGGTTTAAAATACACGGGACATGTTACCAGCTGAACAGCATAAGTGAGGAGAAGGCTTTCCCCTGAAGGTTTAATATACACGGGACGTGTTACCAGGTGAACAGTATAAGTGAGGAGAGTGTGTTCCCCTGATGGTTTAATATACACGGGACATGTTACCAGGTGAACAGAAAAGGGAGGAGAGTGTCTTCCCCTGATGGTTTAATACACACAGGACATGATACCAGGTGAACAGTAGAAGTGAGGAGAGTGAGTTCCCCTGATGGTTTAATATACACAGGACATGTTACCAGCTGAACAGTATAAGTGAGGAGAGTGTGTTCCCCTGATTGTTTAATATACACGGGAGATGTTACCAGGTGAACAGTCTAAGTGAGGACAGTGTGTTCCCCTGATGGTATAATGTACATGGGACATGTTATCAGCTGAACAGTATAAGTGAGGAGAGGGCTTTGCCCTGATGGTTTAATATACAAGGCACATGTTCCCTGGTGAACAGTATAAGTGAGGAGAATGTGTTCCCCTGATGGTTTAATATACACGGGACATGTTACCAGGTGAACATAATAAGTGTGGAGAGTGTGTTCCCCTGATGGTTTAATACAGACGGGACATGTTACCAGGTGAACATTATAAGTGTGGAGAGTGTGTTCCCCTGATGATTTAATACAGACGGGACATGTTACCAGGTGAACATTATAAGTGTGGAGAGTGTGTTCCCCTGATGGTTTAATACAGACGGGACATGTTACCAGGTGATCAGTATAATTGAGGAGAGTGTGTTCCCCTGAGGGTTTTATATGCATGGGACATGTCACCAGGTGAACAGTATAAGTGAGGAGAATGTGTTCCCCTGATGGTTTAATACACACGGGACATGTTACCAGGTGAACAGAAAAGGGAGGAGAGTGTCTTCCCCTGATGGTTTAATATACACGGGACATGTTCCCAGGTGAACAGTATAAGTGAGGAGAGTGTGTTCCCCTGATTGTTTAATACACACAAGACATGTTACCAGTTGAACAGTATAAGTGAGGAGAGTGTGTTCCCCTGATGGTTTAATATACACAGGACATGTTACCAGCTGAACAGTATAAGTGAGGAGAGTGTGTTCCCCTGATGGTTTAATATACAAGGGACATGTTCCCAGGTGAACAGTATAAGTGGGGAGAATGTGTTCCACTGATGGTTTAATATACACGGGACATGTTACCAGGTGAACAGTATAAGTGGGGAGAATGTGTTCCACTGATGGTTTAATATACACGGGACATGTTACCAGGTGAACAGTATGAGTGAGGATACTGTATTCCCCTGATGGTTCAATATACACGGGACATGTTACCAGGTGAACAGTATAAGTGAGGAGAGTGTTTTCCCCTGATTGTTTAATATACACGGGACATGTTACCAGGTGAACAGTATAAGTGAAGAGAGGGCTTTCCCCTGATGGTTTAATATACACGGGACATGTTCCCAGGTGAACTGTATAAGTGAGGAGTATGTGTTCCACTGATGGTTTAATATACAAGGGACATGTTCCCAGGTGAACAGTATAAGTGGGGAGAATGTGTTCCACTGATGGTTTAATATACACGGGACATGTTACCAGGTGAACAGTATAAGTGAGGATACTGTATTCCCCTGATGGTTCAATATACACGGGACATGTTACCAGGTGAACAGTATAAGTGAGGAGAGTGTGTTCCCCTGATGGTTTAATATACACGGGACATGTTACCAGGTGAACAGTATATGTGAGGAGAGTGTGTTCCCCTGATGGTTTAGTATACACGGGACATGTTACCAGCTGAACAGCATAAGTGAGGAGAAGGCTTTCGCCTGATGGTTTAATATACACGGGACATGTTACCAGGTGAACAGTATAAGTGAGGAGAGTGTGTTCCCCTGATGGTATAATATACACGGGACATGTTACCAGGTGAACAGTATAAGTGAAGAGAGTGTGTTCCCTTGATGGTTTAATATACACGGGACACGTTAGCAGGTGAACAGTATAAGTGAGGAGAGTGTGTTCCCCTGATGGTTTAATATACACAGGACATGTTACCAGGTGAACAGTATAAGTAAGGAGAGTGTGTTCCCTTGATGGTTTAATATACACAGGACATGTTACCAGGTGAACAGTATAAGTGAGGAGAGTGTGTTCCCCTGAGGGTTTTATATGCATGGGACATGTCACCAGGTGAAAAGTATAAGTGAGGAGAATGTGTTCCCCTGATGGTTTAATACAGACGGGACATGTTACCAGGTGATCAGTATAATTGAGGAGAGTGTGTTCCCCTGAGGGTTTTATATGCATGGGACATGTTACCAGGTGAACAGTATAAGTGAGGAGAATGTGTTCCCCTGATGGTTTAATACACACGGGACATGTTACCAGGTGAACAGAAAAGGGAGGAGAGTGTCTTCCCCTGATGGTTTAATATACACGGGACATGTTCCCAGGTGAACAGTATAAGTGAGGAGAGTGTGTTCCCCTGATTGTTTAATACACACAAGACATGTTACCAGTTGAACAGTATAAGTGAGGAGAGTGTGTTCCCCTGATGGTTTAATATACACAGGACATGTTACCAGCTGAACAGTATAAGTGAGGAGAGTGTGTTCCCCTGATGGTTTAATATACAAGGGACATGTTCCCAGGTGAACAGTATAAGTGGGGAGAATGTGTTCCACTGATGGTTTAATATACACGGGACATGTTACCAGGTGAACAGTATAAGTGGGGAGAATGTGTTCCACTGATGGTTTAATATACACGGGACATGTTACCAGGTGAACAGTATAAGTGAGGATACTGTATTCCCCTGATGGTTCAATATACACGGGACATGTTACCAGGTGAACAGTATAAGTGAGGAGAGTGTTTTCCCCTGATTGTTTAATATACACGGGACATGTTACCAGGTGAACAGTATAAGTGAAGAGAGGGCTTTCCCCTGATGGTTTAATATACACGGGACATGTTCCCAGGTGAACTGTATAAGTGAGGAGTATGTGTTCCACTGATGGTTTAATATACAAGGGACATGTTCCCAGGTGAACAGTATAAGTGGGGAGAATGTGTTCCACTGATGGTTTAATATACACGGGACATGTTACCAGGTGAACAGTATAAGTGAGGATACTGTATTCCCCTGATGGTTCAATATACACGGGACATGTTACCAGGTGAACAGTATAAGTGAGGAGAGTGTGTTCCCCTGATGGTTTAATATACACGGGACATGTTACCAGGTGAACAGTATATGTGAGGAGAGTGTGTTCCCCTGATGGTTTAGTATACACGGGACATGTTACCAGCTGAACAGCATAAGTGAGGAGAAGGCTTTCGCCTGATGGTTTAATATACACGGGACATGTTACCAGGTGAACAGTATAAGTGAGGAGAGTGTGTTCCCCTGATGGTATAATTAACACGGGACATGTTACCAGCTGAAGAGCATAAGTGAGGAGAAGGCTTTCCCCTGATGGCTTAATATACACGGGACATGTTACCAGGTGAACAGTATAAGTGAAGAGAGTGTGTTCCCCTGATGGTTTAATATACACGGGACACGTTAGCAGGTGAACAGTATAAGTGAGGAGAGTGTGTTCCCCTGATGGTTTAATATACACAGGACATGTTACCAGGTGAACAGTATAAGTAAGGAGAGTGTGTTCCCTTGATGGTTTAATATACACAGGACATGTTACCAGGTGAACAGTATAAGTGAGGAGAATGTGTTCCCCTGATGGTTTAATATACACAGGACATGTTACCAGGTGAACAGTATAAGTAAGGAGAGTGTGTTCCCTTGATGGTTTAATATACACGGGACATGTTACCAGGTGAACAGTATAAGTGAGGAGAATGTGTTCCCCTGATGGTTTAATATACACAGGACATGTTACCAGGTGAACAGTATAAGTGAGGAGAATGTGTTCCCCTGATGGTTTAATATACACAGGACATGTTACCAGGTGAACAGTATAAGTGAGGAGAATGTGTTCCACTGATGGTTTAATATACACAGGACATGTTACCAGGTGAACAGTATAAGTAAGGAGAGTGTGTTCCCTTGATGGTTTAATATACACGGGACATGTTACCAGGTGAACAGTATAAGTGAGGATACTGTATTCCCCTGATGATTCAATATACACGGGACATGTTACCAGGTGAATAGTATAAGTGAGGAGAATGTGTTCCCCTGATGGTTTAATGCACACGGGACATGTTAGCAGATGAACAGTATAAGTGAGGAGAATGTGTTCCCCTGATGGTTTAATATACACAGGACATGTTACCAGGTGAACAGTATAAGTGAGGAGAATGTGTTCCCCTGATGGTTTAATATACACAGGACATGTTACCAGGTGAACAGTATAAGTGAGGATACTGTATTCCCCTGATGATTCAATATACACGGGACATGTTACCAGGTGAATAGTATAAGTGAGGAGAGTGTTTTCCCCTGATGGTTTAATATACACGGGACATTTTGCCAGGTGAACAGTATAAGTGAGGAGAGTGTTTTCCCCTGATGGTTTAAAATACACGGGACATGTTACCAGCTGAACAGCATAAGTGAGGAGAAGGCTTTCCCCTGACGGTTTAATATACACGGGACGTGTTACCAGGTGAACAGTATAAGTGAGGAGAGTGTGTTCCCCTGATGGTTTAATATACACGGGACATGTTAGCAGGTGAACAGTATAAGTGAGGAGAATGTATTCCCCTGATGGTTGAATATACACGGGACATGTTACCAGGTGAACAGAAAAGGGAGGAGAGTGTCTTCCCCTGATGGTTTAATACACACAGGACATGATACCAGGTGAACAGTAGAAGTGAGGAGAGTGAGTTCCCCTGATGGTTTAATATACACAGGACATGTTACCAGCTGAACAGTATAAGTGAGGAGAGTGTGTTCCCCTGATTGTTTAATATACACGGGAGATGTTACCAGGTGAACAGTCTAAGTGAGGACAGTGTGTTCCCCTGATGGTATAATGTACATGGGACATGTTATCAGCTGAACAGTATAAGTGAGGAGAGGGCTTTGCCCTGATGGTTTAATATACAAGGCACATGTTCCCAGGTGAACAGTATAAGTGAGGAGAATGTGTTCCCCTGATGGTTTAATATACACGGGACATGTTACCAGGTGAACAGTATAAGTGAGGAGAGTGTGTTCCCCTGATGGTTTAATGTACACGGGACATGTTACCAGGTGAACAGCATAAGTGAGGAGAATGTGTTCCCCTGATGGTTTAATATACACAGGACATGTTACCAGGTGAACAGTATAAGTGAGGAGAATCTGTTCCCCTGATGGTTTAATATACACAGGACATGTTACCAGGTGAACAGTATAAGTAAGGAGAGTGTGTTCACCTGATTGTTTAATACACACGGGACATGTTACCAGGTGAACAGTATAAGTGAGGAGAGTGTGTTCCCCTGATGGTTTAATATACACGGGACATGTCACCAGGTGAACTCGATAAGTGAGGAGAGTGTGTCCCCCTGATGGTTTAACATACACGGGACATGTTACCAGGTGAACGGTATAAGTGAGGAAATTGTGTTCCACTGATGGCTTAATATACACGGGACATGTTACCAGGTGAACATAATAATTGTGGAGAGTGTGTTCCCCTGATGGTTTAATACAGACGGGACATGTTACAAGGTGAACATTATAAGTGTGGAGAGTGTGTTCCCCTGATGTTTTAATACAGACGGGACATGTTACCAGGTGAACATTATAATTGTGGAGAGTGTGTTCCCCTGATGGTTTAATACAGACGGGACATGTTACCAGGTGATCAGTATAATTGAGGAGAGTGTGTTCCCCTGAGGGTTTTATATACATGGGACATGTCACCAGGTGAACAGTATAAGTGAGGAGAATGTGTTCCCCTGATGGTTTAATACACACGGGACATGTTACCAGGTGAACAGAAAAGGGAGGAGAGTGTCTTCCCCTGATGGTTTAATATACACGGGACATGTTAGCAGGTGAACAGTATAAGTGAGGAGAATGTGTTCCCCTGATGGTTTAATACACACAGGACATGATACCAGGTGAACAGTAGAAGTGAGAAGAGTGAGTTCCCCTGATGATCTAATATACACGGGACATGTTACCAGGTGAACAGTATAAGTGAGGAGAATGTGTTCCACTGATGGTTTAATATACACGGGACATGTTACCAGGTGAACAGTATAAGTGAGGAGAGGGCTTTCCCCTGATGGTTTAATATACACGGGACATGTTCCCAGGTGAACAGTATAAGTGAGGATACTGTATTCCCCTGATGTTTCAATATACACGGGACATGTTACCAGGTGAACAGTATAAGTGAGGAGAGTGTTTTCCCCTGATGGTTTAATATACACGGGACATGTTACCAGCTGAACAGCATAAGTGAGGAGAAGCCTTTCCCCTGATGGTTTAATATACACGGGACATGTTACCAGGTGAACAGTATAAGTGAGGAGAGTGTGTTCCCCTGATGGTATAATATACACGGGACATGTTACCAGCTGAAGAGCATAAGTGAGGAGAAGGCTTTCCCCTGATGGTTTAAAAAACACGGGACATGTTACCAGGTGAACAGTATAAGTGAGGAGAGTGTGTTCCCCTGATGGTTTAATATACACGGGACACGTTAGCAGGTGAACATTATAAGTGAGGAGAATGTATTCCCCTGATGGTTTAATATACACGGGACATGTTACCAGGTGAACAGTATAAGTAAGGAGAGTGTGTTCCCTTGATGGTTTAATATACACGGGACATGTTACCAGGAGAACAGTATAAGTAAGGAGAGTGTGTTCCCTTGATGATTCAATATACACGGGACATGTTACCAGGTGAACAGTATAAGTGAGGAGAGTGTTTTCCCCTGATGGTTTAATATACACGGGACATGTTGCCAGGTGAACAGTATAAGTGAGGAGAGTGTGTTCCCCTGATGGTTTAATATACACGGGACATGTTAGCAGGTGAACAGTATAAGTGAGGAGAATGTATTCCCCTGATGGTATAATATACACGGGACATGTTACCAGCTGAAGAGCATAAGTGAGGAGAAGGCTTTCCCCTGATGGTTTAAAAAACACGGGACATGTTGCCAGGTGAACAGTATAAGTGAGGAGAGTGTGTTCCCCTGATGGTTTAATATACACGGGACATGTTAGCAGGTGAACAGTATAAGTGAGGTGAATGTATTCCCCTGATGGTTTAATACACACAGGACATGTTACCAGTTGAACAGTATAAGTGAGGAGAGTGCTTTCCCCTGATGTTTTAATATACACGGGACATGTTACCAGGTGAACAGTATAAGTGAGGACAGTATGTTCCCCACATGGTATAATGTACACGGGACATGTTACCAGCTGAACAGTATAAGTGAGGAGAGTGTGTTCCCCTGATTGTTTAATATACACGGGAGATGTTACCAGCTGAACAGTATAAGTGAGGACAGTGTGTTCCCCTGATGGTATAAGGTACATGGGACATGTTATCAGCTGAACAGTATAAGTGAGGAGAATGTGTTCCCCTGATGGTTTAATATACACGGGACATGTTACCAGGTGAACAGTATAAGTGAGGAGAGTGTGTTCCCCTGATGGTTTAATATACACGGGACATGTTACCAGGTGAACATTATAAGTGAGGAGAATGTGTTCCCCTGATGGTTTAATATACACAGGACATGTTACCAGGTGAACAGTATAAGTGAGGAGAATGTGTTCCCCCGATGGTTTAATATACACGGGACATGTTACCAGGTGAATAGTATAAGTGAGGAGAGTGTGTTCCCCTGATGGTTTAATATACACGGGACATGTTACCAGGTGAACAGTATAAGTGAGGAGAGTGTGTTCCCCTGATGGTTTAATATACACGGGACATGTTACCAGGTGAACACTATAAGTGAGGAGAGTGTGTTCCCCTGATGGTTTAATATACACGGGACATGTTACCAGGTGAACAGTATAAGTGAGGAGAATGTGTTCCCCTGATGGTTTAATATACACGGGACATGTTACCAGGTGAACAGTATAAGTGAGGATACTGTATTCCCCTGATGATTCAATATACACGGGACATGTTACCAGGTGAACAGTATAAGTGAGGAGACTGTGTTCCCCTGATGGTTTAATATACACGGGACATGTTACCAGGTGAACAGCATAAGTGAGGAGAAGGCTTTCCCCTGATGGTTTAATATACACGGGACATGTTACCAGGTGAACAGTATAAGTGAGGAGAGTATTTTCCCCTGATGGTTTAATATACACGGGACATGTTACCAGGTGAACAGCATAAGTGAGGAGAAGGCTTTCCCCTGATGGTTTAATATACACGGGACATGTTACCAGGTGAACAGTATAAGTGAGGAGAGTGTTTTCCCCTGATGGTTTAATATACACGGGACATGTTACCAGGTGAACAGCATAAGTGAGGAGAAGGATTTCCCCTGATGGTTTAATATACACGGGACATGTTACCAGGTGAACAGTATAAGTGAGGAGAGTGTGTTCCCCTGATGGTTTAATATACACGGGACATGTTACCAGGTGAACAGTGTAAGTGAGGAGAGTGTGTTCCCCTGATTGTTTAATACACAAGGGACATGTCACCAGGTGAACAGTATAAGTGAGGAGAGTGTGTTCCCCTGATTGTTCAATACACAATGGACATGTTACCAGGTGAACAGTATAAGTGAGGAAAGTGTGTTCCCCTGATGGTTTAATACAGACGGGACATGTTACCAGGTGAACATTATAAGTGTGGAGAGTGTGTTCCCCTGATGGTTTAATACAGACGGGACATGTTACCAGGTGAACATTATAAGTGTGGAGAGTGTGTTCCCCTGATGGTTTAATACAGACGGGACATGTTACCAGGTGATCAGTATAATTGAGGAGAGTGTGTTCCCCTGAGGGTTTTATATACATGGGACATGTTACCAGATGAACAGAAAAGGGAGGAGAGTGTCTTCCCCTGATGGTTTAATATACACGGGACATGTTTCCAGGTGAACAGAAAAGGGAGGAGAGTGTCTTCCCCTGATGGTTTAATATACACGGGACATGTTTCCAGGTGAACAGTATAAGTGAGGAGAATGTGTTCCCCTGATGGTTTAATACACACAGGACATGATACCAGGTGAACAGTAGAAGTGAGAAGAGTGAGTTCCCCTGATGGTTTAATATACACGGGACATGTTACCAGGTGAACAGTATAAGTGAGGAGAATGTGTTCCACTGATGGTTTAATATACACGGGACATGTTACCAGGTGAACAGTATAAGTGAGGAGAGGGCTTTCCCCTGATGGTTTAATATACACGGGACATGTTACCAGGTGAACAGAAAAGGGAGGAGAGTGTCTTCCCCTGATGGTTTAATATACACGGGACATGTTTCCAGGTGAACAGTATAAGTGAGGAGAATGTGTTCCCCTGATGGTTTAATACACACAGGACATGATACCAGGTGAACAGTAGAAGTGAGAAGAGTGAATTCCCCTGATGGTTTAATATACACGGGACATGTTACCAGCTGAACAGTATAAGTGAGGAGAATGTGTTCCACTGATGGTTTAATATACACGGGACATGTTACCAGGTGAACAGTATAAGTGAGGAGAGGGCTTTCCCCTGATGGTTTAATATACACGGGACATGTTACCAGGTGAACAGAAAAGGGAGGAGAGTGTCTTCCCCTGATGGTTTAATATACACGGGACATGTTTCCAGGTGAACAGTATAAGTGAGGAGAATGTGTTCCCCTGATGGTTTAATACACACAGGACATGATACCAGGTGAACAGTAGAAGTGAGAAGAGTGAGTTCCCCTGATGGTTTAATATACACGGGACATGTTACCAGGTGAACAGAAAAGGGAGGAGAGTGTCTTCCCCTGATGGTTTAATATACACGGGACATGTTTCCAGGTGAACAGTATAAGTGAGGAGAATGTGTTCCCCTGATGGTTTAATACACACGGGACATGTTACCAGGTGAACAGAAAAGGGAGGAGAGTGTCTTCCCCTGATGGTTTAATATACACGGGACATGTTACCAGGTGAACAGTATAAGTGAGGAGAATGTGTTCCACTGATGGTTTAATATACACGGGACATGTTACCAGGTGAACAGTATAAGTGAGGAGAGGGCTTTCCCCTGATGGTTTAATATACACGGGACATGTTCCCAGGTGAACAGTATAAGTGACGAGAATGTGTTCCCCTGATGGTTTAATATACAAGGGACATGTTCCCAGGTGAACAGTATAAGTGAGGAGAATGTGTTCCACTGATGGTTTAATATACACGGGACATGTTACCAGGTGAACAGTATAAGTGAGGATACTGTATTCCCCTGATGGTTCAATATACACGGGACATGTTACCAGGTGAACAGTATAAGTGAGGAGAGTGTTTTCCCCTGATGGTTTAATATACACGGGACATGTTACCAGGTGAACAGTATAAGTAAGGAGAGTGTGTTCCCCTGATGGTTTAATACACACGGGACATGTCACCAGGTGAACTCGATAAGTGAGGAGAGTGTGTCCCCCTGATGGTTTAACATACATGGGACATGTTACCCGGTGAACGGTATAAGTGAGGAGAGTGTGTCCCCCAAATGGTTTAACATACACGGGACATGTTACCAGGTGAACGGTATAAGTGAGGAGAGTGTGTTCCCCTGTTTGTTTAATACACACGGGACATGTTACCAGGTGAACTCTGTAAGTGAGGAAAGTGTGTTCCACTGATGGCTTAATATACACGGGACATGTCACCAGGTGAACAGTATAAGTGAGGAGAGTGTGTTCCCCTGATGGTTTAATACAGACGGGACATGTTACCAGGTGAACATAATAAGTGTGGAGAGTGTGTTCCCCTGATGGTTTAATACAGACGGGACATGTTACCAGGTGAACATTATAAGTGTGGAGAGTGTGTTCCCCTGATGGTTTAATACAGATGGGACATGTTACCAGGTGAACATTATAAGTGAGGAGAGTGTGTTCCCCTGATGGTTTAATACAGACGGGACATGTTACCAGGTGATCAGTATAATTGAGGAGAGTGTGTTCCCCTGATTATTTAATACACACGGGACATGTCACCAGGTGAACAGTATAAGTGAGGAGAATGTGTTCCCCTGATGGTTTAATACACACGGGACATGTTACCAGGTGAACAGAAAAGGGAGGAGAGTGTCTTCCCCTGATGGTTTAATATACACGGGAAATGTTCCCAGGTGAACAGTATAAGTGAGGAGAATGTGTTCCCCTGATGGTTTAATACACACAGGACATGATACCAGGTGAACAGTAGAAGTGAGAAGAGTGAGTTCCCCTGATGGTTTAATATACACGGGACATGTTACCAGGTGAACAGTATAAGTGAGGAGAATGTGTTCCACTGATGGTTTAATATACACGGGACATGTTACCAGGTGAACAGTATAAGTGAGGAGAGGGCTTTCCCCTGATGGTTTAATATACACAGGACATGTTACCAGGTGAACAGTATAAGTGAGGAGAATGTTTTCCACTGATGGTTTAATATACAAGGGACATGTTCCCAGGTGAACAGTATAAGTGGGGAGAATGTGTTCCACTGATGGTTTAATATACAGGGGACATGTTACCAGGTGAACAGTATAAGTGAGGATACTGTATTCCCCTGATGGTTCAATATACACGGGACATGTTACCAGGTGAACAGTATAAGTGAGGAGAGTGTTTTCCCCTGATGGTTTAATATTCACGGGACATGTTACCAGGTGAACAGTATATGTGAGGAGAGTGTGTTCCCCTGATGGTTTAGTATACACGGGACATGTTACCAGCTGAACAGCATAAGTGAGGAGAAGGCTTTCGCCTGATGGTTTAATATACACGGGACATGTTACCAGGTGAACAGTATAAGTGAGGAGAGTGTGTTCCCCTGATGGTATAATTAACACGGGACATGTTACCAGCTGAAGAGCATAAGTGAGGAGAAGGCTTTCCCCTGATGGTTTAATATACACGGGACATGTTACCAGGTGAACAGTATAAGTGAGGAGAGTGTGTTCCCCTGATGGTTTAATATACACGGGACACGTTAGCAGGTGAACAGTATAAGTGAGGAGAAAGTATTCCCCTGATGGTTTAACATACACGGGACATGTTACCAGGTGAAAAGTATAAGTGAGGAGAGTGTGTTCCCCTGATGGTTTAATATACACAGGACATGTTACCAGGTGAACAGTATTAGTGAGGAGAATGTGTTCCCCTGATGGTTTAATATACACAGGACATATTACCAGGTGAACAGTATAAGTAAGGAGAGTGTGTTCCCCTGATGGTTTAATATACACAGGACATGTTACCAGGTGAACAGTATAAGTGAGGAGAGTGTGTTCCCCTGATGGTTTAATATACACGGGACATGTTGCCAGGTGAACAGTATAAGTGAGGAGAGTGTTTTCCCCTGATGGTTTAAAATACACGGGACATGTTACCAGCTGAACAGCATAAGTGAGGAGAAGGCTTTCCCCTGAAGGTTTAATATACACGGGACGTGTTACCAGGTGAACAGTATAAGTGAGGAGAGTGTGTTCCCCTGATGGTTTAATATACACGGGACATGTTAGCAGGTGAACAGTATAAGTGAGGAGAATGTATTCCCCTGATGGTTGAATATACACGGGACATGTTACCAGGTGAACAGAAAAGGGAGGAGAGTGTCTTCCCCTGATGGTTTAATATACACAGGACATGATACCAGGTGAACAGTAGAAGTGAGGAGAGTGAGTTCCCCTGATGGTTTAATATACACGGGACATGTTACCAGTTGAACAGTATAAGTGAGAGAGTGCTTTCCCCTGATGTTTTAATATACACGGGACATGTTCCCAGGTGAACAGTATAAGTGAGGAGAATGTGTTCCCCTGATGGTTTAATATACACGGGACATGTTACCAGTTGAACAGTATAAGTGAGGAGAGTGCTTTCCCCTGATGTTTTAATATACACGGGACATGTTCCCAGGTGAACAGTATAAGTGAGGAGAATGTGTTCCCCTGATGGTTTAATATACACGGGACATGTTACCAGGTGAACAGTATAAGTGAGGAGAGTGTGTTCCCCTGATGGTTTAATGTACACGGGACATGTTACCAGGTGAACAGTATAAGTGAGGAGAATGTGTTCCCCTGATGGTTTAATATACACAGGACATGTTACCAGGTGAACAGTATAAGTGAGGAGAATGTGTTCCCCCGATGGTTTAATATACACGGGACATGTTACCAGGTGAACAGTATAAGTGAGGAGAATCTGTTCCCCTGATGGTTTAATATACACAGGACATGTTACCAGGTGAACAGTATAAGTGAGGAGAATGTGTTCCCCTGATGGTTTAATATACACAGGACATGTTACCAGGAGAACAGTACAAGTGAGGAGAATGTGTTCCCTTGATGGTTTAATATACACGGGACATGTTACCAGGTGAACAGTATAAGTGAGGATGCTGTATTCCCCTGATGATTCAATATACACGGGACATGTTACCAGGTGAACAGTATAAGTGAGGAGAGTGTTTTCCCCTGATGGTTTAATATACACGGGACATGTTGCCTGGTGAACAGTATAAGTGAGGAGAGTGTGTTCCCCTGATGGTTTAATATACACGGGACATGTCACCAGGTGAACAGTATAAGTGAGGAGAATGTATTCCCCTGATGGTTTAATATACACGGGACATGTTACCAGGTGAACAGTATAAGTGAGGACAGTGTGTTCCCCACATGGTATAATGTACACGGGACATGTTACCAGGTGAACAGTATAAGTGAGGACATTGAGTTCCCCTGATGGTTTAATACACACAGGACATGATACCAGGTGAACATTATAAGTGAGGAGAGTGTGTTCCCCTGATTGTTTAATATTCACGGGAGATGTTACCAGGTGAACAGTCTAAGTGAGGACAGTGTGTTCCCCTGATGGTTTAATATACACGGGACATGTTACCAGGTGAACAGTATAAGTGAGGAGAGTGTGTTCCCCTGATGGTTTAATATACACGGGACATGTTACCAGGTGAACATTATAAGTGAGGAGAATGTGTTCCCCTGATGGTTTAATATACACAGGACATGTTACCAGGTGAACAGTATAAGTGAGGAGAATGTGTTCCCCTGATGGTTTAATATACACAGGACATGTTTCCAGGTGAACAGTATAAGTGAGGAGAGTGTGTTGCCCTGATGGTTTAATATACACGGGACATGTTACCAGGTGAACAGTATAAGTGAGGAGAGTGTGTTCCCCTGATGGTTTAATATACACGGGACATGTTACCAGGTGAACAGTATAAGTGAGGAGTGTGTGTTCCCCTGATGGTTTAATATACACGGGACATGTTACCAGGTGAACAGTATAAGTGAGGAGAGTGTGTTCCCCTGATGGTTTAATATACACGGGACATGTTACCAGGTGAACAGTATAAGTGAGGAGAATGTGTTCCCCTGATGGTTTAATATACACAGGACATGTTACCAGGTGAACAGAATAAGTGAGGAGAATGTGTTCCACTGATGGTTTAATATACACGGGACATGTTACCAGGTGAACAGTATAAGTGAGGAGACTGTATTCCCCTGATGATTCAATATACACGGGACATGTTACCAGGTGAACAGTATAAGTGAGGAGAGTGTTTTCCCCTGATGGTTTAATATACACGGGACATGTTACCAGGTGAACAGTATAAGTGAGGAGAGTGTTTTCCCCTGATGGTTTAATATACACGGGACATGTTACCAGGTGAACAGTGCAAGTGAGGAGAGTGTGTTCCCCTGATGGTTTAATACAGACGGGACATGTTACAAGGTGAACATTATAAGTGTGGAGAGTGTGTTCCCCTGATGGTTTAATACAGACGGGACATGTTACCAGGTGAACATTATAAGTGTGGAGAGTGTGTTCCCCTGATGGTTTAATACAGACGGGACATGTTACCAGGTGATCAGTATAATTGAGGAGAGTGTGTTCCCCTGAGGGTTTTATATACATGGGACATGTCACCAGGTGAACAGTATAAGTGAGGAGAATGTGTTCCCCTGATGGTTTAATACACACGGGACATGTTACCAGGTGAACACAAAAGGGAGGAGAGTGTCTTCCCCTGATGGTTTAATATACACGGGACATGTTCCCAGGTGAACAGTATAAGTGAGGAGAATGTGTTCCCCTGATGGTTTAATACACACAGGACATGATACCAGGTGAACAGTAGAAGTGAGAAGAGTGAGTTCCCCTGATGGTTTAATATACACGGGACATGTTCCCAGGTGAACAGTATAAGTGAGGAGAATGTGTTCCACTGATGGTTTAATATACAAGGGACATGTTCCCAGGTGAACAGTATAAGTGAGGAGAATGTGTTCCACTGATGGTTTAATATACACGGGACATGTTACCAGGTGAACAGTATAAGTGAGGATACTGTATTCCCCTGATGGTTCAATATACACGGGACATGTTACCAGGTGAACAGTATAAGTGAGGAGAGTGTTTTCCCCTGATGGTTTAATATACACGGTACATGTTACCAGGTGAACAGTAGATGTGAGGAGAGTGTGTTCCCCTGATGGTTTAGTATACACGGGACATGTTACCAGCTGAACAGCATAAGTGAGGAGAAGGCTTTCCCCTGATGGTTTAATATACACGGGACATGTTACCAGGTGAACAGTGTAAGTGAGGAGAGTGTGTTCCCCTGATGGTATAATATACACGGGACATGTTACTAGCTGAAGAGCATAAGTGAGGAGAAGGCTTTCCCCTGATGGTTTAAAAAACACGGGACATGTTACCAGGTGAACAGTATAAGTGAGGAGAGTGTGTTCCCCTGATGGTTTAATATACACGGGACACGTTAGCAGGTGAACAGTATAAGTGAGGAGAATGTATTCCCCTGATGGTTTAATATACACGGGACATGTTACCAGGTGAAAAGTATAAGTGAGGAGAGTGTGTTCCCCTGATGGTTTAATATACACAGGACATGTTACCAGGTGAACAGTATAAGTGAGGAGAATGTGTTCCCTTGATGGTTTAATATACACGGGACATGTTACCAGGTGAACAGTATAAGTGAGGATACTGTATTCCCCTGATGATTCAATATACACGGGACATGTTACCAGGTGAACAGTATAAGTGAGGAGAGTGATTTCCCCTGATGGTTTAATATACACGGGACATGTTGCCAGGTGAACAGTATAAGTGAGGAGAGTGTGTTCCCCTGATGGTTTAATATACACGGGACATGTTAGCAGGTGAACAGTATAAGTGAGGAGAATGTATTCCCCTGATGGTTTAATATACACGGGACATGTTACCAGGTGAACAGAAAAGGGAGGAGAGTGTCTTCCCCTGATGGTTTAATACACACAGGACATGATACCAGGTGAACACTAGAAGTGAGGAGAGTGAGTTCCCCTGATGGTTTAATATACACGGGACATGTTACCAGTTGAACAGTATAAGTGAGGAGAGTGCTTTCCCCTGATGTTTTAATATACACGGGACATGTTACCAGGTGAACAGTATAAGTGAGGACAGTGTGTTCCCCACATGGTATAATGTACACGGGACATGTTACCAGCTGAACAGTATAAGTGAGGAGAGTGTGTTCCCCTGATGGTTTAATACACACGGGACATGTTACCAGGTGAACAGTATAAGTGAGGAGAGTGTGTTCCCCTGATGGTTTAATACACACGGGACATGATACCAGGTGAACAGTATAAGTGAGGACAGTGTGTTCCCCACATGGTATAATGTACACGGGACATGTTACCAGCTGAACAGTATAAGTGAGGAGAGTGTGTTCCCCTGATGGTTTAATACACACGGGACATGTTACCAGGTGAACAGTATAAGTGAGGAGAGTGTGTTCCCCTGATGGTTTAATATACGCGGGACATGTTACCAGGTGAAAAGTATAAGTGAGGAGAGTGTGTTCCCCTGATTGTTTAATATACACAGGACATGTTACCAGGTGAACAGTATAAGTGAGGAGAATGTGTTCCCCTGATGGTTTAATATACACAGGACATGTTACCAGGTGAACAGTATAAGTAAGGAGAGTGTGTTCCCCCGATGGTTTAACATACACGGGACATGTTACCAGGTGAACGGTATAAGTGAGGAGAGTGTGTTTCCCTGATGATTTTATATACATGGGACATGTCACCAGGTGAACTCTATAAGTGAGGAGAGTGTGTCCCCCAAATGGTTTAACATACACGGGACATGTTACCAGGTGAACGGTATAAGTGAGGAGAGTGTGTTCCCCTGATTGTTTAATACACACGGGACATGTTACCAGGTGAACTCTATAAGTGAGGAAAGTGTGTTCCACTGATGGCTTAATATACACGGGACATGTTACCAGGTGAACATAATAAGTGTGGAGAGTGTGTTCCCCTGATGGTTTAATACAGACGGGACATGTTACCAGGTGAACATTATAAGTGTGGAGAGTGTGTTCCCCTGATGGTTTAATACAGACGGGACATGTTACCAGGTGAACATTGTAAGTGTGGAGAGTGTGTTTCCCTGATGGTTTAATACAGACGGGACATGTTACCAGGTGATCAGTATAATTGAGGAGAGTGTGTTTCCCTGATGGTTTAATATACACGGGACATGTTACCAGGTGAACAGTATAAGTGAGGAGAGTGTTTTCCCCTGAGGGTTTTATATACATGGGACATGTTACCAGGTGAACAGTATAAGTGAGGAGAGTGTTTTCCCCTGATGGTTTAATACACACGGGTCATGTTACCAGGTGAACATTATAAGTGAGGAGAGTGTGTTCCCCTGATGGCTTAATATACATGGGACATGTCACCAGGTGAACTCCATAAGTGAGGAGAGTGTGTTCCCCTGATGGTTTAACATACACGGGACATGTTACCAGGTGAACGGTATAAGTGAGGAGAGTGTGTTCCCCTGATGATTTTATATTCACGGGACATGTTACCAGGTGAACATTATAAGTGTGGAGAGTGTGTTCCCCTGATGGTTTAATACACACGGGACATGTTACCAGGTGAACAGTATAAGCGAGGAGAGTGTGTTCCCCTGATGGTTTAATATACACGGGACATGTTACCAGGTGAGCAGTATAAGCGAGGAGAGTGTGTTCCCCTGATTGTTTCATACACACAGGACATGTTACCAGGTGATCAGTATAAGTGAGGAGAGTGTGTTCCCCTAAGGGTTTAATATACACGGGACATGTTACCAGGTGAACGGTATAAGTGAGGAGAGTGTGTTCCCCTGATTGTTTAATACACACGGGACATGTTACCAGGTGAACAGTATAAGTGAGGAGAGTGTGTTCCCCTGATGGTTTAATACACACGGGACATGATACCAGGTGAACAGTATAAGTGAGGACAGTGTGTTCCCCACATGGTATAATGTACACGGGACATGTTACCAGCTGAACAGTATAAGTGAGGAGAGTGTGTTCCCCTGATGGTTTAATACACACGGGACATGTTACCAGGTGAACAGTATAAGTGAGGAGAGTGTGTTCCCCTGATGGTTTAATATACGCGGGACATGTTACCAGGTGAAAAGTATAAGTGAGGAGAGTGTGTTCCCCTGATTGTTTAATATACACAGGACATGTTACCAGGTGAACAGTATAAGTGAGGAGAATGTGTTCCCCTGATGGTTTAATATACACAGGACATGTTACCAGGTGAACAGTATAAGTAAGGAGAGTGTGTTCCCCCGATGGTTTAACATACACGGGACATGTTACCAGGTGAACGGTATAAGTGAGGAGAGTGTGTTTCCCTGATGATTTTATATACATGGGACATGTCACCAGGTGAACTCTATAAGTGAGGAGAGTGTGTCCCCCAAATGGTTTAACATACACGGGACATGTTACCAGGTGAACGGTATAAGTGAGGAGAGTGTGTTCCCCTGATTGTTTAATACACACGGGACATGTTACCAGGTGAACTCTATAAGTGAGGAAAGTGTGTTCCACTGATGGCTTAATATACACGGGACATGTTACCAGGTGAACATAATAAGTGTGGAGAGTGTGTTCCCCTGATGGTTTAATACAGACGGGACATGTTACCAGGTGAACATTATAAGTGTGGAGAGTGTGTTCCCCTGATGGTTTAATACAGACGGGACATGTTACCAGGTGAACATTGTAAGTGTGGAGAGTGTGTTTCCCTGATGGTTTAATACAGACGGGACATGTTACCAGGTGATCAGTATAATTGAGGAGAGTGTGTTTCCCTGATGGTTTAATATACACGGGACATGTTACCAGGTGAACAGTATAAGTGAGGAGAGTGTTTTCCCCTGAGGGTTTTATATACATGGGACATGTTACCAGGTGAACAGTATAAGTGAGGAGAGTGTTTTCCCCTGATGGTTTAATACACACGGGTCATGTTACCAGGTGAACATTATAAGTGAGGAGAGTGTGTTCCCCTGATGGCTTAATATACATGGGACATGTCACCAGGTGAACTCCATAAGTGAGGAGAGTGTGTTCCCCTGATGGTTTAACATACACGGGACATGTTACCAGGTGAACGGTATAAGTGAGGAGAGTGTGTTCCCCTGATGATTTTATATTCACGGGACATGTTACCAGGTGAACATTATAAGTGTGGAGAGTGTGTTCCCCTGATGGTTTAATACACACGGGACATGTTACCAGGTGAACAGTATAAGCGAGGAGAGTGTGTTCCCCTGATGGTTTAATATACACGGGACATGTTACCAGGTGAGCAGTATAAGCGAGGAGAGTGTGTTCCCCTGATTGTTTCATACACACAGGACATGTTACCAGGTGATCAGTATAAGTGAGGAGAGTGTGTTCCCCTAAGGGTTTAATATACACGGGACATGTTACCAGGTGAACGGTATAAGTGAGGAGAGTGTGTTCCCCTGATTGTTTAATACACACGGGACATGTTACCAGGTGAACTCTATAAGTGAGGAAAGTGTGTTCCACTGATGGCTTAATATACACGGGACATGTTACCAGGTGAACATAATAAGTGTGGAGAGTGTGTTCCCCTGATGGTTTAATACAGACGGGACATGTTACCAGGTGAACATTATAAGTGTGGAGAGTGTGTTCCCCTGATGGTTTAATACAGACGGGACATGTTACCAGGTGAACATTGTAAGTGTGGAGAGTGTGTTTCCCTGATGGTTTAATACAGACGGGACATGTTACCAGGTGATCAGTATAATTGAGGAGAGTGTGTTTCCCTGATGGTTTAATATACACGGGACATGTTACCAGGTGAACAGTATAAGTGAGGAGAGTGTTTTCCCCTGAGGGTTTTATATACATGGGACATGTTACCAGGTGAACAGTATAAGTGAGGAGAGTGTTTTCCCCTGATGGTTTAATACACACGGGTCATGTTACCAGGTGAACATTATAAGTGAGGAGAGTGTGTTCCCCTGATGGCTTAATATACATGGGACATGTCACCAGGTGAACTCCATAAGTGAGGAGAGTGTGTTCCCCTGATGGTTTAACATACACGGGACATGTTACCAGGTGAACGGTATAAGTGAGGAGAGTGTGTTCCCCTGATGATTTTATATTCACGGGACATGTTACCAGGTGAACATTATAAGTGTGGAGAGTGTGTTCCCCTGATGGTTTAATACACACGGGACATGTTACCAGGTGAACAGTATAAGCGAGGAGAATGTGTTCCCCTGATGGTTTAATATACACGGGACATGTTACCAGGTGAGCAGTATAAGCGAGGAGAGTGTGTTCCCCTGATTGTTTCATACACACAGGACATGTTACCAGGTGATCAGTATAAGTGAGGAGAGTGTGTTCCCCTAAGGGTTTAATATACATGGGACATGTTGCCAGGTGAACTCGATAAGTGAGGAGAGTGTCTTCCCCTGATGGTTTGATACAAACGGGACATGTTACCAGGTGAGCAGTATAAGTGAGGAGAGTGTGTTCCCCTGATTGTTTAATACACACAGGACATGTTACCAGGTGAACAGTATAAGTGAGGAGAATATGTTCTCCTGTTTTTTTAATACGCACGGGACATGTTACCAAGTGAACAGGATAAGTGAGGGGAATGTGTTCCCCTGATTGTTTAATACACAGGGGACATGTTACCAGGTGAACAGTATAAGTGAGGAGAATGTGTTCCCCTGTTTGTTTAATACGCACGGGACATGTTACCAGGTGAACAGTATAAGTGAGGAGAGTGCTTTCCCCTGATGGTTTAATATTCACGGGACATGTTTCCAGGTGAACAGTGTAAGTGAGGAGAGTGTGTTCTCCTGATGGTTTAATATACACGGGATATGTTACCAAGAGAAAAGTCTAAGTGAGGAGAGTGCTTTCCCCTGATGGTTTAATACACACGGGACATGTCACCAAGTGAACTGTATAAGTGAGGAGAGTGTGTTCCCCTGATGGTTTAATACTGACGGGACATGTTACCAGATGAACAGTCTCAGTGAGGAGAGTGTGTTCCCCTGATTGTTTAATACACAAAGGGCATGTTACCAGATGAACAGTATAAGTGAGGAGAGTGTGTTCCCCTGATGATTTAATATACACGGGACATGTTACCAGGAGAAAAGTCTAAGTGAGGAGAGTGCTTTCCCCTGATGGTTTAATATTCACGGGACATGATTCCAGGTGAACAGTATAAGTGAGGAGAGTGTGTTCCCCTGATGGGTTAACACGCACGGGACATGTTGCCAGGTGAACAGTATAAGTGAGGAGAGTGTGTTCCCCTGATGGTTTAATATACACTGGACATGCTATCAGGTGAACAGTATAAGTGAGGAGAGTGTGTTCCCCAGATTGTTTAATACTCACGGGACATGTTACCAGGTGAACAGTATAAGTGAAGAGAGTGTGATCCCCTGATTGTTTAATACACACGGGACATGTTACCAGGTGAACAGTATAAGTGAAGAGAGTGTGATCCCCTGATTGTTTAATACACACGGGACATGTTACCAGGTGAACAGTATAAGTGAAGAGAGTGTGATCCCCTGATTGTTTAATACACACGGGACATGTTACCAGGTGAACAGTATAAGTGAAGAGAGTGTGATCCCCTGATTGTTTAATACACACGGGACATGTTACCAGGTGAACAGTATAAGTGAGGAGAGTGTGATCCCCTGATGGTTTAATATACACGGGACATGTTACCAGGTGAACAGTATAAGTGAGGAGAGTGTGATCCCCTGATTGTTTAATACACACGGGACATGTTACCAGATGAACAGTATAAGTGAGGAGAGTGTGTTCCCCTGATTGTTTAATACACACGGGACATGTTACCAGGAAAACAGTATAAGTGAGGAGAGTGTGATCCCCTGATTGTTTAATACACACGGGACATGTTACCAGGTGAACAGTATAAGTGAGGAGAGTGTGTTCCCCTGATTGTTTAATACACACGGGACATGTTACCAGGTGAACAGTATAAGTGAGGAGAGTGTGTTCCCCTGATGGTTTAATATACACGGGACATATTGCCAGGTGAACAGTATAAGTGAGGAGAGTGTGTTCCCCTGATTGTTTAATACTGACGGGACATGTCACCAGGTGAATAGGATAAGTGAGGAGAGTGTGTTCCCCTGATGGTTTAATATACAGGGGACATGTTACCAGCTGAACAGTATAAGTGAGGAGAGTGTGTTCCCCTGATGGTTTAATATACACGGGACATGTTACCATGTGAACAGTATAAGTGAGGAGAGTGTGTTCCCCTGATTGTTTAATACACACGGCACATGTCACCATGTGAACAGGATAAGTGAGCAGAATGTTTTCCCCTGATGGTTAAATATTCAAAGGACATGTTACCAGGTGAACAGTATAAGTGAGGAGAGTGTGTTCCCCTGATGGTTTAATACTGACGGGACATGTTACCAGATGAACAGTATAAGTGAGGAGAGTGTGTTTCCCTGATGGTTTAATATACACGGGACATGTTACCCGGTGAACAGTATAAGTGAGGAGAGTGTGTTCCCCTGATGGATTAATATACACGGGACATGTGACCAGGTGAACAGTATAAGTGAGATGAGTGTTTTCCCCTGATCGTTTAATATACACGGGACATGTTACCAGGTGAACAGTATAAGTGAGGACAGTGTGTTCCCCTGATGGTTTAATACTGACGGGACATGTTACCAGATGAACAGTATAAGTGAGGAGAGTGTGTTTCCCTGATGGTTTAATATACACGGGACATGTTACCCGGTGAACAGTATAAGTGAGGAGAGTGTGTTCCCCTGATGGATTAATATACACGGGACATGTGACCAGGTGAACAGTATAAGTGAGATGAGTGTTTTCCCCTGATCGTTTAATATACACAGGACATGTTACCAGGTGAACAGTGTAAGTGAGGAGAGTCTGTTCCCCTGATGTTTTAATATACACAGGACATGTTACCAGGTGAACAGTATAAGTGAGGACAGTGTGTTCCATTGATGGTTTAATATACACAGGACATGTTACCAGGTGAACAGTATTAGTGAGGAGAGTGTGTACCCAGATTGTTTAATACGCTCGGGACATGTTACCAGGTGAACCGTGTAAGTGAGGAGAATGTGTTCCCCTGTTTGTTTAATACGCACGGGACATGTTACCAAGTGAACAGAAAACGTGAGGATAATGTGTTCCCCTGATTGTTTAATACGCACGGGATATGTTAAAAAGAGAAAAGTCTAAGTGAGCAGAGTGCTTTCCCATGATGGTTGAATGCAAACAGGACATGTTACCAGGTGAACAGTATAAGTGAGGAGAGAGTGTTCCACTGATGGTTTAATACTGACGGGACATGTTACCAGATGAACAGTATAAGTGAGGAGAGTGTGTTCCCCTGATGGTTTAATACGCACGGGACATGTTACCAGGAGAAAAGTCTAAGTGAGGAGAGTGCTTTCGCCTGATGGTTTAATATTCACAGGACATGTTTCCAGGTGAACAGTATAAGTGAGGAGAGTGTGTTCCCCTGATTGTTTAATACTCACGGGACATGTTACCAGGTGAACAGTATAAGTGAGGAGAATGTGTTCCCCTGATGGTTTAATATACACGGGACATGTTTCCAGGTGAACAGTATAAGTGAGGAGAGTGTGTTCCCTTGATTGTTTAATACACACGAGACATGTTACCAGGTGAACAGTATAAGTGAGGAGAGTGTGTTCCCCTGATGGTTTAATATTCACAGGACATGTTACCAGATGAACAGTATAAGTGAGGAGAGTGTGTTCCTCTGATGGTTTAATATACACGGGACATGTCACCAGGTGAACAGTATAAGTGAGGAGAGTGTGTTACCCTGATGGTTTAATACTGACGGGACATGTTACCAGATGAACAGTATAAGTGAGGAGAGTGTGTTACCCTGATGGTTTAATACTGACGGGACATGTTACCAGATGAACAGTATAAGTGAGGAGAGTGTGTTACCCTGATTGTTTAATACACACGGGACATGTTACCAGGTGAACAGTGTAAGTGAGGAGAGTTTGTTCCCCTGATGTTTCAATATACCCGGGACATGTCAGCAGGTGAACAGTGTAATTGAGGAGAGTGTGATCCCCTGATTGTTTAATACACACGGGACATGTCACCAGGTGAACAGTATAAGTGAGGAGAGTGTGTTCCCCTGATGTTTCAATATACCCGGGACATGTCAGCAGGTGAACAGTGTAATTGAGGAGAGTGTGATCCCCTGATTGTTTAATACACACGGGACATGTCACCAGGTGAACAGTATAAGTGAGGAGAGTGTGTTCCCCTGATGTTTTAATATACCCGGGACATGTCACCAGGTGAACAGGATTAGTGAGGAGAGTGTGTTCCCCTGATGGTTTAATATACAGGGGACATGTTACCAGATGAACAGTATAAGTGAGGAGAGTGTGTTCCCCTGATGTTTTAATATACCCGGGACATGTCACCAGGTGAACAGGATTAGTGAGGAGAGTGTGTTCCCCTGATGGTTTAATATACACGGGACATGTTACCAGGTGAACAGTGTAAGTGAGGAGAGTGTGTTCCCCTGATGGTTTAATATACACGGGACATGTTACCAGGTGAACATTATAAGTGAGGAGAGTGTGTTCCCCTGATGGTTTAATATACAGGGGACATGTTACCAGATGAACAGTATAAGTGAGGAGAGTGTGTTCCCCTGATGTTTTAATATACCCGGGACATGTCACCAGGTGAACAGGATTAGTGAGGAGAGTGTGTTCCCCTGATTGTTTAATACACACGAGACATGTTACCAAGTGAACAGTATAAGTGAGTGGAGTGTGTTCCCCTGATGGTTTAATAATGACGGGACATGTTACCAGATGAACAGTATAAATGAGGAGGAGTGTGTTCCCCTGATGGTTTAATATACACGGGACATGTTACCAGGTGAACAGTATAAGTGAGGAGAGTGTGTTCCCCTGATGGTTTAATATACACAGGGCATGTTACCAGATGAACAGTATAAATGAGGAGGAGTGTGTTCCCCTGATGGTTTAATAATGACGGGACATGTTACCAGATGAACAGTATAAGTGAGGAGAGTGTGTTTCCCTGATGGTTTAATACACATGGGACATGTTACCCGGTGAAAAGTATAAGTGAGGAGAGTGTGTTCCCCTGATGGTTTAATATACACGGGACATGTTACCAGGTGAAAAGTGTAAGTGAGGAGAGTCTGTTCCCCTGATGTTTTAATATACACAGGACATGTTACCAGGTGAACAGAATAAGTGAGGACAGTGTGTACCCAGATTGTTTAATACGCTCGGGACATGTTACCAGGTGAACAGGATTAGTGAGGACAGTGTGTACCCAGATTGTTTAATACGCTCGGGACATGTTACCAGGTGAACCGTGTAAGTGAGGAGAATGTGTTCCCCTGTTTGTTTAATACGCACGGGACATGTTACCAGGTCAACAGTATAAGTGAAGAGAATGTGTTCCCCTGTTTGTTTAATACTCACGGGACATGTTACCAGGTGAACAGTATAAGTGAGGAGAATGTGTTCCCCTGATTGTTTAATACAAACGGGACATGTCACCAGGTGAACAGTATAAGTGAGGAGAGTGTGTTCCCCTGATGGTTTAATACTGACGGGACATGTTACCAGATGAACAGTATAAGTGAGGAGAGTGTGTGCCCCTGATGGTTTAATACACACAGGACATGTTACCAGATGAACAGTATAAGTGAGGAGAGTGTGTTCCCCTGATGGTTTAATACGCACGGGACATGTTACCAGGAGAAAAGTCTAAGTGAGGAGAGTGTGTTCCCCTGATTGTTTAATACTCACGGGACATGTTACCAGGTGAACAGTATAAGTGAGGAGAGTGTGTTCCCCTGATTGTTTAATACTCACGGGACATGTCACCAGGTGAACAGTATAAGTGAGGAGAGTGTGTTCCCCTGATGGTTTAATACTGACGGGACATGTTACCAGATGAACAGTATAAGTGAGGAGAGTGTGTTCCTCTGATGGTTTAATGCACACAGGACATGTTACCAGGTGAACAGTATAAGTGAGGAGAGTGTGTTCCCCTGATGGTTTAATATACACGGGACATGTCACCAGGTGAACAGTATAAGTGAGGAGAGTGTCTTCCCCAGATTGTTTAATGCTCACGGGACATGTTACCAGGTGAACAGGATAAGTGAGGAGAGTGTGTTCCCCTGATGTTTTAATATACCCGGGACATGTCAGCAGGTGAACAGTATAAGTGAGGAGAGTGTGTTCCCCTGATGGTTTAATATACACGGGACATGTTACCAGCTGAACAGTATAAGTGAGGAGAGTGTGTTCCCCTGATGGTTTAATACACACGGGACATGTCACCAGGTGAACAGTATAAGTGAGGGGAGTGTGTTCCCCTGATGGTTTAATACACACGGGACATGTCACCAGGTGAACAGTATAAGTGAGGAGAGTGTGTTCCCCTGATGGTTTAATATACACGGGACATGTTACCAGCTGAACAGTATAAGTGAGGAGAGTGTGTTCCCCTGATGGTTTAATACACACGGGACATGTCACCAGGTGAACAGTATAAGTGAGGAGAGTGTGATCCCCTGATTGTTTAATACACACGGGACATGTCACCAGGTGAACAGTATAAGTGAGGGGAGTGTGTTCCCCTGATGGTTTAATACACACGGGACATGTCACCAGGTGAACAGTATAAGTGAGGAGAGTGTGTTCCCCTGATGGTTTAATATACACGGGACATGTTACCAGCTGAACAGTATAAGTGAGGAGAGTGTGTTCCCTTGATGGTTTAACACGCACGCGACATGTTACCAGTTGAACAGTATAATTGAGGAGAGTGTGTTCCGCTGATGGTTTAATATACACAGGACATGTTACCAGGTGAACAGTATAAGTGAGGAGAGTGTGTTCCCCTGATTGTTTAATACACACGGGACATGTCACCATGTGAACAGTATAAGTGAGGGGAGTGTGTGCCCCTGATGGTTTAATAATGACGGGACATGTTACCAGATGAACAGTATAAATGAGGAGAGTGTGTTCCCCTGATGGTTTAATATACACAGGGCATGTTACCAGTTGAACAGTATAAGTGAGGAGATTGTGTTCCCCTGATGGTTTAATACACACGGGACATGTTATCAGGTGAACAGGATAAGTGAGGAGAGTGTGTTCCCCTGATGGTTTAATATACACAGGGCATGTTACCAGTTGAACAGTATAAGTGAGGAGATTGTGCTCCCCTGATTGTTTAATGCACACGGGACATGTTACCAGGTGAACAGTGTAAGTGAGGAGCGTGTGTTCCCCTGATGTTTTAATATACACAGGACATGTCACCAGGTGAACATTATAAGTGAGGACAGTGTGTTCCATTGATGGTTTAATATACACAGGACATGTTACCAGGTGAACAGTATTAGTGAGGAGAGTGTGTTCCCCTGTTTGTTCAATACGCACGGGACATGTTAAAAAGAGAAAAGGCTAAGTGAGGAGAGTGCTTTCCCCTGATGGTTTAATATTCACGGGACATGTTTCCAGGTGAACAGTTTAAGTGAGGAGAGTGTGTTCCCCTGATGGTTTAATACTGACGGGACATGTTACCAGATGAACAGTCTCAGTGAGGAGAGTGTGTTCCCCTGATGGTTTAATACACACAGGATATGTTACCAGCTGAACAGTATATGTGAGGAGAGAGTGTTCCCCTTATGGTTTAATAAGCACTGGCATTTCACCAAGTGAAATGGATAAGTGAGTAGAGTGTGTTCCCCTGATGGCTTAATGCAAACAGGACATGTTACCAGGTGAACAGTATAAGTGAGGAGAGTGTGTTCCCCTGATGGTTTAATACTGACGGGACATGTTACCAGATGAACAGTATAAGTGAGGAGAGTGTGTTCCCCTGATGGTTTAATACGCACGGGACATGTTACCAGGAGAAAAGTCTAAGTCAGGAGAGTGCTTTCCCCTGATGGTTTAATATTCACAGGACATGTTTCCAGGTGAACAGTATAAGCGAGGAGAGTGTGTTCCCCTGATGGTTTAATGTACACGGGACATGTTACCAGGTGAACAGTGTAAGTGAGGAGAGTGTTTTCCCCTGATTGTTTAATACACACAGGACATGTTACCAGGTGAACAGTATAAGTGAGGAGAATGTGTTCCCCTGATGGTTTAATATACACTGGACATGTTACCAGGTGAACAGTATAATTGAGGAGAGTGTGTTCCCCTGATTGTTTAATACACACGGGACATGTTACCAGGTGAACAGTATAAGTGAGGAGAATGTGTTCCCCTGTTTGTTTAATACACACGGGACACGTTACCAAGTGAACAGTATAAGTGAGGAGAATGTGTTCCCTTGATTGTTTAATACACACGGGACATGTTACCAGGTGAACAGTATAAGTGAGCAGAATGTTTTCCCCTGATGGTGAAATATTCCAAGGACATGTTACCAGGTGAACAGTATAAGTGAGGAGAGTGTGTTCCCCTGATGGTTTAATATACACGGGACATGTTACCCGGTGAACAGTATAAGTGAGGAGAGTGTGTTCACCTGATGGTTTAATATACACAGGGCATGTTACCAGTTGAACAGTATAAGTGAGGAGATTGTGTTCCCCTGATGGTTTAATATACACGGGACATGTTATCAGGTGAACAGTATAAGTGAGGAGAGTGTGCTCCCCTGATTGTTTAATGCACACGGGACATGTTACCAGGTGAACAGTATAAGTGAGGACAGTGTGTTCCATTGATGGTTTAATATACACAGGACATGTTACCAGGTGAACAGTATTTGTGAGGAGAATGTGTTCCCCTGATTGTTTAATACACACGGGACATGTTACCAGGTCAACAGTATAAGTGAGGAGAATGTGTTCCCCAGTTTGTTTAATACGCACGGGACATGTTACCAGGTGAACAGTATAAGTGAGGAGAATGTGTTCCCCTGTTTGTTTAATACGCACGGGACATGTTACCAAGTGAATAGAAAAAGTGAGGAGAATGTGTTCCCCTGTTTGTTTAATACGCACGGGATATGTTAAAAAGAGAAAAGTCTAAGTGAGGAGAGTGCTTTCCCCTGATGGTTTAATATTCACGGGACACGTTTCCAGGTGAACAGTATAAGTGAGGAGAGTGTGTTCCCCTGATGGTTTAATACACACAGGATATGTTACCAGCTAAACAATATAAGTGAGGAGAGTGTGTTCCCCTGATGGTTTAATATACACGGGACACGTTTCCAGGTGAACAGTATAAGTGAGGAGAGTGTGTTCCCCTGATGGTTTAATACACACAGGATATGTTACCAGCTAAACAATATAAGTGAGGAGAGTGTGTTCCCCTGATGGTTTAATGCAAACAGGACATGTTACCAGGTGAACAGTATAAGTGAGGAGAGAGTGTTCCACTGATGGTTTAATACCGACGGGACATGTTACCAGATGAACAGTATAAGTGAGGAGCGTGTGTTCCCCTGATGGTTTAATATACACGGGACATGTTACCAGGTGAACAGTATAAGTGAGGAGAGTGTATTCCCCTGATGGTTTAATATACACGGGACATGTTACCAGGTGAACAGTATAAGTGAGGAGAGTGTGTTCCCCTGATGGTTTAATATACACGGGACATGTTACCAGGTGAACAGTGTAAGTGAGGAGAGTGTGTTCCTCTGATTGTTTAATATACACGGGACATGTTACCAGGTGAACAGTATAAGTGAGGACAGTATGTTCCCCTGATTGTTTAATATACACGGGACATGTCACCAGGTGAACAGTATAAGTGAGGAGAGTGTGTTCCCCTGATGGTTTAATATACACGGGACATGTTACCAGGTGAACAGTATAAGTGAGGAGAGTGAGTTCCCCTGATGGTTTAATATACACGGGACATGTTACCAGGTGAACAGCATAAGTGAGGAGAGTGTGTTCCCCTGATGGTTTAATATACACGGGACATGTTACCAGATGAACAGTGGAAGTGAGGAGAGTTTGTTCACCTGATGGTTTAATATACACGGGACATGTTACCAGGTGAACAGTATAAGTGAGGAGAGTTTGTTTTCTGATGCTTTAATATACACGGGACATGTCACCAAGTGAACTGTATAAGTGAGGAGAGTGTGTTCCCCTGATGTTTTAATGCACACAGGACATTTTACCAGGTGAACAGTATAAGTGAGGAGAGAGTGTTCCCCTGATGGTTTAATATACACGGGACATGTTACCAGGTGAACAGTATAAGTGAGGAGAGTGTGTTCCTCTGATGGTTTAATATTAATGGGAAATGTTACCAGTTGAAGAGTATAAGTGAGGAGAGTGTGTTCCACTGATGGTTGAATACACACGGGACATGTTACCAGGTGAACAGTATAAGTGAAGAGAGTGTGTTCCCCTGATGGTTTAATATACACAGGACATGTCACCAGATGAACAGTATAAGTGAGGAGAGTGTGTTCCCCTGATGCTTTAATACACACGGGACATGTTATCAGGTGAACAGTATAAGTGAGGAGAATGTGTTCCCCTGATTGTTTAATGCACACGGGACATGTTACCAGCGGAACAGTTTAAGTGAGGAGAGTGTGTGCCCCTGATGGTTTAATATACACGGGACATGTTACCAGGTGAACAGTATAAGTGAGGAGAGTGTGTTCCCCTGATGGTTTAATATACACGGGACATGTTACCAGGTGAACAGTATAAGTCAGGAGAGTGTGTTCCCCTGATGGTTTAATATACACGGGACATGTTACCAGGTGAACAGTATAAGTGAGGAGAGTGTGTTCCCCTGATGGTTTAATATACACGGGACATGTTACCAGGTGAACAGTATAAGTGAGGAGAGTGTGTTCCTCTGATGGTTTAATATTAATGGGAAATGTTACCAGTTGAAGAGTATAAGTGAGGAGAGTGTGTTCCACTGATGGTTGAATACACACGGGACATGTTACCAGGTGAACAGTATAAGTGAAGAGAGTGTGTTCCCCTGATGCTTTAATACACACGGGACATGTTATCAGGTGAACAGTATAAGTGAGGAGAATCTGTTCCCCTGATTGTTTAATAAACACGGGACATGTAATCAGGTGAACAGTATAAGTGAGGAGAGTGTGTTCCCCTGATGGTTTAATATACACAGGACATGTTACCAGGTGAACAGTATAGGTGAGGAGAGTGTGTTCCCCTGATTGTTTAATGCACACGGGACATGTTATCAGGTGAACATTATAAGTGAGGAGAGTGTGTTCCCCTGATGGTTTAATATACACAGGACATGTTACCAGGTGAACAGTATAGGTGAGGAGAGTGTGTTCCCCTGATTGTTTAATGCACACGGGACATGTTATCAGGTGAATATTATAAGTGAGGAGAGTGTGTTCCCCTGATGGTTTAATATACACAGGACATGTTACCAGGTGAACAGTATAGGTGAGGAGAGTGTGTTCCCCTGATAGTTTAACATACACGGGACATGTTACCAGGTGAACAGTATAAGTGAGGAGAGTGTGTTCCCCTGATTGTTTAATGCACACGGGACATGTTATCAGGTGAACATTATAAGTGAGGAGAGTGTGTTCCCCTGATGGTTTAATATACACAGGACATGTTACCAGGTGAACAGTATAGGTGAGGAGAGTGTGTTCCCCTGATGGTTTAATACGCACGGGACATGTCACCAAGTGAACTGTATAAGTGAAGAGAGTGTGTTCTCCTGATGGTTTAATGCACACAGGACATTTTACCAGGTGAACAGTATAAGTGAGGAGAGTGTGTTCCCCTGATGGTTTAATATACACACAGGACATGTTACCAGGTGAACAGTATAGGTGAGGAGAGTGTGTTCCCCTGATGGTTTAATATACACACAGGACATGTTACCAGGTGAACAGTATAAGTGAGGAGAATGTGTTCCCCTGATTGTTTAAAGCACACGGGACATGTTACCAGGTGAACAGTATAAGTGAGGAGAGTGTGTTCCCCTGATGTTTTAATATACACACAGGACATGTTACCAGGTGAACAGTATAGGTGAGGAGAGTGTGTTCCCCTGATTATTTAACATACACGGGACATGTTACCAGGTGAACAGTATAAGTGAGGAGAGTGTGTTCCCCTGATGTTTTAATATACACGGGACATGTTACCAGGTGAACAGTATAAGTGAGGACAGTGTGTTCCCCTGATGGTTTAATATACACGGGACATGTTACCAGGTGAACAGTATAAGTGAGGAGATTGTGTTCACCTGATGGTTTAATATACACGAGACATGTTACCATGTGAACAGTATAAGTGAGGAGAGTTTGTTTTCTGATGCTTTAATATACACGGGACATGTCACCAAGTGAACAGTATAAGTGAGGAGAGTGTGTTCCCCTGATTGTTTAATGCACGCGGGACATGTTACCAGCGGAACAGTTAAAGTGAGGAGAGTGTGTGCCCCTGATGGTTTAATATACACGGGACATCTTAGCAGGTGAACAGTATAAGTGAGGAGAGTGTGTTCACCTGATGGTTTAATATACACGGGACATGTTACCAGGTGAAAAGTATAAGTGAGGAGAGTGTGTTCCCCTGATGGTTTAATATACACGGGACATGTTACCAGGTGAACAGTATAAGTGAGGAGAGTGTGTTCCCCTGATTGTTTAATGCACGCGGGACATGTTACCAGCGGAACAGTTTAAGTGAGGAGAGTGTGTGCCCCTGATGGTTTAATATACACGGGACATGTTACCAGGTGAACAGTATAAGTGAGGAGAGTGTGTTCCCCTGATGGTTTAATATACACGGGACATGTTACCAGGTGAACAGTATAAGTCAGGAGAGTGTGTTCCCCTGATGGTTTAATATACACGGGACATGTTACCAGGTGAACAGTATAAGTGAGGAGAGTGTGTTCCCCTGATGGTTTAATATACACGGGACATGTTACCAGGTGAACAGTATAAGTGAGGAGAGTGTGTTCCCCTGATGGTTTAATACACACGGGACATGTCACCAGGTGAACAGTATAAGTGAGGAGAGTGTGTTCCCCTGATTGTTTAATTCACACGGGACATGTTACCAAGTGAACAATATTAGTGAGGATAGGGAGTTCCCCTGATGGTTTAAAATACATGGGACATGTTACCAGGTGAACAGTATAAGTGAGGAGAGTGTGTTCCCCTGATGGTTTAATACACACAGGATATGTTACCAGCTAAACAATATAAGTGAGGAGAGTGTGTTCCCCTGATGGTTTAATATACACGGGACACGTTTCCAGGTGAACAGTATAAGTGAGGAGAGTGTGTTCCCCTGATGGTTTAATACACACAGGATATGTTACCAGCTAAACAATATAAGTGAGGAGAGTGTGTTCCCCTGATGGTTTAATGCAAACAGGACATGTTACCAGGTGAACAGTATAAGTGAGGAGAGAGTGTTCCACTGATGGTTTAATACCGACGGGACATGTTACCAGATGAACAGTATAAGTGAGGAGCGTGTGTTCCCCTGATGGTTTAATATACACGGGACATGTTACCAGGTGAACAGTATAAGTGAGGAGAGTGTATTCCCCTGATGGTTTAATATACACGGGACATGTTACCAGGTGAACAGTATAAGTGAGGAGAGTGTGTTCCCCTGATGGTTTAATATACACGGGACATGTTACCAGGTGAACAGTGTAAGTGAGGAGAGTGTGTTCCTCTGATTGTTTAATATACACGGGACATGTTACCAGGTGAACAGTATAAGTGAGGACAGTATGTTCCCCTGATTGTTTAATATACACGGGACATGTCACCAGGTGAACAGTATAAGTGAGGAGAGTGTGTTCCCCTGATGGTTTAATATACACGGGACATGTTACCAGGTGAACAGTATAAGTGAGGAGAGTGAGTTCCCCTGATGGTTTAATATACACGGGACATGTTACCAGGTGAACAGCATAAGTGAGGAGAGTGTGTTCCCCTGATGGTTTAATATACACGGGACATGTTACCAGATGAACAGTGGAAGTGAGGAGAGTTTGTTCACCTGATGGTTTAATATACACGGGACATGTTACCAGGTGAACAGTATAAGTGAGGAGAGTTTGTTTTCTGATGCTTTAATATACACGGGACATGTCACCAAGTGAACTGTATAAGTGAGGAGAGTGTGTTCCCCTGATGTTTTAATGCACACAGGACATTTTACCAGGTGAACAGTATAAGTGAGGAGAGAGTGTTCCCCTGATGGTTTAATATACACGGGACATGTTACCAGGTGAACAGTATAAGTGAGGAGAGTGTGTTCCTCTGATGGTTTAATATTAATGGGAAATGTTACCAGTTGAAGAGTATAAGTGAGGAGAGTGTGTTCCACTGATGGTTGAATACACACGGGACATGTTACCAGGTGAACAGTATAAGTGAAGAGAGTGTGTTCCCCTGATGGTTTAATATACACAGGACATGTCACCAGATGAACAGTATAAGTGAGGAGAGTGTGTTCCCCTGATGCTTTAATACACACGGGACATGTTATCAGGTGAACAGTATAAGTGAGGAGAATGTGTTCCCCTGATTGTTTAATGCACACGGGACATGTTACCAGCGGAACAGTTTAAGTGAGGAGAGTGTGTGCCCCTGATGGTTTAATATACACGGGACATGTTACCAGGTGAACAGTATAAGTGAGGAGAGTGTGTTCCCCTGATGGTTTAATATACACGGGACATGTTACCAGGTGAACAGTATAAGTCAGGAGAGTGTGTTCCCCTGATGGTTTAATATACACGGGACATGTTACCAGGTGAACAGTATAAGTGAGGAGAGTGTGTTCCCCTGATGGTTTAATATACACGGGACATGTTACCAGGTGAACAGTATAAGTGAGGAGAGTGTGTTCCTCTGATGGTTTAATATTAATGGGAAATGTTACCAGTTGAAGAGTATAAGTGAGGAGAGTGTGTTCCACTGATGGTTGAATACACACGGGACATGTTACCAGGTGAACAGTATAAGTGAAGAGAGTGTGTTCCCCTGATGCTTTAATACACACGGGACATGTTATCAGGTGAACAGTATAAGTGAGGAGAATCTGTTCCCCTGATTGTTTAATAAACACGGGACATGTAATCAGGTGAACAGTATAAGTGAGGAGAGTGTGTTCCCCTGATGGTTTAATATACACAGGACATGTTACCAGGTGAACAGTATAGGTGAGGAGAGTGTGCTCCCCTGATTGTTTAATGCACACGGGACATGTTATCAGGTGAACATTATAAGTGAGGAGAGTGTGTTCCCCTGATGGTTTAATATACACAGGACATGTTACCAGGTGAACAGTATAGGTGAGGAGAGTGTGTTCCCCTGATTGTTTAATGCACACGGGACATGTTATCAGGTGAATATTATAAGTGAGGAGAGTGTGTTCCCCTGATGGTTTAATATACACAGGACATGTTACCAGGTGAACAGTATAGGTGAGGAGAGTGTGTTCCCCTGATAGTTTAACATACACGGGACATGTTACCAGGTGAACAGTATAAGTGAGGAGAGTGTGTTCCCCTGATTGTTTAATGCACACGGGACATGTTATCAGGTGAACATTATAAGTGAGGAGAGTGTGTTCCCCTGATGGTTTAATATACACAGGACATGTTACCAGGTGAACAGTATAGGTGAGGAGAGTGTGTTCCCCTGATGGTTTAATACGCACGGGACATGTCACCAAGTGAACTGTATAAGTGAAGAGAGTGTGTTCTCCTGATGGTTTAATGCACACAGGACATTTTACCAGGTGAACAGTATAAGTGAGGAGAGTGTGTTCCCCTGATGGTTTAATATACACACAGGACATGTTACCAGGTGAACAGTATAGGTGAGGAGAGTGTGTTCCCCTGATGGTTTAATATACACACAGGACATGTTACCAGGTGAACAGTATAAGTGAGGAGAATGTGTTCCCCTGATTGTTTAAAGCACACGGGACATGTTACCAGGTGAACAGTATAAGTGAGGAGAGTGTGTTCCCCTGATGTTTTAATATACACACAGGACATGTTACCAGGTGAACAGTATAGGTGAGGAGAGTGTGTTCCCCTGATTATTTAACATACACGGGACATGTTACCAGGTGAACAGTATAAGTGAGGAGAGTGTGTTCCCCTGATGTTTTAATATACACGGGACATGTTACCAGGTGAACAGTATAAGTGAGGACAGTGTGTTCCCCTGATGGTTTAATATACACGGGACATGTTACCAGGTGAACAGTATAAGTGAGGAGATTGTGTTCACCTGATGGTTTAATATACACGAGACATGTTACCATGTGAACAGTATAAGTGAGGAGAGTTTGTTTTCTGATGCTTTAATATACACGGGACATGTCACCAAGTGAACAGTATAAGTGAGGAGAGTGTGTTCCCCTGATTGTTTAATGCACGCGGGACATGTTACCAGCGGAACAGTTAAAGTGAGGAGAGTGTGTGCCCCTGATGGTTTAATATACACGGGACATCTTAGCAGGTGAACAGTATAAGTGAGGAGAGTGTGTTCACCTGATGGTTTAATATACACGGGACATGTTACCAGGTGAAAAGTATAAGTGAGGAGAGTGTGTTCCCCTGATGGTTTAATATACACGGGACATGTTACCAGGTGAACAGTATAAGTGAGGAGAGTGTGTTCCCCTGATTGTTTAATGCACGCGGGACATGTTACCAGCGGAACAGTTTAAGTGAGGAGAGTGTGTGCCCCTGATGGTTTAATATACACGGGACATGTTACCAGGTGAACAGTATAAGTGAGGAGAGTGTGTTCCCCTGATGGTTTAATATACACGGGACATGTTACCAGGTGAACAGTATAAGTCAGGAGAGTGTGTTCCCCTGATGGTTTAATATACACGGGACATGTTACCAGGTGAACAGTATAAGTGAGGAGAGTGTGTTCCCCTGATGGTTTAATATACACGGGACATGTTACCAGGTGAACAGTATAAGTGAGGAGAGTGTGTTCCCCTGATGGTTTAATACACACGGGACATGTCACCAGGTGAACAGTATAAGTGAGGAGAGTGTGTTCCCCTGATTGTTTAATTCACACGGGACATGTTACCAAGTGAACAATATTAGTGAGGATAGGGAGTTCCCCTGATGGTTTAAAATACATGGGACATGTTACCAGGTGAACAGAAGAAGTGAGGAGATTGTGTTCCCCTGATGGTTTAATACGCACGGGACATGTTCCCAGGTGAACAGTATATATGAGGAGAGTGTGTTCCCCTGATGGTTTAATATACACGTAACATGTTCCCAGGTGAACAGTATAAGTGAGGAGAGTGTGTTCCCCTGAGGGTTTAATATACCCGGGACATGTTACCAGGTGAACAGTATAAGTGAGGTGAGTGTGTTCCCCTGATGGTTTAATATACACGGGAGATGTTTCCAGGCGAACATTATAAGTGAGGAGAGTGTGTTCCCCTAATTGTTTAATATACACGGGACATGTTATCAGGTGAACAGTATATATGAGGAGAGTGTGTTCCCCTGATGGTTTAATATACACGGGACATGTTACCAGGTGAACAGTATATATAAGGAGAGTGTGTTCCCCTGATGGTTTAATATACACGTAACATGTTCCCAGGTGAACAGTATAAGTGAGGAGAGTGTGTTCCCCTGAGGGTTTAATATACCCGGGACATGTTACCAGGTGAACAGTATAAGTGAGGTGAGTGTGTTCCCCTGATGGTTTAATATACACGGGACATGTTTCCAGGCGAACATTATAAGTGTGGAGTGTGTGTTCCCCTGATTGTTGAATATACACGGGAGATGTTTCCAGGCGAACATTATAAGTGAGGAGAGTGTGTTCCCCTAATTGTTTAATATACACGGGACATGTTACCAGGTGAACAGTATATATGAGGAGAGTGTGTTCCCCTGATGGTTTAATATACACGTAACATGTTTCCAGGCGAACATTATAAGTGTGGAGTGTGTGTTCCCCTGATTGTTGAATATACACGGGAGATGTTTCCAGGCGAACATTATAAGTGAGGAGAGTGTGTTCCCCTAATTGTTTAATATACACGGGACATGTTACCAGGTGAACCGTATAAGTGAGGAGAGTGTGTTCCCCTGATTGTTTAATATGCACGGGACATGTTCCCAGATGAACAGTATAAATGAGGAGAGTGTGTTCCCCTGATGGTTTAATACACACGGGACATGTTACCAGGTGAACAGTATAAGTGAGGAGAGTGTGTTCCCCTGATTGTTTAATATGCACGGGACATGTTCCCAGGTGAACAGTATAAGAGAGGAGAGTGTGTTCCCCTGATTCTTTTATACACACGGGACATGTCACCAGGTGAACAGTATAAGTGAGGAGAGTGTGTTCCCCTGATGGTTTAATACACACGGGACATGTCACCAGGTGAACAGTATAAGTGAGGAGAGTGTGTTCCCCTGATGGTATAATACTGACGGGACATGTCACCATGTGAACAGTTTAAGTGAGGAGAGTGTGTTCCCCTGATGGTTTAATACACACGGGACATGTTCCCAGGTGAACAGTATAAGAGAGGAGAGTGTGTTCCCCTGATTGTTTAATATACACGGGACATGTCACCAGGTGAAAAGTGTAAGTGAGGAGAGTGTGTTCCCCTGATGGTTTAATATACACGTGACATGTTGCCAGGTGAACAGTATAAGTGAGGAGAGTGTGTTCCCCTGATGGTTTAATACTGTATATTAAACCATCAGGGGAAAACAACCTCCTCACTTATACTGTTCACTGTGGCAGTAAACAGAACCGAACCCGGGTCACTGAAGCTGTGAGGCTGTGGCAGTGAACAGAACCGAACCCATGTCACTGGAGCTGTGAGACTGTGGCAGTAAACAGAACCGAACCCAGGTCACTGGAGCTGTGAGACTGTGGCAGTAAACAGAACCGAACCCGGGACACTGGAGCTGTGAGACTGTGGCAGTAAACAGAACCGAACCCGGGTCACTGGAGATGTGAGACTGTGGCAGTAAACAGAACCGAACCCGGGTCACTGGAGCTGTGAGACTCTGGCAGTAAACAGAACCGAACCCGGGACACTGGAGCTGTGAGGCTGTGGCAGTCCCCAGAACCGAACCCGGGACACTGGAGCTGTGAGACTGTGGCAGTACGCAGAACCGAACCCAGGTCACTGGAGCTGTGAGACTGTGGCAGTAAACAGAACCGAACCCAGGTCACTGGAGCTGTGAGACTGTGGCAGTAAACAGAACCGAACCCGGGTCACTGGAGCTGTGAGACTGTGGCAGTAAACAGAACCGAACCCGGGTCAATGAAGCTGTGAGACTGTGGCAGTAAACAGAACTGAACCCGGGTCACTGGAGCTGTGAGACTGTGGCAGTAAACAGAACTGAACCCGGGTCACTGGAGCTGTGAGACTGTGGCAGTAAACAGAACCGAACCCAGGTCACTGGAGCTGTGAGACTGTGGCAGTAAACAGAACCGAACCCGGGTCACTGGAGCTGTGAGACTGTGGCAGTAAACAGAACTGAACCCAGGTCACTGGAGCTGTGAGACTGTGGCAGTAAACAGAACTGAACCCGGGTCACTGGAGCTGTGAGACTGTGGCAGTAAACAGAACTGAACCCGGGTCACTGGAGCTGTGAGACTGTGGCAGTAAACAGAACCGAACTCAGGTCACTGGAGCTGTGAGACTGTGGCAGTAAACAGAACCGAACCCGGGACACTGGAGCTGTGAAACTGTGGCAGTAAACAGAACCGAACCCAGGTCACTGGAGCTGTGAGACTGTGGCAGTAAACAGAACCGAACCCGGGACACTGGAGCTGTGAGACTGTGGCAGTAAACAGAACCGAACCCAGGTCACTGGAGCTGTGAGACTGTGGCAGTAAACAGAACTGAACCCGGGACACTGGAGCTGTGAGACTGTGGCAGTACGCAGAACTGAACCCGGGTCACTGGAGCTATGAGACTGTGGCAGTAAACAGAACCGAACCCGGGTCACTGGAGCTGTGAGACTGTGGCAGTAAACAGAACCGAACCCAGGACACTGGAGCTGTGAGGCTGTGGCAGTAAACAGAACCGAACCCAGGTCACTGAAGCTGTGAGACTGTGGCAGTAAACAGAACCGAACCCGGGTCACTGGAGCTGTGAGACTGTGGCAGTAAACAGAACCGAACCCAGGTCACTGGAGCTGTCAGACTGTGGCAGTAAACAGAACCGAACCCGGGACACTGGAGCTGTGAGACTGTGGCAATAAACAGAACCGAACCCGGGTCACTGGAGCTGTGAGACTGTGGCAGTAAACAGAACCGAACCCAGGTCACTGGAGCTGTGAGACTGTGGCAGTAAACAGAACCGAACCCAGGTCACTGGAGCTGTGAGACTGTGGCAGTAAACAGAACCGAACCCGGGACACTGGAGCTGTGAGACTGTGACAGTAAACAGAACCGAACCCGGGACACTGGAGCTGTGAGACTGTGGCAGTAAACAGAACCGAACCCGGGTCACTGGAGCTGTGAGACTGTGGCAGTAAACAGAACCGAACCCGGGACACTGGAGCTGTGAGACTGTGGCAGTAAACAGAACCGAACCCAGGTCACTGGAGCTGTGAGACTGTGGCAGTAAACAGAACCGAACCCGGGACACTGGAGCTGTGAGACTGTGGCAGTAAACAGAACCGAACCTGGGTCACTGGAGCTGTGAGACTGTGGCAGTAAACAGAACCGAACCCAGGTCACTGGAGCTGTGAGACTGTGGCAGTAAACAGAACCGAACCCAGGTCACTGGAGCTGTGAGACTGTGGCAGTAAACAGAACCGAACCCAGGTCACTGGAGCTGTGAGACTGTGGCAGTAAACAGAACCGAACCCGGGACACTGGAGCTGTGAGACTGTGGCAGTAAACAGAACCGAACCCAGGTCACTGGAGCTGTGAGACTGTGGCAGTAAACAGAACTGAACTCGGGTCACTGGAGCTGTGAGACTGTGACAGTAAACAGAACCGAACCCAGGTCACTGGAGCTGTGAGACTGTGGCAGTAAACAGAACCGAACCCGGGTCACTGGAGCTGTGAGACTGTGGCAGTAAACAGAACCGAACCCGGGTCACTGGAGCTGTGAGGCTGTGGCAGTAAACAGAACCGAACCCAGGACATTGGAGCTGTGAGACTGTGGCAGTAAACAGAACCGAACCCAGGACACTGGAGCTGTGAGGCTGTGGCAGTAAACAGAACCGAACCCAGGTCACTGAAGCTGTGAGACTGTGGCAGTAAACAGAACCGAACCCGGGTCACTGGAGCTGTGAGACTGTGGCAGTAAACAGAACCGAACCCAGGTCACTGGAGCTGTCAGACTGTGGCAGTAAACAGAACCGAACCCGGGACACTGGAGCTGTGAGACTGTGGCAGTAAACAGAACCGAACCCGGGTCACTGGAGCAGTGAGACTGTGGCAGTAAACAGAACCGAACCCCGGTCACTGGAGCTGTGAGACTGTGGCAGTAAACAGAACCGAACCCAGGTCACTGGAGCTGTGAGACTGTGGCAGTAAACAGAACCGAACCCGGGACACTGGAGCTGTCAGACTGTGGCAGTAAACAGAACCGAACCCGGGACACTGGAGCTGTGAGACTGTGGCAGTAAACAGAACCGAACCCGGGTCACTGGAGCTGTGAGACTGTGGCAGTAAACAGAACCGAACCCAGGTCACTGGAGCTGTGAGACTGTGGCAGTAAACAGAACCGAACCCAGGTCACTGGAGCTGTGAGACTGTGGCAGTAAACAGAACCGAACCCGGGACACTGGAGCTGTGAGACTGTGGCAGTAAACAGAACCGAACCCGGGTCACTGGAGCTGTGAGACTGTGGCAGTAAACAGAACCGAACCCAGCTCACTGGAGCTGTGAGACTGTGGCAGTAAACAGAACCGAACCCAGGTCACTGGAGCTGTGAGACTGTGGCAGTAAACAGAACCGAACCCGGGACACTGGAGCTGTGAGACTGTGGCAGTAAACAGAACTGAACCCAGGTCACTGGAGCTGTGAGACTGTGGCAGTAAACAGAACCGAACCCGGGTCACTGGAGCTGTGAGACTGTGGCAGTAAACAGAACCGAACCTGGGTCACTGGAGCTGTGAGACTGTGGCAGTAAACAGAACCGAACCCAGGTCACTGGAGCTGTGAGACTGTGGCAGTAAACAGAACCGAACCGAGGTCACTGGAGCTGTGAGACTGTGGCAGTAAACAGAACCGAACCCGGGACACTGGAGCTGTGAGACTGTGGCAGTAAACAGAACCGAACCCGGGACACTGGAGCTGTGAGACTGTGGCAGTAAACAGAACCGAACCCAGGACACTGGAGCTGTGAGACTGTGGCAGTAAACAGAACCGAACCCAGGTCACTGGAGCTGTGAGACTGTGGCAGTAAACTGAACCGAACCCGGGACACTGGAGCTGTGAGACTGTGGCAGTAAACAGAACCGAACCCGGGTCACTGGAGCTGTGAGACTGTGGCAGTAAACAGAACTGAACCCAGGTCACTGGAGCTGTGAGACTGTGGCAGTAAACAGAACCGAACCCGGGTCACTGGAGCTGTGAGACTGTGGCAGTAAACAGAACCGAACCCAGGTCACTGGAGCTGTGAGACTGTGGCAGTAAACAGAACCGAACCCAGGTCACTGGAGCTGTGAGACTGTGGCAGTAAACAGAACCGAACCCGGGACACTGGAGCTGTGAGACTGTGACAGTAAACAGAACCGAACCCGGGACACTGGAGCTGTGAGACTGTGGCAGTAAACAGAACCGAACCCGGGTCACTGGAGCTGTGAGACTGTGGCAGTAAACAGAACCGAACCCGGGTCACTGGAGCTGTGAGACTGTGGCAGTAAACAGAACCGAACCCAGGTCACTGGAGCTGTGAGACTGTGGCAGTAAACAGAACCGAACCCGGGACACTGGAGCTGTGAGACTGTGGCAGTAAACAGAACCGAACCCAGGTCACTGGAGCTGTGAGACTGTGGCAGTAAACAGAACCGAACCCGGGACACTGGAGCTGTGAGACTGTGGCAGTAAACAGAACCGAACCCGGGTCACTGGAGCTGTGAGACTGTGGCAGTAAACAGAACCGAACCCGGGACACTGGAGCTGTGAGACTGTGGCAGTAAACAGAACCGAACCCAGGTCACTGGAGCTGTGAGACTGTGGCAGTAAACAGAACCGAACCCGGGACACTGGAGCTGTGAGACTGTGGCAGTAAACAGAACCGAACCCGGGTCACTGGAGCTGTGAGACTGTGGCAGTAAACAGAACCGAACCCGGGTCACTGGAGCTGTGAGGCTGTGGCAGTAAACAGAACCGAACCCAGGACACTGGAGCTGTGAGACTGTGGCAGTAAACAGAACCGAACCCGGGACACTGGAGCTGTGAGACTGTGGCAGTAAACAGAACCGAACCCGGGACACTGGAGCTGTGAGACTGTGGCAGTAAACAGAACCGAACCCAGGACACTGGAGCTGTGAGACTGTGGCAGTAAACAGAACCGAACCCGGGACACTGGAGCTGTGAGACTGTGGCAGTAAACAGAACTGAACCCGGGACACTGGAGCTGTGAGACTGTGGCAGTAAACAGAACCGAACCCGGGTCACTGGAGCTGTGAGACTGTGGCAGTAAACAGAACCGAACCCGGGACACTGGAGCTGTGAGACTGTGACAGTAAACAGAGCCGAACCCGGGACACTGGAGCTGTGAGACTGTGGCAGTAAACAGAACTGAACCCGGGTCACTGGAGCTGTGAGACTGTGACAGTAAACAGAACCGAACCCGGGACTATGGAGCTGTGAGACTGTGGCAGTAAACAGAACCGAACCCGGGACACTGGAGCTGTGAGACTGTGGCAGTAAACAGAACCGAACCCGGGTCACTGGAGCTGTGAGACTGTGGCAGTAAACAGAACCGAACCCAGGTCACTGGAGCTGTGAGGCTGTGGCAGTAAAGAGAACTGAACCCAGGTCACTGGAGCTGTGAGACTGTGGCAGTAAACAGAACCGAACCCAGGTCACTGGAGCTGTGAGGCTGTGGCAGTAAACAGAACTGAACCCAGGTCACTGGAGCTGTGAGACTTTGGCAGTAAACAGAACCGAACCCAGGACACTGGAGCTGTGAGACTGTGGCAGTAAAGAGAACTGAACCCAGGTCACTGGAGCTGTGAGACTGTGGCAGTAAACAGAACCGAACCCAGGTCACTGGAGCTGTGAGGCTGTGGCAGTAAACAGAACTGAACCCAGGTCACTGGAGCTGTGAGACTTTGGCAGTAAACAGAACCGAACCCAGGACACTGGAGCTGTGAGACTGTGGCAGTAAACAGAACCGAAACCGGGTCACTGGAGCTGTGAGACTGTGGCAGTAAACAGAACCGAACCCGGGACACTGGAGCTGTGAGACTGTGGCAGTAAACAGAACTGAACCCGGGTCACTGGAGCTGTGAGACTGTGGCAGTAAACAGAACCGAACCCAGGTCACGGGAGCTGTGAGACTGTGGCAGTAAACAGAACTGAACCCGGGACACTGGAGCTGTGAGACTGTGGCAGTAAACAGAACCGAACCCGGGTCACTGGAGCTGTGAGACTGTGGCAGTAAACAGAACCGAACCCGGGTCACTGGAGCTGTGAGACTGTGGCAGTAAAAGAACCGAACCCGGGTCACTGGAGCTGTGAGACTGTGGCAGTAAACAGAACCGAACCCGGGTCACTGGAGCTGTGAGACTGTGGCAGTAAACAGAACCGAACCCAGGTCACTGGAGCTGTGAGACTGTGGCAGTAAACAGAACCGAACCCAGGTCACTGGAGCTGTGAGACTGTGGCAGTAAACAGAACCGAACCCTGGTCACTGGAGCTGTGAGACTGTGGCAGTAAACAGAACCGAACCCGGGACACTGGAGCTGTGAGACTGTGGCAGTAAACAGAACTGAACCCGGGTCACTGGAGCTGTGAGACTGTGGCAGTAAACAGAACCGAACCCGGGACACTGGAGCTGTGAGACTGTGGCAGTAAACAGAACTGAACCCGGGTCACTGGAGCTGTGAGACTGTGGCAGTAAACAGAACCGAACCCGGGACACTGGAGCTGTGAGACTGTGGCAGTAAACAGAACCGAACCCGGGACACTGGAGCTGTGAGACTGTGGCAGTAAACAGAACCGAACCCGGGACACTGGAGCTGTGAGACTGTGGCAGTAAACAGAACCGAACCCGGGACACTGGAGCTGTGAGACTGTGGCAGTAAACAGAACCGAACCCGGGACACTGGAGCTGTGAGACTGTGGCAGTAAACAGAACCGAACCCGGGACACTGGAGCTGTGAGACTGTGGCAGTAAACAGAACCGAACCCGGGACACTGGAGCTGTGAGACTGTGGCAGTAAACAGAACCGAACCCAGGTCACTGGAGCTGTGAGACTGAGGCAGTAAACAGAACCGAACCGAGGTCACTGGAGCTGTGAGACTGTTGCAGTAAACAGAACCGAACCCGGGACACTGGAGCTGTGAGACTGTGGCAGTGAACAGAACCGAACCTGGGTCACTGGAGCTGTGAGACTGTGGCAGTAATCAGAACCGAACCCAGGTCACTGGAGCTGTGAGACTGTGGCAGTAAACAGAACCGAACCCGGGTCCCTGGAGCTGTGAGACTGTGGCAGTAAACAGAACCGAACCTGGGTCACTGGAGCTGTGAGACTGTGGCAGTAATCAGAACCGAACCCAGGTCACTGGAGCTGTGAGACTGTGGCAGTAAACAGAACCGAACCCGGGTCCCTGGAGCTGTGAGACTGTGGCAGTAAACAGAACCGAACCCGGGTCACTGGAGCTGTGAGACTGTGGCAGTAAACAGAACCGAACCCAGGTCACTGGAGCTGTGAGACTGTGGCAGTAAACAGAACCGAACCCGGGACACTGGAGCTGTGAGACTGTGGCAGTAAACAGAACCGAACCCGGGTCACTGGAGCTGTGAGACTGTGGCATTGAACAGAACCGAACCCGGGACACTGGAGCTGTGAGACTGTGACAGTAAACAGAACCGACCCCGGGACACTGGAGCTGTGAGACTGTGGCAGTAAACAGAACCGAACCCGGGTGACTGGAGCTGTGAGACTGTGGCAGTAAACAGAACCGAACCCGGGACACTGGAGCTGTGAGACTGTGGCAGTAAACAGAACCGAACCCAGGTCACTGGAGCTGTGAGACTGTGGCAGGAAACAGAACTGAACCCAGGTCACTGGAGCTGTGAGACTGTGGCAGTAAACAGAACCGAACCCGGGACACTGGAGCTGTGAGACTGTGGCAGTAAACAGAACCGACCCCGGGACACTGGAGCTGTGAGACTGTGGCAGTAAACAGAACCGAACCCGGGTCACTGGAGCTGTGAGACTGTGGCAGTAAACAGAACCGAACCCGGGACACTGGAGCTGTGAGACTGTGGCAGTAAACAGAACCGAACCCAGGTCACTGGAGCTGTGAGGCTGTGGCAGGAAACAGAACTGAACCCAGGTCACTGGAGCTGTGAGACTGTGGCAGTAAACAGAACCGAACCCGGGACACTGGAGCTGTGAGACTGTGGCAGTAAACAGAACCGAACCCGGGTCACTGGAGCTGTGAGACTGTGGCAGTAAACAGAACCGAACCCGGGACACTGGAGATGTGAGACTGTGGCAGTAAACAGAACCGAACCCAGGTCACTGGAGCTGTGAGACTGTGGCAGTAAACAGAACCGAACCCGGGACACTGGAGCTGTGAGACTGTGACAGTAAACAGAACTGAACCCGGGTCACTGGAGCTGTGAGGCTGTGGCAGTAAACAGAACCGAACCCAGGTCACTGGAGCTGTGAGACTGTGGCAGTAAACAGAACCGAAACCGGGACACTGGAGCTGTGAGACTGTGGCAGTAAACAGAACTGAACCCAGGTCACTGGAGCTGTGAGACTGTGGCAGTAAACAGAACCGAACCCAGGTCACTGGAGCTGTGAGACTGTGGCATTAAACAGAACTGAACCCGGGTCACTGGAGCTGTGAGACTGTGGCAGTAAACAGAACCGAACCCAGGTCACTGGAGCTGTGAGACTGTGGCAGTAAACAGAACCGAACCCAGGTCACTGGAGCTGTGAGACTGTGGCAGTAAACAGAACCGAACCCGGGACACTGGAGCTGTGAGACTGTGGCAGTAAACAGAACCGAACCCAGGTCACTGGAGCTGTGAGACTGTGGCAGTAAACAGAACTGAACTCGGGTCACTGGAGCTGTGAGACTGTGGCAGTAAACAGAACAGAACCCGGGACACTGGAGCTGTGAGGCTGTGGCAGTAAACAGAACCGAACCCAGGTCACTGGAGCTGTGAGACTGTGGCAGTAAACAGAACTGAACTCGGGTCACTGGAGCTGTGAGACTGTGGCAGTAAACAGAACTGAACTCGGGTCACTGGAGCTGTGAGACTGTGGCAGTAAACAGAACCGAACCCGGGACACTGGAGCTGTGAGACTGTGGCAGTTAACAGAACCGAACCCAGGTCACTGGAGCTGTGAGACTGTGGCAGTAAACAGAACCGAACCCGGGACACTGGAGCTGTGAGACTGTGGCAGTAAACAGAACCGAACCCGGGTCACTGGAGCTGTGAGACTGTGGCAGTAAACAGAACCGAACCCAGCTCACTGGAGCTGTGAGACTGTGACAGTAAACAGAACCGAACCCGGGACACTGGAGCTGTGAGACTGTGGCAGTAAACAGAACTGAACCCGGGTCAGTGGAGCTGTGAGACTGTGGCAGTAAACAGAACCGAACCCAGGACACTGGAGCTGTGAGACTGTGGCATTAAACAGAACTGAACCCGGGTCACTGGAGCTGACAGACTGTGGCAGTAAACAGAACCGATCCCGGGATACTGGAGCTGTGAGACTGTGGCAGTAAACAGAACCGAACCCGGGATACTGGAGCTGTGAGACTGTGGCAGTAAACAGAACCGAACCCGGGACACTGGAGCTGTGAGACTGTGGCAGTAAACAGAACCGAACCCGGGACACTGGAGCTGTGAGACTGTGGCAGTAAACAGAACCGAGCCCAGGTCACTGGAGCTGTGAGACTGTGGCAGTAAACAGAACCGAACCCGGGACACTGGAGCTGTGAGACTGTGGCAGTAAACAGAACCGAACCCGGGTCACTGGAGCTGTGAGACTGTGGCAGTACGCAGAACCGAACCCGGGTCACTGAAGCTGTGAGACTGTGGCAGTAAACAGAACCGAACCCAGGTCACTGGAGCTGTGAGACTGTGACAGTAAACAGAACCGAACCCGGGTCACTGGAGCTGTGAGACTGTGGCAGTAAACAGAACTGAACCCGGGTCACTGGAGCTGTGAGACTGTGGCAGTAAACAGAACCGAACCCAGGTCACTGGAGCTGTGAGACTGTGGCAGTAAACAGAACCGAACCTGGGTCACTGGAGCTGTGAGACTGTGGCAGTAAACAGAACCGAACCCAGGTCACTGGAGCTGTGAGACTGTGGCAGTAAACAGAACCGAACCTGGGTCACTGGAGCTGTGAGACTGTGGCAGTAAACAGAACCGAACCTGGGTCACTGGAGCTGTGAGACTGTGGCAGTAAACAGAACCGAACCCGGGACACTGGAGCTGTGAGACTGTGGCAGTAAACAGAACCGAACCCAGGTCACTGGAGCTGTGAGACTGTGGCAGTAAACAGAACCGAACCCAGGTCACTGGAGCTGTGAGACTGTGGCAGTAAACAGAACCGAACCCGGGACACTGGAGCTGTGAGACTGTGGCAGTAAACAGAACCGAACCCGGGACACTGGAGCTGTGAGACTGTGGCAGTAAACAGAACCGAACCCGGGACACTGGAGCTGTGAGACTGTGGCAGTAAACAGAACCGAACCCGGGACACTGGAGCTGTGAGACTGTGGCAGTAAACAGAACCGAACCCGGGTCACTGGAGCTGTGAGACTGTGGCAGTAAACAGAACCGAACCCTGGTCACTGGAGCTGTGAGGCTGTGGCAGTAAACAGAACCGAACCCAGGACACTGGAGCTGTGAGACTGTGGCAGTAAACAGAACCGAAACCGGGTCACTGGAGCTGTGAGACTGTGGCAGTAAACAGAACCGAACCCGGGACACTGGAGCTGTGAGACTGTGGCAGTAAACAGAACCGAACCCGGGTCACTGGAGCTGTGAGACTGTGACAGTAAACAGAACCGAACCCGGGACACTGGAGCTGTGAGACTGTGGCAGTAAACAGAACTGAACCCGGGTCACTGGAGCTGTGAGACTGTGACAGTAAACAGAACCGAACCCGGGACACTGGAGCTGTGAGACTGTGGCAGTAAACAGAACCGAACCCAGGACACTGGAGCTGTGAGACTGTGGCAGTAAACAGAACTGAACCCGGGTCACTGGAGCTGTGAGACTGTGGCAGTAAACAGAACTGAACCCGGGTCACTGGAGCTGTGAGACTGTGGCAGTAAACAGAACCGAACCCGGGACACTGGAGCTGTGAGACTGTGGCAGTAAACAGAACCGAACCCAGGTCACTGGAGCTGTGAGACTGTGGCAGTAAACAGAACCGAACCAGGGACACTGGAGCTGTGAGACTGTGACAGTAAACAGAACCGAACCCGGGACACTGGAGCTGTGAGACTGTGGCAGTAAACAGAACCGAACCCAGGTCACTGGAGCTGTGAGACTGTGGCAGTAAACAGAACCGAACCCGGGACACTGGAGCTGTGAGACTGTGGCAGTAAACAGAACTGAACCCGGGTCACTGGAGCTGTGAGACTGTGGCAGTAAACAGAACCGAACCCGGGACACTGGAGCTGTGAGACTGTGGCAGTAAACAGAACCGAACCCAGGTCACTGGAGCTGTGAGACTGTGGCAGTAAACAGAACCGAACCCGGGACACTGGAGCTGTGAGACTGTGGCAGTAAACAGAACCGAACCCGGGACACTGGAGCTGTGAGACTGTGGCAGTAAACAGAACCGAACCCGGGTCACTGGAGCTTTGAGACTGTGGCAATAAACAGAACCGAACCCAGGTCACTGGAGCTGTGAGACTGTGGAGTAAACAGAACCGAACCCGGGACACTGGAGCTGTGAGGCTGTGGCAGTAAACAGAACCGAACCCGGGTCACTGGAGCTGTGAGACTGTGGCAGTAAACAGAACCGAACCCAGGTCACTGGAGCTGTGAGACTGTGGCAGTAAACAGAACCGAACCCGGGTCACTGGAGCTGTGAGACTGTGGCAGTAAACAGAACCGAACCCGGGACACTGGAGCTGTGAGGCTGTGGCAGTAAACAGAACCGAACCCGGGACACTGGAGCTGTGAGGCTGTGGCAGTAAACAGAACCGAACCCGGGTCACTGGAGCTGTGAGACGGTGGCAGTAAACAGAACCGAACCCAGGACACTGGAGCTGTGAGGCTGTGGCAGTAAACAGAACCGAACCCGGGTCACTGGAGCTGTGAGACTGTGGCAGTAAACAGAACCGAACCCAGGTCACTGGAGCTGTGAGACTGTGGCAGTAAACAGAACTGAACCCGGGACACTGGAGCTGTGAGACTGTGACAGTAAACAGAACTGAACCCGGGTCACTGGAGCTGTGAGGCTGTGGCAGTAAACAGAACCGAACCCAGGTCACTGGAGCTGTGAGACTGTGGCAGTAAACAGAACTGAACCCAGGTCACTGGAGCTGTGAGACTGTGGCAGTAAACAGAACCGAACCCAGGTCACTGGAGCTGTGAGACTGTGGCATTAAACAGAACTGAACCCGGGTCACTGGAGCTGTGAGACTGTGGCACTAAACAGAACCGAACCCAGGTCACTGGAGCTGTGAGACTGTGGCAGTAAACAGAACCGAACCCAGGTCACTGGAGCTGTGAGACTGTGGCAGTAAACAGAACCGAACCCGGGACACTGGAGCTGTGAGACTGTGGCAGTAAACAGAACTGAACTCGGGTCACTGGAGCTGTGAGACTGTGACAGTAAACAGAACCGAACCCAGGTCACTGGAGCTGTGAGACTGTGGCAGTAAACAGAACCGAACCCGGGTCACTGGAGCTGTGAGACTGTGGCAGTAAACAGAACCGAACCCAGGTCACTGGAGCTGTGAGACTGTGGCAGTAAACAGAACCGAACCCGGGACACTGGAGCGGTGAGACTGTGGCAGTAAACAGAACCGAACCCGGGACACTGGAGCTGTGAGACTGTGGCAGTAAACAGAACCGAACCCGGGTCACTGGAGCTGTGAGACTGTGGCAGTAAACAGAACCGAACCCAGCTCACTGGAGCTGTGAGACTGTGGCAGTAAACAGAACCGAACCCGGGACACTGGAGCTGTGAGACTGTGACAGTAAACAGAACCGAACCCGGGACACTGGAGCTGTGAGACTGTGGCAGTAAACAGAACCGAACCCGGGTCACTGGATCTGTGAGACTCTGGCAGTAAACAGAACCGAACCCAGGTCACTGGAGCTGTGAGACTGTGGCAGTAAACAGAACCGAACCCGGGACACTGGAGCTGTGAGACTGTGGCAGTAAACAGAACCGAACCCAGGTCACTGGAGCTGTGAGACTGTGGCAGTAAACAGAACCGAACCCGGGACACTGGAGCTGAGAGACTGTGGCAGTAAACAGAACCGATCCCGGGACACTGGAGCTGTGAGACTGTGGCAGTAAACAGAACCGAACCCGGGTCACTGGAGCTGTGAGACTGTGGCAGTAAACAGAACCGAACCCGGGACACTGGAGCTGTGAGACTGTGGCAGTAAACAGAACCGAACCCGGGTCACTGGAGCTGTGAGACTGTGGCAGTAAACAGAACCGAACCCGGGTCACTGGAGCTGTGAGGCTGTGGCAGTAAACAGAACCGAACCCAGGACACTGGAGCTGTGAGACTGTGGCAGTAAACAGAACTGAACCCAGGACACTGGAGCTGTGAGACTGTGGCAGTAAACAGAACCGAACCCGGGTCACTGGAGCTGTGAGACTGTGGCAGTAAACAGAACCGAACCCGGGACACTGGAGCTGTGAGACTGTGGCAGTAAACAGAACCGAACCCGGGTCACTGGAGCTGTGAGACTGTGGCAGTAAACAGAACCGAACCCGGGACACTGGAGCTGTGAGACTGTGGCAGTAAACAGAACCGAACCCGGGACACTGGAGCTGTGAGACTGTGGCAGTAAACAGAACCGAACCCGGGTCACTGGAGCTGTGAGACTGTGGCAGTAAACAGAACCGAACCCGGGACACTGGAGCTGTGAGACTGTGGCAGTAAACAGAACCGAACCCGGGTCACTGGAGCTGTGAGACTGTGGCAGTAAACAGAACCGAACCCGGGACACTGGAGCTGTGAGACTGTGGCAGTAAACAGAACCGAACCCAGGTCACTGGAGCTGTGAGACTGTGGCAGTAAACAGAACCGAACCCGGGACACTGGAGCTGTGAGACTGTGACAGTAAACAGAACCGAACCCGGGACACTGGAGCTGTGAGACTGTGGCAGTAAACAGAACTGAACCCGGGTCACTGGAGCTGTGAGACTGTGACAGTAAACAGAACCGAACCCGGGACACTGGAGCTGTGAGACTGTGGCAGTAAACAGAACTGAACCCGGGTCACTGGAGCTGACAGACTGTGGCAGTAAACAGAACCGATCCCGGGTCACTGGAGCTGTGAGACTGTGGCAGTAAACAGAACCGAACCCGGGTCACTGGAGCTGTGAGACTGTGGCAGTAAACAGAACCGAACCCAGGTCACTGGAGCTGTGAGACTGTGGCAGTAAACAGAACCGAACCCGGGTCACTGGAGCTGTGAGACTGTGGCAGTAAACAGAACCGAACCCAGGTCACTGGAGCTGTGAGACTGTGGCAGTAAACAGAACCGAACCCGGGTCACTGGAGCTGTGAGACTGTGGCAGTAAACAGAACCGAACCCAGGTCACTGGAGCTGTGAGACTGTGGCAGTAAACAGAACCGAGCCCAGGTCACTGGAGCTGTGAGACTGTGGCAGTAAACAGAACCGAACCCGGGACACTGGAGCTGTGAGACTGTGGCAGTACGCAGAACCGAACCCGGGTCACTGAAGCTGTGAGACTGTGGCAGTAAACAGAACCGAACCCAGGTCACTGGAGCTGTGAGACTGTGGCAGTAAACAGAACCGAACCCAGGTCACTGGAGCTGTGAGACTGTGGCAGTAAACAGAACCGAACCTGGGTCACTGGAGCTGTGAGACTGTGGCAGTAAACAGAACCGAACCCAGGTCACTGGAGCTGTGAGACTGTGGCAGTAAACAGAACCGAACCCGGGACACTGGAGCTGTGAGACTGTGGCAGTAAACAGAACCGAACCTGGGTCACTGGAGCTGTGAGACTGTGGCAGTAAACAGAACCGAACCCGGGACACTGGAGCTGTGAGACTGTGGCAGTAAACAGAACCGAACCCGGGACACTGGAGCTGTGAGACTGTGGCAGTAAACAGAACCGAACCCGGGACACTGGAGCTGTGAGACTGTGGCAGTAAACAGAACCGAACCCGGGTCACTGGAGCTGTGAGACTGTGGCAGTAAACAGAACCGAACCCGGGACATTGGAGCTGTGAGACTGTGGCAGTAAACAGAACTGAACCCGGGTCAGTGGAGCTGTGAGACTGTGGCAGTAAACAGAACCGAACCCAGGTCACTGGAGCTGTGAGACTGTGGCAGTAAACAGAACCGAACCCGGGACACTGGAGCTGTGAGACTGTGGCAGTAAACAGAACCGAACCCGGGACACTGGAGCTGTGAGACTGTGGCAGTAAACAGAACCGAACATAGGTCACTGGAGCTGTGAGACTGTGGCAGTAAACAGAACCGAACCTGGGTCACTGGAGCTGTGAGACTGTGGCAGTAAACAGAACCGAACCCGGGTCACTGGAGCTTTGAGACTGTGGCAATAAACAGAACCGAACCCAGGTCACTGGAGCTGTGAGACTGTGGCAGTAAACAGAACCGAACCCGGGTCACTGGAGCTGTGAAACTGTGGCAGTAAACAGAACCGAACCCGGGACACTGGAGCTGTGAGGCTGTGGCAGTAAACAGAACCGAACCCGGGTCACTGGAGCTGTGAGACTGTGGCAGTAAACAGAACCGAACCCAGGTCACTGGAGCTGTGAGACTGTGGCAGTAAACAGAACCGAACCCGGGTCACTGGAGCTGTGAGACTGTGGCAGTAAACAGAACCGAACCCGGGACACTGGAGCTGTGAGGCTGTGGCAGTAAACAGAACCGAACCCGGGACACTGGAGCTGTGAGGCTGTGGCAGTAAACAGAACCGAACCCGGGTCACTGGAGCTGTGAGACGGTGGCAGTAAACAGAACCGAACCCAGGAAACTGGAGCTGTGAGGCTGTGGCAGTAAACAGAACCGAACCCGGGTCACTGGAGCTGTGAGACTGTGGCAGTAAACAGAACAGAACCCAGGTCACTGGAGCTGTGAGACTGTGGCAGTAAACAGAACCGAACCCGGGACACTGGAGCTGTGAGGCTGTGGCAGTAAACAGAACCGAACCCGGGACACTGGAGATGTGAGACTGTGGCAGTAAACAGAACCGAACCCAGGTCACTGGAGCTGTGAGACTGTGGCAGTAAACAGAACCGAACCCGGGACACTGGAGCTGTGAGACTGTGGCAGTAAACAGAACCGAACCCGGGTCACTGGAGCTGTGAGACTGTGGCAGTAAACAGAACCGAACCCGGGTCACTGGAGCTGTGAGACTGTGGCATTAAACAGAACTGAACCCGGGTCACTGGAGCTGTGAGACTGTGGCAGTAAACAGAACCGAACCCAGGTCACTGGAGCTGTGAGACTGTGGCAGTAAACAGAACCGAACCCAGGTCACTGGAGCTGTGAGACTGTGGCAGTAAACAGAACCGAACCCGGGACACTGGAGCTGTGAGACTGTGGCAGTAAACAGAACTGAACTCGGGTCACTGGAGCTGTGAGACTGTGACAGTAAACAGAACCGAACCCAGGTCACTGGAGCTGTGAGACTGTGGCAGTAAACAGAACCGAACCCGGGTCACTGGAGCTGTGAGACTGTGGCAGTAAACAGAACTGAACCCGGGTCACTGGAGCTGTGAGACTGTGGCAGTAAACAGAACCGAACCCAGGTCACTGGAGCTGTGAGACTGTGGCAGTAAACAGAACCGAACCCGGGACACTGGAGCTGTGAGACTGTGGCAGTAATCAGAACCGAACCCGGGTCACTGGAGCTGTGAGACTGTGGCAGTAAACAGAACCGAACCCAGCTCACTGGAGCTGTGAGACTGTGGCAGTAAACAGAACCGAACCCGGGACACTGGAGCTGTGAGACTGTGACAGTAAACAGAACCGAACCCGGGACACTGGAGCTGTGAGACTGTGGCAGTAAACAGAACCGAACCCGGGTCACTGGAGCTGTGAGACTCTGGCAGTAAACAGAACCGAACCCAGGTCACTGGAGCTGTGAGACTGTGGCAGTAAACAGAACCGAACCCGGGACACTGGAGCTGTGAGACTGTGGCAGTAAACAGAACCGAACCCAGGTCACTGGAGCTGTGAGACTGTGGCAGTAAACAGAACCGAACCCGGGACACTGGAGCTGAGAGACTGTGGCAGTAAACAGAACCGAACCCGGGACACTGGAGCTGTGAGACTGTGGCAGTAAACAGAACCGAACCCGGGTCACTGGAGCTGTGAGACTGTGGCAGTAAACAGAACCGAACCCGGGACACTGGAGCTGTGAGACTGTGGCAGTAAACAGAACCGAACCCGGGTCACTGGAGCTGTGAGACTGTGGCAGTAAACAGAACCGAACCCGGGTCACTGGAGCTGTGAGGCTGTGGCAGTAAACAGAACCGAACCCAGGACACTGGAGCTGTGAGACTGTGGCAGTAAACAGAACTGAACCCAGGACACTGGAGCTGTGAGACTGTGGCAGTAAACAGAACCGAACCCGGGACACTGGAGCTGTGAGACTGTGGCAGTAAACAGAACCGAACCCGGGTCACTGGAGCTGTGAGACTGTGGCAGTAAACAGAACCGAACCCGAGACACTGGAGCTGTGAGACTGTGGCAGTAAACAGAACCGAACCCGGGACACTGGAGCTGTGAGACTGTGGCAGTAAACAGAACCGAACCCGGGACACTGGAGCTGTGAGACTGTGGCAGTAAACAGAACCGAACCCGGGTCACTGGAGCTGTGAGACTGTGGCAGTAAACAGAACCGAACCCGGGACACTGGAGCTGTGAGGCTGTGGCAGTAAACAGAACCGAACCCGGGTCACTGGAGCTGTGAGACTGTGGCAGTAAACAGAACCGAACCCGGGACACTGGAGCTGTGAGACTGTGGCAGTAAACAGAACCGAACCCAGGTCACTGGAGCTGTGAGACTGTGGCAGTAAACAGAACCGAACCCGGGACACTGGAGCTGTGAGACTGTGACAGTAAACAGAACCGAACCCGGGACACTGGAGCTGTGAGACTGTGGCAGTAAACAGAACTGAACCCGGGTCACTGGAGCTGTGAGACTGTGACAGTAAACAGAACCGAACCCGGGACACTGGAGCTGTGAGACTGTGGCAGTAAACAGAACTGAACCCGGGTCACTGGAGCTGACAGACTGTGGCAGTAAACAGAACCGATCCCGGGACACTGGAGCTGTGAGACTGTGGCAGTAAACAGAACCGAACCCAGGTCACTGGAGCTGTGAGACTGTGGCAGTAAACAGAACCGAGCCCAGGTCACTGGAGCTGTGAGACTGTGGCAGTAAACAGAACCGAACCCGGGACACTGGAGCTGTGAGACTGTGGCAGTAAACAGAACCGAACCCGGGACACTGGAGCTGTGAGACTGTGGCAGTAAACAGAACCGAACCCGGGACACTGGAGCTGTGAGACTGTGGCAGTAAACAGAACCGAACCTGGGTCACTGGAGCTGTGAGACTGTGGCAGTAAACAGAACCGAACCCAGGTCACTGGAGCTGTGAGACTGTGGCAGTAAACAGAACCGAACCCGGGACACTGGAGCTGTGAGACTGTGGCAGTAAACAGAACCGAACCTGGGTCACTGGAGCTGTGAGACTGTGGCAGTAAACAGAACCGAACCCGGGACACTGGAGCTGTGAGACTGTGGCAGTAAACAGAACCGAACCCGGGACACTGGAGCTGTGAGACTGTGGCAGTAAACAGAACCGAACCCGGGTCACTGGAGCTGTGAGACTGTGGCAGTAAACAGAACCGAACCCGGGACACTGGAGCTGTGAGACTGTGGCAGTAAACAGAACCGAACCCAGGTCACTGGAGCTGTGAGACTGTGGCACTAAACAGAACCGAACCCGGGACACTGGAGCTGTGAGACTGTGACAGTAAACAGAACCGAACCCGGGACACTGGAGCTGTGAGACTGTGGCAGTAAACAGAACTGAACCCGGGTCAGTGGAGCTGTGAGACTGTGACAGTAAACAGAACCGAACCCGGGACACTGGAGCTGTGAGACTGTGGCAGTAAACAGAACTGAACCCGGGTCACTGGAGCTGACAGACTGTGGCAGTAAACAGAACCGATCCCGGGACACTGGAGCTGTGAGACTGTGGCAGTAAACAGAACCGAACCCGGGACACTGGAGCTGTGAGACTGTGGCAGTAAACAGAACCGAACCCGGGACACTGGAGCTGTGAGACTGTGGCAGTAAACAGAACCGAGCCCAGGTCACTGGAGCTGTGAGACTGTGGCAGTAAACAGAACCGAACCCGGGACACTGGAGCTGTGAGACTGTGGCAGTACGCAGAACCGAACCCGGGTCACTGAAGCTGTGAGACTGTGGCAGTAAACAGAACCGAACCCAGGTCACTGGAGCTGTGAGACTGTGACAGTAAACAGAACCGAACCCGGGTCACTGGAGCTGTGAGACTGTGGCAGTAAACAGAACCGAACCTGGGTCACTGGAGCTGTGAGACTGTGGCAGTAAACAGAACTGAACCCGGTCACTGGAGCTGTGAGACTGTGGCAGTAAACAGAACCGAACCCGGGACACTGGAGCTGTGAGACTGTGGCAGTAAACAGAACCGAACCCGGGACACTGGAGCTGTGAGACTGTGGCAGTAAACAGAACCGAACCCGGGACACTGGAGCTGTGAGACTGTGGCAGTAAACAGAACCGAACCCGGGACACTGGAGCTGTGAGACTGTGGCAGTAAACAGAACCGAACCCGGGTCACTGGAGCTGTGAGACTGTGGCAGTAAACAGAACCGAACCCTGGTCACTGGAGCTGTGAGGCTGTGGCAGTAAACAGAACCGAACCCAGGACACTGGAGCTGTGAGACTGTGGCAGTAAACAGAACCGAAACCGGGTCACTGGAGCTGTGAGACTGTGGCAGTAAACAGAACCGAACCCGGGACACTGGAGCTGTGAGACTGTGGCAGTAAACAGAACCGAACCCGGGTCACTGGAGCTGTGAGACTGTGACAGTAAACAGAACCGAACCCGGGACACTGGAGCTGTGAGACTGTGGCAGTAAACAGAACTGAACCCGGGTCACTGGAGCTGTGAGACTGTGACAGTAAACAGAACCGAACCCGGGACACTGGAGCTGTGAGACTGTGGCAGTAAACAGAACTGAACCCGGGTCACTGGAGCTGTGAGACTGTGGCAGTAAACAGAACCGAACCCGGGACACTGGAGCTGTGAGACTGTGGCAGTAAACAGAACCGAACCCAGGTCACTGGAGCTGTGAGACTGTGGCAGTAAACAGAACCGAACCCGGGACACTGGAGCTGTGAGACTGTGACAGTAAACAGAACCGAACCCGGGACACTGGAGCTGTGAGACTGTGGCAGTAAACAGAACTGAACCCGGGTCACTGGAGCTGTGAGACTGTGGCAGTAAACAGAACCGAACCCGGGACACTGGAGCTGTGAGACTGTGGCAGTAAACAGAACCGAACCCAGGTCACTGGAGCTGTGAGACTGTGGCAGTAAACAGAACCGAACCCGGGACACTGGAGCTGTGAGACTGTGGCAGTAAACAGAACCGAACCCGGGACACTGGAGCTGTGAGACTGTGGCAGTAAACAGAACCGAACATAGGTCACTGGAGCTGTGAGACTGTGGCAGTAAACAGAACCGAACCTGGGTCACTGGAGCTGTGAGACTGTGGCAGTAAACAGAACCGAACCCGGGTCACTGGAGCTTTGAGACTGTGGCAATAAACAGAACCGAACCCAGGTCACTGGAGCTGTGAGACTGTGGCAGTAAACAGAACAGAACCCAGGTCACTGGAGCTCTGAGACTGTGGCAGTAAACAGAACAGAACCCAGGTCACTGGAGCTGTGAGACTGTGGCAGTAAACAGAACCGAACCCAGGTCACTGGAGCTGTGAGACTGTGGCAGTAAACAGAACCGAACCCGGGACACTGGAGCTGTGAGGCTGTGGCAGTAAACAGAACCGAACCCGGGTCACTGGAGCTGTGAGACTGTGGCAGTAAACAGAACCGAACCCAGGTCACTGGAGCTGTGAGACTGTGGCAGTAAACAGAACCGAACCCGGGTCACTGGAGCTGTGAGACTGTGGCAGTAAACAGAACCGAACCCGGGACACTGGAGCTGTGAGGCTGTGGCAGTAAACAGAACCGAACCCGGGACACTGGAGCTGTGAGGCTGTGGCAGTAAACAGAACCGAACCCGGGTCACTGGAGCTGTGAGACTGTGGCAGTAAACAGAACCGAACCCAGGACACTGGAGCTGTGAGGCTGTGGCAGTAAACAGAACCGAACCCGGGTCACTGGAGCTGTGAGACTGTGGCAGTAAACAGAACCGAACCCAGGACACTGGAGCTGTGAGACTGTGGCAGTAAACAGAACAGAACCCAGGTCACTGGAGCTGTGAGACTGTGGCAGTAAACAGAACCGAACCCGGGACACTGGAGCTGTGAGGCTGTGGCAGTAAACAGAACCGAACCCGGGTCACTGGAGCTGTGAGACTGTGGCAGTAAACAGAACCGAACCCAGGTCACTGGAGCTGTGAGACTGTGGCAGTAAACAGAACCGAACCCGGGTCACTGGAGCTGTGAGACTGTGGCAGTAAACAGAACCGAACCCGGGACACTGGAGCTGTGAGGCTGTGGCAGTAAACAGAACCGAACCCGGGACACTGGAGCTGTGAGGCTGTGGCAGTAAACAGAACCGAACCCGGGTCACTGGAGCTGTGAGACTGTGGCAGTAAACAGAACCGAACCCAGGACACTGGAGCTGTGAGGCTGTGGCAGTAAACAGAACCGAACCCAGGTCACTGGAGCTGTGAGACTGTGGCAGTAAACAGAACCGAACCCGGGACACTGGAGCTGTGAGACTGTGGCTGTAAACGGAACCGAACCCGGGTCACTGGAGCTGTGAGACTGTGGCAGTAAACAGAACCGAACCCGGGACACTGGAGCTGTGAGACTGTGGCAGTAAACAGAACCGAACCCGGGTCACTGGAGCTGTGAGACTGTGGCAGTAAACAGAACTGAACCCGGGTCACTGGAGCTGTGAGACTGTGGCAGTAAACAGAACCGAACCCAGGTCACTGGAGCTGTGAGACTGTGGCAGTAAACAGAACCGAACCCAGGTCACTGGAGCTGTGAGACTGTGGCAGTAAACAGAACCGAACCCGGGACACTGGAGCTGTGAGACTGTGGCAGTACGCAGAACCGAACCCGGGTCACTGAAGCTGTGAGACTGTGGCAGTAAACAGAACCGAACCCAGGTCACTGGAGCTGTGAGACTGTGGCAGTAAACAGAACCGAACCCAGGTCACTGGAGCTGTGAGACTGTGGCAGTAAACAGAACCGAACCTGGGTCACTGGAGCTGTGAGACTGTGGCAGTAAACAGAACCGAACCCAGGTCACTGGAGCTGTGAGACTGTGGCAGTAAACAGAACCGAACCTGGGTCACTGGAGCTGTGAGACTGTGGCAGTAAACAGAACCGAACCTGGGTCACTGGAGCTGTGAGACTGTGGCAGTAAACAGAACCGAACCCGGGACACTGGAGCTGTGAGACTGTGGCAGTAAACAGAACCGAACCCAGGTCACTGGAGCTGTGAGACTGTGGCAGTAAACAGAACCGAACCTGGGTCACTGGAGCTGTGAGACTGTGGCAGTAAACAGAACCGAACCCAGGTCACTGGAGCTGTGAGACTGTGGCAGTAAACAGAACCGAACCCGGGACACTGGAGCTGTGAGACTGTGGCAGTAAACAGAACCGAACCCGGGACACTGGAGCTGTGAGACTGTGGCAGTAAACAGAACCGAACCCGGGACACTGGAGCTGTGAGACTGTGGCAGTAAACAGAACCGAACCCGGGTCACTGGAGCTGTGAGACTGTGGCAGTAAACAGAACCGAACCCGGGACACTGGAGCTGTGAGACTGTGACAGTAAACAGAACCGAACCCGGGTCACTGGAGCTGTGAGACTGTGGCAGTAAACAGAACCGAACCCGGGACACTGGAGCTGTGAGACTGTGGCAGTAAACAGAACCGAACCCGGGTCACTGGAGCTGTGAGACTGTGGCAGTAAACAGAACCGAACCCTGGTCACTGGAGCTGTGAGACTGTGGCAGTAAACAGAACCGAACCCGGGACACTGGAGCTGTGAGACTGTGGCAGTAAACAGAACTGAACCCGGGACACTGGAGCTGTGAGACTGTGGCAGTAAACAGAACCGAACCCGGGTCACTGGAGCTGTGAGACTGTGACAGTAAACAGAACCGAACCCGGGACACTGGAGCTGTGAGACTGTGGCAGTAAACAGAACTGAACCCGGGTCACTGGAGCTGTGAGACTGTGACAGTAAACAGAACCGAACCCGGGACACTGGAGCTGTGAGACTGTGGCAGTAAACAGAACTGAACCCGGGTCACTGGAGCTGTGAGACTGTGGCAGTAAACAGAACCGAACCCGGGACACTGGAGCTGTGAGACTGTGGCAGTAAACAGAACCGAACCCAGGTCACTGGAGCTGTGAGACTGTGGCAGTAAACAGAACCGAACCCGGGACACTGGAGCTGTGAGACTGTGACAGTAAACAGAACCGAACCCGGGACACTGGAGCTGTGAGACTGTGGCAGTAAACAGAACTGAACCCGGGTCACTGGAGCTGTGAGACTGTGGCAGTAAACAGAACCGAACCCGGGACACTGGAGCTGTGAGACTGTGGCAGTAAACAGAACCGAACCCGGGACACTGGAGCTGTGAGACTGTGGCATTAAACAGAACCGAACCCAGGTCACTGGAGCTGTGAGACAGTGGCAGTAAACAGAACCGAACCCGGGACACTGGAGCTGTGAGACTGTGGCAGTAAACAGAACCGAACCCGGGACACTGGAGCTGTGAGACTGTGGCAGTAAACAGAACCGAACCCAGGTCACTGGAGCTGTGAGACTGTGGCAGTAAACAGAACCGAACCCGGGACACTGGAGCTGTGAGACTGTGGCAGTAAACAGAACCGAACCCGGGACACTGGAGCTGTGAGACTGTGGCAGTAAACAGAACCGAACCCAGGTCACTGGAGCTGTGAGACTGTGGCAATAAACAGAACCGAACCCAGGTCACTGGAGCTGTGAGACTGTGGCAGTAAACAGAACAGAACCCAGGTCACTGGAGCTGTGAGACTGTGGCAGTAAACAGAACCGAACCCAGGTCACTGGAGCTGTGAGACTGTGGCAGTAAACAGAACAGAACCCAGGTCACTGGAGCTGTGAGACTGTGGCAGTAAACAGAACCGAACCCAGGTCACTGGAGCTGTGAGACTGTGGCAGTAAACAGAACCGAACCCGGGACACTGGAGCTGTGAGACTGTGGCAGTAAACAGAACAGAACCCAGGTCACTGGAGCTGTGAGACTGTGGCAGTAAACAGAACCGAACCCAGGTCACTGGAGCTGTGAGACTGTGGCAGTAAACAGAACAGAACCCAGGTCACTGGAGCTGTGAGACTGTGGCAGTAAACAGAACCGAACCCGGGACACTGGAGCTGTGAGGCTGTGGCAGTAAACAGAACCGAACCCGGGTCACTGGAGCTGTGAGACTGTGGCAGTAAACAGAACCGAACCCGGGTCACTGGAGCTGTGAGACTGTGGCAGTAAACAGAACCGAACCCGGGACACTGGAGCTGTGAGGCTGTGGCAGTAAACAGAACCGAACCCGGGACACTGGAGCTGTGAGGCTGTGGCAGTAAACAGAACCGAACCCGGGACACTGGAGCTCTGAGACTGTGGCAGTAAACAGAACCGAACCCAGGTCACTGGAGCTGTGAGACTGTGGCAGTAAACAGAACCGAACCCGGGACACTGGAGCTGTGAGACTGTGGCTGTAAACAGAACCGAACCCGGGTCACTGGAGCTGTGAGACTGTGGCAGTAAACAGAACCGAACCCGGGACACTGGAGCTGTGAGACTGTGGCAGTAAACAGAACCGAACCCGGGTCACTGGAGCTGTGAGACTGTGGCAGTAAACAGAACTGAACCCGGGTCACTGGAGCTGTGAGACTGTGGCAGTAAACAGAACCGAACCCGGGTCACTGGAGCTGTGAGAATGTGGCAGTAAACAGAACCGAACCCGGGTCACTGGAGCTGTGAGACTGTGGCAGTAAACAGAACCGAACCCGGGTCACTGGAGCTGTGAGACTGTGGCAGTAAACAGAACCGAACCCAGGTCACTGGAGCTGTGAGACTGTGGCAGTAAACAGAACCGAACCCAGGACACTGGAGCTGTGAGACTGTGGCAGTAAACAGAACCGAACCCAGGTCACTGGAGCTGTGAGACTGTGGCAGTAAACAGAACCGAACCCAGGACACTGGAGCTGTGAGACTGTGGCAGTAAACAGAACCGAACCCGGGTCACTGGAGCTGTGAGACTGTGGCAGTAAACAAAACCGAACCCGGGACACTGGAGCTGTGAGACTGTGGCAGTAAACAGAACTGAACCCGGGTCACTGGAGCTGTGAGACTGTGACAGTAAACAGAACCGAACCCGGGACACTGGAGCTGTGAGACTGTGGCAGTAAACAGAACCGAACCCGGGTCACTGGAGCTGTGAGACTGTGGCAGTAAACAGAACCGAACCCGGGACACTGGAGCTGTGAGACTGTGGCAGTAAACAGAACCGAACCCGGGTCACTGGAGCTGTGAGACTGTGGCAGTAAACAGAACCGAACCCGGGACACTGGAGCTGTGAGACTGTGGCAGTAAACAGAACCGAACCCGGGACACTGGAGCTGTGAGTCTGTGGCAGTAAACAGAACCGAACCCGGGACACTGGAGCTGTGAGACTGTGACAGTAAACAGAACTGAACCCAGGACACTGGAGCTGTGAGACTGTGGCAGTAAACAGAACTGAACCCGGGACACTGGAGCTGTGAGACTGTGACAGTAAACAGAACTGAACCCGGGTCACTGGAGCTGTGAGACTGTGGCAGTAAACAGAACCGAACCCAGGTCACTGGAGCTGTGAGACTGTGGCAGTAAACAGAACCGAACCCGGATCACTGGAGCTGTGAGACTGTGGCAGTAAACAGAACCGAACCCAGGTCACTGGAGCTGTGAGACTGTGGCAGTCCCCAGAACCGAACCCAGGTCACTGGAGCTGTGAGACTGTGGCAGTAAACAGAACCGAACCCAGGTCACTGGAGCTGTGAGACTGTGGCAGTAAACAGAACCGAACCCGGGTCACGGGAGCTGTGAGACTGTGGCAGTAAACAGAACCGAACCCGGTTCACTGGAGCTGTGAGACTGTGGCAGTAAACAGAACCGAACCCGGGACACTGGAGCTGTGAGACTGTGGCAGTAAACAGAACCGAACCCAGGTCACTGGAGCTGTGAGGTTGCGGCAGTAAACAGAACCGAACCCAGGACACTGGAGCTGTGAGACTGTGGCAGTAAACAGAACCGAACCCGGGACACTGGAGCTGTGAGACTGTGGCAGTAAACAGAACTGAACCCGGGACACTGGAGCTGTGAGACTGTGGCAGTAAACAGAACCGAACTCAGGTCACTGGAGCTGTGAGGTTGCGGCAGTAAACAGAACCGAACCCGGGACACTGGAGCTGTGAGACTGTGGCAGTAAACAGAACCGAACCCGGGACACTGGAGCTGTGAGACTGTGGCAGTAAACAGAACCGAACCCAGGTCACTGGAGCTGTGAGGTTGCGGCAGTAAACAGAACCGAACCCAGGTCACTGGAGCTGTGAGACTGTGGCAGTAAACAGAACCGAACCCGGGTCACTGGAGCTGTGAGGTTGCGGCAGTAAACAGAACCGAACTCAGGTCACTGGAGCTGTGAGGTTGCGGCAGTAAACAGAACCGAACCCAGGACACTGGAGCTGTGAGACTGTGGCAGTAAACAGAACTGAACCCGGGTCACTGGAGCTGTGAGACTGTGGCAGTACGCAGAACTGAACCCAGGTCACTGGAGTTGTGAGACTGTGGCAGTAAACAGAACCGAACCCGGGACACTGGTGCTGTGAGACTGTGGCAGTAAACAGAACCGAACCCAGGACACTGGAGCTGTGAGACTGTGGCAGTAAACAGAACCGAACCCAGGTCACTGGAGCTGTGAGACTGTGGCAGTAAACAGAACCGAACCCGGGACACTGGAGTTGTGAGACTGTGGCAGTAAACAGAACCGAACCCGGGACACTGGAGCTGTGAGACTGTGGCAGTAAACAGAACCGAACCCGGGTCACTGGAGCTGTGAGACTGTGGCAGTAAACAGAACTGAACCCGGGTCACTGGAGCTGTGAGACTGTGGCAGTAAACAGAACCGAACCCGGGTCACTGGAGCTGTGAGACTGTGGCAGTAAACAGAACCGAACCCAGGTCACTGGAGCTGTGAGACTGTGGCAGTAAACAGAACCGAACCCAGGTCACTGGAGCTGTGAGACTGTGGCAGTAAACAAAACCGAACCCGGGACACTGGAGCTGTGAGACTGTGGCAGTAAACAGAACCGAACCCGGGTCACTGGAGCTGTGAGACTGTGACAGTAAACAGAACCGAACCCGGGACACTGGAGCTGTGAGACTGTGGCAGTAAACAGAACTGAACCCGGGTCACTGGAGCTGTGAGACTGTGGCAGTAAACAGAACCGAACCCAGGACACTGGAGCTGTGAGTCTGTGGCAGTAAACAGAACCGAACCCAGGTCACTGGAGCTGTAAGACTGTGGCAGTAAACAGAACCGAACCCAGGTCACTGGAGCTGTGAGACTGTGGCAGTAAACAGAACCTAACCCAGGTCACTGGAGCTGTGAGACTGTGGCAGTAAACAGAACCGAACCCGGGACACTGGAGCTGTGAGACTGTGGCAGTAAACAGAACTGAACCCAGGACACTGGAGCTGTGAGACTGTGGCAGTAAACAGAACTGAACCCGGGACACTGGAGCTGTGAGACTGTGACAGTAAACAGAACTGAACCCGGGTCACTGGAGCTGTGAGACTGTGGCAGTAAACAGAACCGAACCCAGGTCACTGGAGCTGTGAGACTGTGGCAGTAAACAGAACCGAACCCGGATCACTGGAGCTGTGAGACTGTGGCAGTAAACAGAACCGAACCCAGGTCACTGGAGCTGTGAGAATGTGGCAGTCCCCAGAACCGAACCCAGGTCACTGGAGCTGTGAGACTGTGGCAGTAAACAGAACCGAACCCAGGTCACTGGAGCTGTGAGACTGTGGCAGTAAACAGAACCGAACCCAGGACACTGGAGCTGTGAGACTGTGGCAGTAAACAGAACCGAACCCGGGTCACGGGAGCTGTGAGACTGTGGCAGTAAACAGAACCGAACCCGGGTCACTGGAGCTGTGAGACTGTGGCAGTAAACAGAACCGAACCCAGGTCACTGGAGCTGTGAGGTTGCGGCAGTAAACAGAACCGAACCCAGGACACTGGAGCTGTGAGACTGTGGCAGTAAACAGAACCGAACCCGGGACACTGGAGCTGTGAGACTGTGGCAGTAAACAGAACTGAACCCGGGACACTGGAGCTGTGAGACTGTGGCAGTAAACAGAACCGAACTCAGGTCACTGGAGCTGTGAGGTTGCGGCAGTAAACAGAACCGAACCCGGGACACTGGAGCTGTGAGACTGTGGCAGTAAACAGAACCGAACCCGGGACACTGGAGCTGTGAGACTGTGGCAGTAAACAGAACCGAACCCAGGTCACTGGAGCTGTGAGGTTGCGGCAGTAAACAGAACCGAACCCGGGTCACTGGAGCTGTGAGACTGTGACAGTAAACAGAACCGAACCCGGGTCACTGGAGCTGTGAGACTGTGGCAGTAAACAGAACTGAACCCGGGACACTGGAGCTGTGAGACTGTGGCAGTAAACAGAACCGAACTCAGGTCACTGGAGCTGTGAGGTTGCGGCAGTAAACAGAACCGAACCCGGGACACTGGAGCTGTGAGACTGTGGCAGTAAACAGAACCGAACCCGGGACACTGGAGCTGTGAGACTGTGGCAGTAAACAGAACCGAACCCAGGTCACTGGAGCTGTGAGACTGTGGCAGTAAACAGAACCGAACCCGGGTCACTGGAGCTGTGAGGTTGCGGCAGTAAACAGAACCGAACTCAGGTCACTGGAGCTGTGAGGTTGCGGCAGTAAACAGAACCGAACCCAGGACACTGGAGCTGTGAGACTGTGGCAGTAAACAAAACCGAACCCGGGACACTGGAGCTGTGAGACTGTGGCAGTAAACAGAACTGAACCCGGGTCACTGGAGCTGTGAGGCTGTGGCAGTACGCAGAACTGAACCCAGGTCACTGGAGTTGTGAGACTGTGGCAGTAAACAGAACCGAACCCGGGACACTGGTGCTGTGAGACTGTGGCAGTAAACAGAACCGAACCCAGGACACTGGAGCTGTGAGACTGTGGCAGTAAACAGAACCGAACCCGGGACACTGGAGTTGTGAGACTGTGGCAGTAAACAGAACCGAACCCGGGACACTGGAGCTGTGAGACTGTGGCAGTAAACAGAACCGAACCCGGGTCACTGGAGCTGTGAGACTGTGGCAGTAAACAGAACCGAACCCGGGTCTCTGGAGCTGTGAGGCGGTGGCAGTAAACAGAACCGAACCCAGGACACTGGCGCTGTGAGACTGTGGCAGTAAACAGAACCGAACCCGGGTCACTGGAGCTGTGAGGCTGTGGCAGTAAACAGAACCTAACCCAGGTCACTGGAGCTGTGAGGTTGCGGCAGTAAACAGAACCGAACCCGGGACACTGGAGCTGTGAGACTGTGGCAGTAAACAGAACCGAACCCGGGACACTGGAGCTGTGAGACTGTGGCAGTAAACAGAACCGAACCCAGGTCACTGGAGCTGTGAGGCTGTGGCAGTAAACAGAACTGAACCCGGGACACTGGAGCTGTGAGACTGTGGCAGTAAACAGAACCGAACCCGGGTCACTGGAGCTGTGAGACTGTGGCAGTAAACAGAACTGAACCCGGGTCACTGGAGCTGTGAGGCTGTGGCAGTACGCAGAACTGAACCCAGGTCACTGGAGTTGTGAGACTGTGGCAGTAAACAGAACCGAACCCGGGACACTGGAGCTGTGAGACTGTGGCAGTAAACAGAACCGAACCCAGGACACTGGAGTTGTGAGACTGTGGCAGTAAACAGAACCGAACCCAGGACACTGGAGCTGTGAGACTGTGGCAGTAAACAGAACCGAACCCGGGACACTGGAGTTGTGAGACTGTGGCAGTAAACAGAACCGAACCCGGGACACTGGAGCTGTGAGACTGTGGCAGTAAACAGAACCGAACCCGGCTCACTGGAGCTGTGAGACTGTGGCAGTAAACAGAACCGAACCCGGGTCACTGGAGCAGTGAGGCTGTGGCAGTAAACAGAACCGAACCCAGGACACTGGAGCTGTGAGACTGTGGCAGTAAACAGAACCGAAACCGGGTCACTGGAGCTGTGAGACTGTGGCAGTAAACAGAACCGAACCCAGGACACTGGAGCTGTGAGACTGTGGCAGTAAACAGAACCGAAACCGGGTCACTGGAGCTGTGAGACTGTGGCAGTAAACAGAACCGAACCCGGGACACTGGAGCTGTGAGACTGTGGCAGTAAACAGAACTGAACCCGGGATACTGGAGCTGTGAGACTGTGGCAGTAAACAGAACCAAACCCGGGTCACTGGAGCTGTGAGACTGTGGCAGTAAACAGAACCGAACCCGGGACACTGGAGCTGTGAGACTGTGACAGTAAACAGAACCGAACCCGGGACACTGGAGCTGTGAGACTGTGGCAGTAAACAGAACTGAACCCGGGTCAATGGAGCTGTGAGACTGTGACAGTAAACAGAACCGAACCCGGGTCACTGGAGCTGTGAGACTGTGGCAGTAAACAGAACTGAACCCGGGTCACTGGAGCTGTGAGACTGTGGCAGTAAACAGAACCGAACCCGGGACACTGGAGTTGTGAGACTGTGGCAGTAAACAGAACCGAACCCAGGTCACTGGAGCTGTGAGACTGTGGCAGTAAACAGAACCGAACCCGGGACACTGGAGCTGTGAGACTGTGGCAGTAAACAGAACCGAACCCGGGACACTGGAGCTGTGAGACTGTGGCAGTAAACAGAACCGAACCCAGGTCACTGGAGCTGTGAGACTGTGGCAGTAAACAGAACCGAACCTGGGTCAGTGGAGCTGTGAGACTGTGGCAGTAAACAGAACCGAACCCGGGTCACTGGAGCTGTGAGACTGTGGCAGTAAACAGAACCGAACCCGGGACACTGGAGCTGTGAGACTGTGGCAGTAAACAGAACCGAACCCCGGTCACTGGAGCTGTGAGACTGTGGCAGTAAACAGAACCGAACCCGGGACACTGGAGCTGTGAGACTGTGGCAGTAAACAGAACCGAACCCGGGTCACTGGAGCTGTGAGACTGTGGCAGTAAACAGAACCGAACCCGGGACACTGGAGCTGTGAGACTGTGGCAGTAAACAGAACAGAACCCAGGTCACTGGAGCTGTGAGACTGTGGCAGTAAACAGAACCGAACTCAGGTCACTGGAGCTGTGAGGTTGCGGCAGTAAACAGAACCGAACCCGGGACACTGGAGCTGTGAGACTGTGGCAGTAAACAGAACTGAACCCAGGACACTGGAGCTGTGAGACTGTGGCAGTAAACAGAACCGAACCCAGGTCACTGGAGCTGTGAGGTTGCGGCAGTAAACAGAACCGAACCCAGGTCACTGGAGCTGTGAGACTGTGGCAGTAAACAGAACCGAACCCGGGTCACTGGAGCTGTGAGGTTGCGGCAGTAAACAGAACTGAACCCGGGACACTGGAGCTGTGAGACTGTGGCAGTAAACAGAACCGAACTCAGGTCACTGGAGATGTGAGGTTGCGGCAGTAAACAGAACCGAACCCAGGACACTGGAGCTGTGAGACTGTGGCAGTAAACAGAACTGAACCCGGGACACTGGAGCTGTGAGACTGTGGCAGTAAACAGAACTGAACCCGGGTCACTGGAGCTGTGAGGCTGTGGCAGTACGCAGAACTGAACCCAAGTCACTGGAGTTGTGAGACTGTGGCAGTAAACAGAACCGAACCCGGGACACTGGTGCTGTGAGACTGTGGCAGTAAACAGAACCGAACCCAGGACACTGGAGTTGTGAGACTGTGGCAGTAAACAGAACCGAACCCGGGACACTGGAGCTGTGAGACTGTGGCAGTAAACAGAACCGAACCCGGGTCACTGGAGCTGTGAGACTGTGGCAGTAAACAGAACTGAACCCGGGTCACTGGAGCTGTGAGACTGTGGCAGTAAACAGAACCGAACCCGGGTCACTGGAGCTGTGAGACTGTGGCAGTAAACAGAACCGAACCCAGGACACTGGAGCTGTGAGACTGTGGCAGTAAACAGAACCGAACCCAGGTCACTGGAGCTGTGAGACTGTGGCAGTAAACAGAACCGAACCCAGGTCACTGGAGCTGTGAGACTGTGGCAGTAAACAAAACCGAACCCGGGACACTGGAGCTGTGAGACTGTGGCAGTAAACAGAACTGAACCCGGGTCACTGGAGCTGTGAGACTGTGACAGTAAACAGAACCGAACCCGGGACACTGGAGCTGTGAGACTGTGGCAGTAAACAGAACTGAACCCGGGTCACTGGAGCTGTGAGACTGTGGCAGTAAACAGAACCGAACCCAGGACACTGGAGCTGTGAGACTGTGGCAGTAAACAGAACCGAACCCGGGTCACTGGAGCTGTGAGGCTGTGGCAGTAAACAGAACCGAACCCAGGACACTGGAGCTGTGAGACTGTGGCAGTAAACAGAACTGAACCCGGGTCACTGGAGCTGTGAGACTGTGGCAGTAAACAGAACCGAACCCGGGTCACTGGAGCTGTGAGACTGTGGAAGTAAACAGAACCGAATCCGGGACACTGGAGCTGTGAGACTGTGGCAGTAAACAGAACCGAACCCGGGACACTGGAGCTGTGAGACTGTGGCAGTAAACAGAACCGAACCCGGGTCACTGGAGCTGTGAGACTGTGGCAGTAAACAGAACCGAACCCGGGACACTGGAGCTGTGAGACTGTGGCAGTAAACAGAACCGAACCCAGGACACTGGAGCTGTGAGTCTGTGGCAGTAAACAGAACCGAACCCGGGACACTGGAGCTGTGAGACTGTGGCAGTAAACAGAACTGAACCCGGGTCACTGGAGCTGTGAGACTGTGGCAGTAAACAGAACCGAACCCAGGTCACTGGAGCTGTGAGACTGTGGCAGTAAACAGAACCGAACCCGGGTCACTGGAGCTGTGAGACTGTGGCAGTAAACAGAACCGAACCCGGGACACTGGAGCTGTGAGACTGTGGCAGTAAACAGAACCGAACCCAGGACACTGGAGCTGTGAGTCTGTGGCAGTAAACAGAACCGAACCCGGGACACTGGAGCTGTGAGACTGTGGCAGTAAACAGAACTGAACCCGGGACACTGGAGCTGTGAGACTGTGACAGTAAACAGAACTGAACCCGGGTCACTGGAGCTGTGAGACTGTGGCAGTAAACAGAACCGAACCCAGGTCACTGGAGCTGTGAGACTGTGGCAGTAAACAGAACCGAACCCGGATCACTGGAGCTGTGAGACTGTGGCAGTAAACAGAACCGAACCCAGGTCACTGGAGCTGTGAGACTGTGGCAGTCCCCAGAACCGAACCCAGGTCACTGGAGCTGTGAGACTGTGGCAGTAAACAGAACCGAACCCAGGTCACTGGAGCTGTGAGACTGTGGCAGTAAACAGAACCGAACCCAGGACACTGGAGCTGTGAGACTGTGGCAGTAAACAGAACCGAACCCGGGTCACTGGAGCTGTGAGACTGTGGCAGTAAACAGAACCGAACCCGGGACACTGGAGCTGTGAGACTGTGGCAGTAAACAGAACCGAACCCAGGTCACTGGAGCTGTGAGGTTGCGGCAGTAAACAGAACCGAACCCAGGACACTGGAGCTGTGAGACTGTGGCAGTAAACAGAACCGAACCCGGGACACTGGAGCTGTGAGACTGTGGCAGTAAACAGAACTGAACCCGGGACACTGGAGCTGTGAGACTGTGGCAGTAAACAGAACCGAACTCAGGTCACTGGAGCTGTGAGGTTGCGGCAGTAAACAGAACCGAACCCGGGACACTGGAGCTGTGAGACTGTGGCAGTAAACAAAACCGAACCCGGGACACTGGAGCTGTGAGACTGTGGCAGTAAACAGAACCGAACCCAGGTCACTGGAGCTGTGAGGTTGCGGCAGTAAACAGAACCGAACCCAGGTCACTGGAGCTGTGAGACTGTGGCAGTAAACAGAACCGAACCCGGGTCACTGGAGCTGTGAGACTGTGGCAGTAAACAGAACCGATCCCGGGTCACTGGAGCTGTGAGGTTGCGGCAGTAAACAGAACCGAACTCAGGTCACTGGAGCTGTGAGGTTGCGGCAGTAAACAGAACCGAACCCAGGACACTGGAGCTGTGAGACTGTGGCAGTAAACAAAACCGAACCCGGGACACTGGAGCTGTGAGACTGTGGCAGTAAACAGAACTGAACCCGGGTCACTGGAGCTGTGAGGCTGTGGCAGTACGCAGAACTGAACACAGGTCACTGGAGTTGTGAGACTGTGGCAGTAAACAGAACCGAACCCGGGACACTGGTGCTGTGAGACTGTGGCAGTAAACAGAACCGAACCCAGGACACTGGAGCTGTGAGACTGTGGCAGTAAACAGAACCGAACCCGGGACACTGGAGTTGTGAGACTGTGGCAGTAAACAGAACCGAACCCGGGACACTGGAGCTGTGAGACTGTGGCAGTAAACAGAACCGAACCCGGGTCACTGGAGCTGTGAGACTGTGGCAGTAAACAGAACTGAACCCGGGTCACTGGAGCTGTGAGGCTGTGGCAGTAAACAGAACCGAACCCGGGACACTGGTGCTGTGAGACTGTGGCAGTAAACAGAACCGAACCCAGGACACTGGAGCTGTGAGACTGTGGCAGTAAACAGAACCGAACCCGGGACACTGGAGTTGTGAGACTGTGGCAGTAAACAGAACCGAACCCGGGACACTGGAGCTGTGAGACTGTGGCAGTAAACAGAACCGAACCCGGGTCACTGGAGCTGTGAGACTGTGGCAGTAAACAGAACCGAACCCGGGTCTCTGGAGCTGTGAGGCTGTGGCAGTAAACAGAACCGAACCCAGGACACTGGAGCTGTGAGACTGTGGCAGTAAACAGAACCGAACCCGGGTCACTGGAGCTGTGAGACTGTGGCAGTAAACAGAACCGAACCCGGGTCACTGGAGCTGTGAGACTGTGGCAGTAAACAGAACTGAACCCAGGTCACTGGAGCTGTGAGGTTGCGGCAGTAAACAGAACCGAACCCGGGACACTGGAGCTGTGAGACTGTGGCAGTAAACAGAACCGAACCCGGGACACTGGAGCTGTGAGACTGCGGCAGTAAACAGAACCGAACCCAGGTCACTGGAGCTGTGAGACTGTGGCAGTAAACAGAACCGAACCCAGGTCACTGGAGCTGTGAGACTGTGGCAGTAAACAGAACCGAACCCAGGTCACTGGAGCTGTGAGACTGTGGCAGTAAACAGAACCGAACCCAGGTCACTGGAGCTGTGAGGTTGCGGCAGTAAACAGAACCGAACCCAGGTCACTGGAGCTGTGAGACTGTGGCAGTAAACAGAACCGAACCCAGGTCACTGGAGCTGTGAGGTTGCGGCAGTAAACAGAACCGAACCCGGGTCACTGGAGCTGTGAGGTTGCGGCAGTAAACAGAACCGAACTCAGGTCACTGGAGCTGTGAGGTTGCGGCAGTAAACAGAACCGAACCCAGGACACTGGAGCTGTGAGACTGTGGCAGTAAACAGAACCGAACCCGGGACACTGGAGCTGTGAGACTGTGGCAGTAAACAGAACTGAACCCGGGTCACTGGAGCTGTGAGGCTGTGGCAGTACGCAGAACTGAACCCAGGTCACTGGAGTTGTGAGACTGTGGCAGTAAACAGAACCGAACCCGGGACACTGGAGCTGTGAGACTGTGGCAGTAAACAGAACCGAACCCGGGACACTGGAGTTGTGAGACTGTGGCAGTAAACAGAACCGAACCCGGGACACTGGAGCTGTGAGACTGTGGCAGTAAACAGAACCGAACCCGGCTCACTGGAGCTGTGAGACTGTGGCAGTAAACAGAACCGAACCCGGGTCACTGGAGCAGTGAGGCTGTGGCAGTAAACAGAACCGAACCCAGGACACTGGAGCTGTGAGACTGTGGCAGTAAACAGAACCGAAACCGGGTCACTGGAGCTGTGAGACTGTGGCAGTAAACAGAACCGAACCCGGGTCACTGGAGCTGTGAGACTGTGACAGTAAACAGAACCGAACCCGGGACACTGGAGCTGTGAGACTGTGGCAGTAAACAGAACCGAAACCGGGTCACTGGAGCTGTGAGACTGTGGCAGTAAACAGAACCGAACCCGGGACACTGGAGCTGTGAGACTGTGGCAGTAAACAGAACTGAACCCGGGACACTGGAGCTGTGAGACTGTGGCAGTAAACAGAACCGAACCCGGGTCACTGGAGCTGTGAGACTGTGGCAGTAAACAGAACCGAACCCGGGACACTGGAGCTGTGAGACTGTGACAGTAAACAGAACCGAACCCGGGACACTGGAGCTGTGAGACTGTGGCAGTAAACAGAACTGAACCCGGGTCACTGGAGCTGTGAGACTGTGACAGTAAACAGAACCGAACCCGGGACACTGGAGCTGTGAGACTGTGGCAGTAAACAGAACCGAACCCAGGTCACTGGAGCTGTGAGACTGTGGCAGTAAACAGAACCGAACCCAGGTCACTGGAGCTGTGAGACTGTGGCAGTAAACAGAACCGAACCCGGGACACTGGAGCTGTGAGACTGTGGCAGTAAACAGAACCGAACCCAGGTCACTGGAGCTGTGAGACTGTGGCAGTAAACAGAACCGAACCCGGGACACTGGAGCTGTGAGACTGTGGCAGTAAACAGAACCGAACCCGGGTCACTGGAGCTGTGAGACTGTGGCAGTAAACAGAACCGAACCCAGGTCACTGGAGCTGTGAGACTGTGGCAGTAAACAGAACCGAACCTGGGTCAGTGGAGCTGTGAGACTGTGGCAGTAAACAGAACCGAACCCGGGACACTGGAGCTGTGAGACTGTGGCAGTAAACAGAACCGAACCCGGGTCACTGGAGCTGTGAGACTGTGGCAGTAAACAGAACCGAACCCGGGACACTGGAGCTGTGAGACTGTGGCAGTAAACAGAACCGAACCCCGGTCACTGGAGCTGTGAGACTGTGGCAGTAAACAGAACCGAACCCGGGACACTGGAGCTGTGAGACTGTGGCAGTAAACAGAACCGAACCCGGGTCACTGGAGCTGTGAGACTGTGGCAGTAAACAGAACCGAACCCGGGACACTGGAGCTGTGAGACTGTGGCAGTAAACAGAACAGAACCCAGGTCACTGGAGCTGTGAGACTGTGGCAGTAAACAGAACCGAACCCGGGACACTGGAGCTGTGCGACTGTGGCAGTAAACAGAACCGAACCCAGGTCACTGGAGCTGTGAGACTGTGGCAGTAAACAGAACCGAACCCGGGTCACTGGAGCTGTGAGACTGTGGCAGTAAACAGAACCGAACCCGGGTCACTGGAGCTGTGAGACTGTGGCAGTAAACAGAACCGAACCCAGGTCACTGGAGCTGTGAGACTGTGGCAGTAAACAGAACCGAACCCAGGTGTTGGAGCTGTGAGACTGTGGCAGTAAACTGAACCGAACCCGGGACACTGGAGCTGTGAGACTGTGGCAGTAAACAGAACTGAACCCGGGTCACTGGAGCTGTGAGACTGTGACAGTAAACAGAACTGAACCCAGGTCACTGGAGCTGTGAGACTGTGGCAGTAAACAGAACCGAACCCGGGACACTGGAGCTGTGAGACTGTGGCAGTAAACAGAACTGAACCCGGGTCACTGGAGCTGTGAGACTGTGGCAGTAAACAGAACCGAACCCGGGACACTGGAGCTGTGAGGCTGTGGCAGTAAACAGAACTGAACCCGGGTCACTGGAGCTGTGAGACTGTGGCAGTAAACAGAACCGAACCCGGGACACTGGAGCTGTGAGACTGTGGCAGTAAACAGAACCGAACCTGGGTCAGTGGAGCTGTGAGACTGTGGCAGTAAACAGAACCGAACCCGGGACACTGGAGCTGTGAGACTGTGGCAGTAAACAGAACCGAACCCAGGTCACTGGAGCTGTGAGACTGTGGCAGTAAACAGAACCGAACCCGGGTCACTGGAGCTGTGAGGCTGTGGCAGTAAACAGAACCGAACCCGGGTCACTGGAGCTGTGAGACTGTGGCAGTAAACAGAACAGAACCCAGGTCACTGGAGCTGTGAGGCTGTGGCAGTAAACAGAACCGAACCCGGGTCACTGGAGCTGTGAGACTGTGGCAGTAAACAGAACCGAACCCGGGACACTGGAGCTGTGAGACTGTGGCAGTAAACAGAACCGAACCTGGGTCAGTGGAGCTGTGAGACTGTGGCAGTAAACAGAACCGAACCCGGGACACTGGAGCTGTGAGACTGTGGCAGTAAACAGAACCGAACCCAGGTCACTGGAGCTGTGAGACTGTGGCAGTAAACAGAACCGAACCCGGGTCACTGGAGCTGTGAGACTGTGGCAGTAAACAGAACCGAACCCGGGTCACTGGAGCTGTGAGACTGTGGCAGTAAACAGAACCGAACCCAGGTCACTGGAGCTGTGAGACTGTGGCAGTAAACAGAACCGAACCCAGGTCACTGGAGCTGTGAGACTGTGGCAGTAAACTGAACCGAACCCGGGACACTGGAGCTGTGAGACTGCGGCAGTAAACAGAACTGAACCCGGGTCACTGGAGCTGTGAGACTGTGGCAGTAAACAGAACCGAACCCGGGACACTGGAGCTGTGAGGCTGTGGCAGTAAATAGAACTGAACCCGGGACACTGGAGCTGTGAGACTGTGGCAGTAAACAGAACTGAACCCAGGTCACTGGAGCTGTGAGACTGTGGCAGTAAACAGAACCGAACCCGGGACACTGGAGCTGTGAGACTGTGACAGTAAACAGAACCGAACCCAGGACACTGGAGCTGTGAGACTGTGGCAGTAAACAGAACCGAACCCGGGACACTGGAGCTGTGAGACTGTGACAGTAAACAGAACCGAACCCGGGACACTGGAGCTGTGAGACTGTGGCAGTAAACAGAACCGAACCCGGGTCACTGGAGCTGTGAGTCTGTGGCAGTAAACAGAACCGAACCCGGGTCACTGGAGCTGTGAGGCTGTGGCAGTAAACAGAACCGAACCCAGGACACTGGAGCTGTGAGACTGTGGCAGTAAACAGAACCGAACCCGGGTCACTGGAGCTGTGAGACTGTGGCAGTAAACAGAACCGAACCCGGGACACTGGAGCTGTGAGACTGTGGCAGTAAACAGAACCGAACCCGGGACACTGGAGCTGTGAGACTGTGGCAGTAAACAGAACCGAACCCGGGTCACTGGAGCTGTGAGACTGTGGCAGTAAACAGAACCGAACCCGGGACACTGGAGCTGTGAGACTGTGGCAGTAAACAGAACTGAACCCGGGTCACTGGAGCTGTGAGACTGTGGCAGTAAACAGAACCGAACCCGGGACACTGGAGCTGTGAGACTGTGGCAGTAAACAGAACCGAACCCGGGTCACTGGAGCTGTGAGACTGTGGCAGTAAACAGAACCGAACCCGGGACACTGGAGCTGTGAGACTGTGGCAGTAAACAGAACCGAACCCGGGACACTGGAGCTGTGAGACTGTGACAGTAAACAGAACCGAACCCGGGACACTGGAGCTGTGAGACTGTGGCAGTAAACAGAACTGAACCCGGGTCACTGGAGCTGTGAGACTGTGGCAGTAAACAGAACCGAACCCGGGACACTGGAGCTGTGAGACTGTGGCAGTAAACAGAACCGAACCCAGGTCACTGGAGCTGTGAGACTGTGGCAGTAAACAGAACCGAACCCGGGACACTGGAGCTGTGAGACTGTGGCAGTAAACAGAACCGAACCCAGGACACTGGAGCTGTGAGACTGTGGCAGTAAACAGAACCGAAACCGCGTCACTGGAGCTGTGAGACTGTGGCAGTAAACAGAACCGAACCCGGGACACTGGAGCTGTGAGACTGTGGCAGTAAACAGAACCGAAACCGGGTCACTGGAGCTGTGAGACTGTGGCAGTAAACAGAACCGAACCCGGGACACTGGAGCTGTGAGACTGTGGCAGTAAACAGAACTGAACCCGGGACACTGGAGCTGTGAGACTGTGGCAGTAAACAGAGCCGAACCCGGGTCACTGGAGCTGTGAGACTGTGGCAGTAAACAGAACCGAACCCGGGACACTGGAGCTGTGAGACTGTGACAGTAAACAGAACCGAACCCGGGACACTGGAGCTGTGAGACTGTGGCAGTAAACAGAACTGAACCCGGGTCACTGGAGCTGTGAGACTGTGACAGTAAACAGAACCGAACCCGGGACACTGGAGCTGTGAGACTGTGGCAGTAAACAGAACTGAACCCGGGTCACTGGAGCTGTGAGACTGTGGCAGTAAACAGAACCGAACCCGGGACACTGGAGATGTGAGACTGTGGCAGTAAACAGAACCGAACCCGGGTCACTGGAGCTGTGAGACTGTGGCAGTAAACAGAACCGAACCCGGGACACTGGAGCTGTGAGACTGTGGCAGTAAACAGAACCGAACCCGGGTCACTGGAGCTGTGAGACTGTGGCAGTAAACAGAACCGAACCCGGGTCACTGGAGCTGTGAGACTGTGGCAGTAAACAGAACCGAACCCCGTTCACTGGAGCTGTGAGACTGTGGCAGTAAACAGAACCGAACCCGGGACACTGGAGCTGTGAGACTGTGGCAGTAAACAGAACCGAACCCCGTTCACTGGAGCTGTGAGACTGTGGCAGTAAACAGAACCGAACCCGGGACACTGGAGCTGTGAGACTGTGGCAGTAAACAGAACCGAACCCGGGTCACTGGAGCTGTGAGACTGTGGCAGTAAACAGAACCGAACCCGGGACACTGGAGCTGTGAGACTGTGGCAGTAAACAGAACCGAACCCGGGACACTGGAGCTGTGAGACTGTGGCAGTAAACAGAACCGAACCCAGGTCACTGGAGCTGTGCGACTGTGGCAGTAAACAGAACCGAACCCAGGTCACTGGAGCTGTGAGACTGTGGCAGTAAACAGAACCGAACCCGGGTCACTGGAGCTGTGAGACTGTGGCAGTAAACAGAACCGAACCCAGGTCACTGGAGCTGTGAGACTGTGGCAGTAAACAGAACCGAACCCAGGTCACTGGAGCTGTGAGACTGTGGCAGTAAACTGAACCGAACCCGGGACACTGGAGCTGTGAGACTGTGGCAGTAAACAGAACTGAACCCGGGTCACTGGAGCTGTGAGACTGTGACAGTAAACAGAACCGAACCCGGGACACTGGAGCTGTGAGACTGTGGCAGTAAACAGAACCGAACCCGGGACACTGGAGCTGTGTGACTGTGGCAGTAAACAGAACCGAACCCGGGACACTGGAGCTGTGTGACTGTGGCAGTAAACAGAACTGAACCCGGGTCACTGGAGCTGTGAGACTGTGGCAGTAAACAGAACCGAACCCGGGACACTGGAGCTGTGAGGCTGTGGCAGTAAACAGAACTGAACCCGGGTCACTGGAGCTGTGAGACTGTGGCAGTAAACAGAACCGAACCCGGGTCACTGGAGCTGTGAGACTGTGGCAGTAAACAGAACCGAACCCGGGACACTGGAGCTGTGAGACTGTGACAGTAAACAGAACCGAACCCAGGACACTGGAGCTGTGAGACTGTGGCAGTAAACAGAACCGAACCCGGGACACTGGAGCTGTGAGACTGTGACAGTAAACAGAACCGAACCCAGGTCACTGGAGCTGTGAGACTGTGACAGTAAACAGAACCGAACCCTGGTCACTGGAGCTGTGAGACTGTGACAGTAAACAGAACCGAACCCGGGACACTGGAGCTGTGAGACTGTGGCAGTAAACAGAACCGAACCCGGGTCACTGGAGCTGTGAGACTGTGGCAGTAAACAGAACCGAACCCGGGTCACTGGAGCTGTGAGGCTGTGGCAGTAAACAGAACCGAACCCAGGACACTGGAGCTGTGAGACTGTGGCAGTAAACAGAACCGAACCCGGGTCACTGGAGCTGTGAGACTGTGGCAGTAAACAGAACCGAACCCGGGACACTGGAGCTGTGAGACTGTGGCAGTAAACAGAACCGAACCCAGGTCACTGGAGCTGTGAGACTGTGGCAGTAAACAGAACCGAAGCCGGGACACTGGAGCTGTGAGACTGTGGCAGTAAACAGAACCGAACCCGGGACACTGGAGCTGTGAGACTGTGGCAGTAAACAGAACTGAACCCGGGTCACTGGAGCTGTTAGACTGTGGCAGTAAACAGAACCGAACCCGGGACACTGGAGCTGTGAGACTGTGGCAGTAAACAGAACCGAACCCAGGTCACTGGAGCTGTGAGACTGTGGCAGTAAACAGAACCGAACCCGGGTCACTGGAGCTGTGAGACTGTGACAGTAAACAGAACCGAACCCGGGACACTGGAGCTGTGAGACTGTGGCAGTAAACAGAACTGAACCCGGGTCACTGGAGCTGTGAGACTGTGGCAGTAAACAGAACCGAACCCGGGACACTGGAGCTGTGAGACTGTGGCAGTAAACAGAACCGAACCCGGGACACTGGAGCTGTGAGACTGTGGCAGTAAACAGAACCGAACCCGGGACACTGGAGCTGTGAGACTGTGGCAGTAAACAGAACCGAACCCGGGTCACTGGAGCTGTGAGACTGTGGCAGTAAACAGAACTGAACCCGGGTCACTGGAGCTGTGAGACTGTGACAGTAAACAGAACCGAACCCGGGACACTGGAGCTGTGAGACTGTGGCAGTAAACAGAACTGAACCCGGGTCACTGGAGCTGTGAGACTGTGGCAGTAAACAGAACCGAACCCGGGACACTGGAGCTGTGAGACTGTGGCAGTAAACAGAACCGAACCCAGGTCACTGGAGCTGTGAGACTGTGGCAGTAAACAGAACCGAACCCGGGACACTGGAGCTGTGAGACTGTGGCAGTAAACAGAACCGAACCCGGGACACTGGAGCTGTGAGACTGTGGCAGTAAACAGAACCGAACCCAGGTCACTGGAGCTGTGAGACTGTGGCAGTAAATAGAACCGAACCTGGGTCACTGGAGCTGTGAGACTGTGGCAGTAAACAGAACCGAACCCGGGTCACTGGAGCTGTGAGACTGTGGCAGTAAACAGAACCGAACCCGGGACACTGGAGCTGTGAGACTGTGGCAGTAAACAGAACCGAACCCAGGTCACTGGAGCTGTGAGACTGTGGCAGTAAACAGAACCGAACCCGGGACACTGGAGCTGTGAGACTGTGGCAGTAAACAGAACCGAACCCGGGTCACTGGAGCTGTGAGACTGTGGCAGTAAACAGAACCGAACCCGGGACACTGGAGCTGAGAGACTGTGGCAGTAAACAGAACCGAACCCGGGTCACTGGAGCTGTGAGACTGTGGCAGTAAACAGAACTGAACCCGGGTCACTGGAGCTGTGAGACTGTGACAGTAAACAGAACCGAACCCGGGTCACTGGAGCTGTGAGACTGTGGCAGTAAACAGAACCGAACCCGGGTCACTGGAGCTGTGAGACAGTGGCAGTAAACAGAACCGAACCCGGGTCACTGGAGCTGTGAGACTGTGGCAGTAAACAGAACCGAACCCAGGTCACTGGAGCTGTGAGACTGTGGCAGTAAACAGAACCGAACCCAGGACACTGGAGCTGTGAGACTGTGGCAGTAAACAGAACCGAACCCGGGACACTGGAGCTGTGAGACTGTGGCAGTAAACAGAACCGAACCCAGGTCACTGGAGCTGTGAGACTGTGGCAGTAAACAGAACCGAACCCGGGTCACTGGAGCTGTGAGACTGTGGCAGTAAACAGAACCGGACCCGGGACACTGGATCTGTGAGACTGTGGCAGTAAACAGAACCGAACCCAGGTCACTGGAGCTGTGAGACTGTGGCAGTAAACAGAACCGAACCCGGGACACTGGAGCTGTGAGACTGTGGCAGTAAACAGAACTGAACCCGGGTCACTGGAGCTGTGAGACTGTGACAGTAAACAGAACCGAACCCGGGACACTGGAGCTGTGAGACTGTGGCAGTTATCAGAACCGAACCCGGGACACTGGAGCTGTGAGACTGTGGCAGTAAACAGAACTGAACCCGGGACACTGGAGCTGTGAGACTGTGGCAGTAAACAGAACTGAACCCGGGTCACTGGAGCTGTGAGACTGTGGCAGTAAACAGAACCGAACCCGGGACACTGGAGCTGTGAGACTGTGGCAGTTATCAGAACCGAACCCGGGACACTGGAGCTGTGAGACTGTGGCAGTAAACAGAACCGAACCCGGGACACTGGAGCTGTGAGACTGTGGCAGTAAACAGAACCGAACCCGGGTCACTGGAGCTGTGAGACTGTGGCAGTAAACAGAACCGAACCCGGGACACTGGAGCTGTGAGACTGTGGCAGTAAACAGAACCGAACCCGGGTCACTGGAGCTGTGAGACTGTGGCAGTAAACAGAACCGAACCCGGGTCACTGGAGCTGTGAGACTGTGGCAGTAAACAGAACCGAACCCGGGTCACTGGAGCTGTGAGACTGTGGCAGTAAACAGAACCGAACCCGGGTCACTGGAGCTGTGAGACTGTGGCAGTAAACAGAACCGAACCCAGGTCACTGGAGCTGTGAGACTGTGGCAGTAAACAGAACCGAACCCGGGTCACTGGAGCTGTGAGACTGTGGCAGTAAACAGAACCGAACCCGGGACACTGGAGCTGTGAGACTGTGGCAGTAAACAGAACTGAACCCGGGACACTGGAGCTGTGAGACTGTGGCAGTAAACAGAACCGAACCCGGGTCACTGGAGCTGTGAGACTGTGGCAGTCCCCAGAACTGAACCCAGGACACTGGAGCTGTGAGACTGTGGCAGTAAACAGAACCGAACCCGGGACACTGGAGCTGTGAGACTGTGGCAGTAAACAGAACTGAACCCGGGACACTGGAGCTGTGAGACTGTGGCAGTAAACAGAACCGAACCCAGGTCACTGGAGCTGTGAGGTTGCGGCAGTAAACAGAACCGAACCCGGGACACTGGAGCTGTGAGACTGTGGCAGTAAACAGAACCGAACCCGGGACACTGGAGCTGTGAGACTGTGGCAGTAAACAGAACCGAACCCAGGTCACTGGAGCTGTGAGGTTGCGGCAGTAAACAGAACCGAACCCGGGTCACTGGAGCTGTGAGACTGTGGCAGTAAACAGAACCGAACCCAGGTCACTGGAGCTGTGAGGTTGCGGCAGTAAACAGAACCGAACCCAGGTCACTGGAGCTGTGAGGTTGCGGCAGTAAACAGAACCGAACCCAGGTCACTGGAGCTGTGAGGTTGCGGCAGTAAACAGAACCGAACCCAGGTCACTGGAGCTGTGAGGTTGCGGCAGTAAACAGAACCGAACCCAGGTCACTGGAGCTGTGAGGTTGCGGCAGTAAACAGAACCGAACCCAGGTCACTGGAGCTGTGAGACTGTGGCAGTAAACAGAACCGAACCCAGGTCACTGGAGCTGTGAGACTGTGGCAGTAAACAGAACAGAACCCAGGACACTGGAGCTGTGAGACTGTGTCAGTAAACAGAACTGAACCCGAGTCACTGGAGCTGTGAGACTGTGGCAGTAAACAGAACAGAACCCAGGACACTGGAGCTGTGAGACTGTGTCAGTAAACAGAACCGAACCCGGGTCACTGGACCTGTGAGACTGTGGAGGTAAACAGAACCGAATCCAGGTCACTGGAGCTGTGAGACTGTGGCAGTAAACAGAACCGAACCCGGGTCACTGGAGCTGTGAGACTGTGGCAGTAAACAGAACAGAACCCAGGACACTGGAGCTGTGAGACTGTGGCAGTAAACAGAACCGAACCCGGGTCACTGGAGCTGTGAGACTGTGGCAGTAAACAGAACAGAACCCAGGACACTGGAGCTGTGAGACTGTGGCAGTAAACAGAACTGAACCCGGGTCACTGGAGCTGTGAGACTGTGGCAGTAAACAGAACCGAACCCAGGTCACTGGAGCTGTGAGGCTGTGGCAGTAAACAGAACCGAACCCGGGACACTGGAGCAGTGAGACTGTGGCAGTAAACAGAACCGAACCCGGGACACTGGAGCTGTGAGACTGTGGCAGTAAACAGAACCGAACCCAGGTCACTGGAGCTGTGAGGCTGTGGCAGTAAACAGAACCGAACCCAGGTCACTGGAGCTGTGAGACTGTGGCAGTACGCAGAACCGAACCCGGGACACTGGAGCTGTGAGACTGTGGCAGTAAACAGAACCGAACCCGGGACACTGGAGCTGTGAGACTGTGGCAGTAAACTGAACCGAACCCGGGTCACTGGAGCTGTGAGACTGTGGCAGTAAACAGAACCGAACCCAGGTCACTGGAGCTGTGAGACTGTGGCAGTAAACAGAACCGAACCCATGTCACTGGAGCTGTGAGACTGTGGCAGTAAACAGAACCGAACCTGGGTCACTGGAGCTGTGAGGCTGTGGCAGTAAACAGAACCGAACCCATGTCACTGGAGCTGTGAGACTGTGGCAGTAAACAGAACCGAACCCGGGTCACTGGAGCTGTGAGACTGTGGCAGTAAACAGAACCGAACCCGGGTCACCGGAGCTGTGAAACTGTGGCAGTAACAGAACCGAACCCGGGTCACTGGAGCTGTGAGACTGTGGCAGTAAACAGAACCGAACCCATGTCACTGGAGCTGTGAGACTGTGGCAGTAAACAGAACCGAACCCGGGTCACTGGAGCTGTGAGACTGTGGCAGTAAACAGAACTGAACCCAGGACACTGGAGCTGTGAGGCTGTGGCAGTAAACAGAACCGAACCCAGGACACTGGAGCTGTGAGACTGTGGCAGTAAACAGAACCGAAACCGGGTCACTGGAGCTGTGAGACTGTGACAGTAAACAGAACTGAACCCGGGTCACTGGAGCTGTGAGACTGTGACAGTAAACAGAACCGAACCCAGGTCACTGGAGCTGTGAGACTGTGGCAGTAAACAGAACCGAACCCGGGTCACTGGAGCTGTGAGACTGTGGCAGTAAACAGAACCGAACCCGGGACACTGGAGCTGTGAGACTGTGGCAGTAAACAGAACCGAACCCGGGTCACTGGAGATGTGAGACTGTGGCAGTAAACAGAACCGAACCCGGGTCACTGGAGCTGTGAGACTGTGGCAGTAAACAGAACCGAACCCGGGACACTGGAGCTGTGAGACTGTGGCAGTAAACAGAACCGAACCCGGGTCACTGGAGATGTGAGACTGTGGCAGTAAACAGAACCGAACCCGGGTCACTGGAGCTGTGAGACTGTGGCAGTAAACAGAACCGAACCCGGGACACTGGAGCTGTGAGACTGTGGCAGTCCCCAGAACCGAACCCAGGACACTGGAGCTGTGAGACTGTGGCAGTAAACAGAACTGAACCCGGGACACTGGAGCTGTGAGACTGTGGCAGTAAACAGAACCGAACCCGGGACACCGGAGCTGTGAGAGTGTGGCAGTAAACAGAACCGAACCCGGGTCACTGGAGCTGTGAGACTGTGGCAGTAAACAGAACCGAACCCGGGTCACTGGAGCTGTGAGACTGTGGCAGTAAACAGAACCGAACCCGGGTCACTGGAGCTGTGAGACTGTGGCAGTAAACAGAACCGAACCCGGGACACTGGAGCTGTGAGACTGTGGCAGTAAACAGAACTGAACCCAGGACACTGGAGCTGTGAGGCTGTGGCAGTAAACAGAACCGAACCCGGGTCACTGGAGCTGTGAGACTGTGGCAGTAAACAGAACCGAACCCAGGACACTGGAGCTGTGAGACTGTGGCAGTAAACAGAACCGAAACCGGGTCACTGGAGCTGTGAGACTGTGTCAGTAAACAGAACTGAACCCGGGACACTGGAGCTGTGAGACTGTGGCAGTAAACAGAACCGAACCCGGGTCACTGGAGCTGTGAGACTGTGGCAGTAAACAGAACCGAACCCGGGACACTGGAGCTGTGAGACTGTGACAGTAAACAGAACCGAACCCAGGACACTGGAGCTGTGAGACTGTGGCAGTAAACAGAACCGAACCCGGGACACTGGAGCTGTGAGACTGTGACAGTAAACAGAACCGAACCCGGGACACTGGAGCTGTGAGACTGTGGCAGTAAACAGAACCGAACCCGGGACACTGGAGCTGTGAGACTGTGGCAGTAAACAGAACCGAACCCGGGTCACTGGAGCTGTGAGACTGTGGCAGTAAACAGAACCGAACCCGGGACACTGGAGCTGTGAGACTGTGGCAGTAAACAGAACCGAACCCGGGTCACTGGAGCTGTGAGACTGTGGCAGTAAACAGAACCGAACCCGGGTCACTGGAGCTGTGAGGCTGTGGCAGTAAACAGAACCGAACCCAGGACACTGGAGCTGTGAGACTGTGGCAGTAAACAGAACCGAACCCGGGTCACTGGAGCTGTGAGACTGTGGCAGTAAACAGAACCGAACCCGGGACACTGGAGCTGTGAGACTGTGGCAGTAAACAGAACCGAACCCGGGACACTGGAGCTGTGAGACTGTGGCAGTAAACAGAACCGAACCCGGGTCACTGGAGCTGTGAGACTGTGGCAGTAAACAGAACTGAACCCGGGTCACGGGAGCTGTGAGACTGTGACAGTAAACAGAACCGAACCCGGGACACTGGAGCTGTGAGACTGTGGCAGTAAACAGAACTGAACCCGGGTCATTGGAGCTGTGAGACTGTGGCAGTAAACAGAACCGAACCCGGGACACTGGAGCTGTGAGACTGTGGCAGTAAACAGAACCGAACCCAGGTCACTGGAGCTGTGAGACTGTGGCAGTAAACAGAACCGAACCCGGGACACTGGAGCTGTGAGACTGTGGCAGTAAACAGAACCGAACCCGGGACACTGGAGCTGTGAGACTGTGGCAGTAAACAGAACCGAACTCAGGTCACTGGAGCTGTGAGACTGTGGCAGTAAACAGAACCGAACCTGGGTCACTGGAGCTGTGAGACTGTGGCAGTAAACAGAACCGAACCCGGGTCACTGGAGCTGTGAGACTGTGGCAGTAAACAGAACCGAACCCGGGACACTGGAGCTGTGAGACTGTGGCAGTAAACAGAACCGAACCCAGGTCACTGGAGCTGTGAGACTGTGGCAGTAAACAGAACCGAACCCGGGACACTGGAGCTGTGAGACTGTGGCAGTAAACAGAACCGAACCCGGGTCACTGGAGCTGTGAGACTGTGGCAGTAAACAGAACCGAACCCGGGACACTGGAGCTGTGAGACTGTGGCAGTAAACAGAACCGAACCCGGGTCACTGGAGCTGTGAGACTGTGGCAGTAAACAGAACTGAACCCGGGTCACTGGAGCTGTGAGACTGTGACAGTAAACAGAACCGAACCCAGGTCACTGGAGCTGTGAGACTGTGGCAGTAAACAGAACCGAACCCGGGTCACTGGAGCTGTGAGACTGTGGCAGTAAACAGAACCGAACCCGGGTCACTGGAGCTGTGAGACTGTGGCAGTAAACAGAACCGAACCCGGGTCACTGGAGCTGTGAGACTGTGGCAGTAAACAGAACTGAACCCGGGTCACTGGAGCTGTGAGACTGTGGCAGTAAACAGAACCGAACCCGGGACACTGGAGCTGTGAGACTGTGGCAGTAAACAGAACCGAACCCGGGACACTGGAGCTGTGAGACTGTGGCAGTAAACAGAACCGAACCCGGGACACTGGAGCTGTGAGACTGTGGCAGTAAACAGAACCGAACCCGGGTCACTGGAGCTGTGAGACTGTGGCAGTAAACAGAACTGAACCCGGGTCACTGGAGCTGTGAGACTGTGGCAGTAAACAGAACCGAACCCGGGACACTGGAGCTGTGAGACTGTGGCAGTAAACAGAACCGAACCCGGGACACTGGAGCTGTGAGACTGTGGCAGTAAACAGAACCGAACCCGGGACAGTGGAGCTGTGAGACTGTGGCAGTAAAAAGAACCGAACCCGGGTCACTGGAGCTGTGAGGCTGTGGCAGTAAACAGAACCGAACCCAGGACACTGGAGCTGTGAGACTGTGGCAGTAAACAGAACCGAACCCGGGTCACTGGAGCTGTGAGACTGTGGCAGTAAACAGAACCGAACCCGGGACACTGGAGCTGTGAGACTGTGGCAGTAAACAGAACCGAACCCGGGACACTGGAGCTGTGAGACTGTGGCAGTAAACAGAACTGAACCCGGGACACTGGAGCTGTGAGACTGTGGCAGTAAACAGAACCGAACCCGGGTCACTGGAGCTGTGAGACTGTGGCAGTCCCCAGAACTGAACCCAGGACACTGGAGCTGTGAGACTGTGGCAGTAAACAGAACCGAACCCGGGACACTGGAGCTGTGAGACTGTGGCAGTAAACAGAACTGAACCCGGGACACTGGAGCTGTGAGACTGTGGCAGTAAACAGAACCGAACCCAGGTCACTGGAGCTGTGAGGTTGCGGCAGTAAACAGAACCGAACCCGGGACACTGGAGCTGTGAGACTGTGGCAGTAAACAGAACCGGACCCGGGACACTGGAGCTGTGAGACTGTGGCAGTAAACAGAACCGAACCCAGGTCACTGGAGCTGTGAGACTGTGGCAGTAAACAGAACTGAACCCGGGTCACTGGAGCTGTGAGACTGTGGCAGTAAACAGAACCGAACCCAGGTCACTGGAGCTGTGAGACTGTGGCAGTAAACAGAACCGAACCCAGGTCACTGGAGCTGTGAGGTTGCGGCAGTAAACAGAACCGAACCCAGGTCACTGGAGCTGTGAGGTTGCGGCAGTAAACAGAACCGAACCCAGGTCACTGGAGCTGTGAGGTTGCGGCAGTAAACAGAACCGAACCCAGGTCACTGGAGCTGTGAGGTTGCGGCAGTAAACAGAACCGAACCCAGGTCACTGGAGCTGTGAGACTGTGGCAGTAAACAGAACCGAACCCGGGTCACTGGAGCTGTGAGGTTGCGGCAGTAAACAGAACCGAACTCAGGTCACTGGAGCTGTGAGGTTGCGGCAGTAAACAGAACCGAACCCAGGTCACTGGAGCTGTGAGACTGTGGCAGTAAACAGAACCGAACCCAGGTCACTGGAGCTGTGAGACTGTGGCAGTAAACAGAACCGAACCCGGGTCACTGGAGCTGTGAGACTGTGGCAGTAAACAGAACCGAATCCAGGTCACTGGAGCTGTGAGACTGTGGCAGTAAACAGAACCGAACCCGGGTCACTGGAGCTGTGAGACTGTGGCAGTAAACAGAACCGAACCCAGGTCACTGGAGCTGTGAGGCTGTGGCAGTAAACAGAACCGAACCCGGGACACTGGAGCAGTGAGACTGTGGCAGTAAACAGAACCGAACCCGGGACACTGGAGCTGTGAGTCTGTGGCAGTAAACAGAACCGAACCCAGGTCACTGGAGCTGTGAGGCTGTGGCAGTAAACAGAACCGAACCCAGGTCACTGGAGCTGTGAGACTGTGGCAGTACGCAGAACCGAACCCGGGACACTGGAGCTGTGAGACTGTGGCAGTAAACAGAACCGAACCCGGGACACTGGAGCTGTGAGACTGTGGCAGTAAACAGAACCGAACCCGGGTCACCGGAGCTGTGAGACTGTGGCAGTAAACAGAACCCAACCCAGGTCACTGGAGCTGTGAGACTGTGGCAGTAAACAGAACCGAACCCATGTCACTGGAGCTGTGAGACTGTGGCAGTAAACAGAACCGAACCTGGGTCACTGGAGCTGTGAGGCTGTGGCAGTAAACAGAACCGAACCCATGTCACTGGAGCTGTGAGACTGTGGCAGTAAACAGAACCGAACCCGGGACACTGGAGCTGTGAGACTGTGGCAGTAAACAGAACTGAACCCGGGACACTGGAGCTGTGAGACTGTGGCAGTAAACAGAACCGAACCCGGGTCACTGGAGCTGTGAGACTGTGGCAGTCCCCAGAACTGAACCCAGGACACTGGAGCTGTGAGACTGTGGCAGTAAACAGAACCGAACCCGGGACACTGGAGCTGTGAGAGTGTGGCAGTAAACAGAACTGAACCCAGGTCACTGGAGCTGTGAGACTGTGGCAGTAAACAGAACCGAACCCAGGTCACTGGAGCTGTGAGGTTGCGGCAGTAAACAGAACCGAACCCGGGACACTGGAGTTGTGAGACTGTGGCAGTAAACAGAACTGAACCCGGGACACTGGAGCTGTGAGACTGTGGCAGTAAACAGAACCGAACCCAGGTCACTGGAGCTGTGAGGTTGCGGCAGTAAACAGAACCGAACCCGGGACACTGGAGCTGTGAGACTGTGGCAGTAAACAGAACCGAACCCGGGACACTGGAGCTGTGAGACTGTGGCAGTAAACAGAACCGAACCCGGGTCACTGGAGCTGTGAGACTGTGGCAGTAAACAGAACCGAACCCAGGTCACTGGAGCTGTGAGACTGTGGCAGTAAACAGAACCGAACCCAGGTCACTGGAGCTGTGAGACTGTGGCAGTAAACAGAACCGAACCCGGGACACTGGAGCTGTGAGACTGTGGCAGTAAACAGAACTGAACCCAGGACACTGGAGCTGTGAGACTGTGGCAGTAAACAGAACTGAACCCGGGACACTGGAGCTGTGAGACTGTGGCAGTAAACAGAACCGAACCCAGGTCACTGGAGCTGTGAGGTTGCGGCAGTAAACAGAACTGAACCCAGGTCACTGGAGCTGTGAGACTGTGGCAGTAAACAGAACCGAACCCGGGACACTGGAGCTGTGAGACTGTGGCAGTAAACAGAACCGAACCCATGTCACTGGAGCTGTGAGACTGTGGCAGTAAACAGAACCGAACCTGGGTCACTGGAGCTGTGAGGCTGTGGCAGTAAACAGAACCGAACCCATGTCACTGGAGCTGTGAGACTGTGGCAGTAAACAGAACCGAACCCGGGACACTGGAGCTGTGAGACTGTGGCAGTAAACAGAACTGAACCCGGGACACTGGAGCTGTGAGACTGTGGCAGTAAACAGAACCGAACCCGGGTCACTGGAGCTGTGAGACTGTGGCAGTCCCCAGAACTGAACCCAGGACACTGGAGCTGTGAGACTGTGGCAGTAAACAGAACCGAACCCGGGTCACTGGAGCTGTGAGACTGTGGCAGTAAACAGAACTGAACCCGGGACACTGGAGCTGTGAGACTGTGGCAGTAAACAGAACCGAACCCAGGTCACTGGAGCTGTGAGGTTGCGGCAGTAAACAGAACCGAACCCGGGACACTGGAGCTGTGAGACTGTGGCAGTAAACAGAACCGAACCCGGGACACTGGAGCTGTGAGACTGTGGCAGTAAACAGAACCGAACCCAGGTCACTGGAGCTGTGAGGTTGCGGCAGTAAACAGAACCGAACCCAGGTCACTGGAGCTGTGAGGTTGCGGCAGTAAACAGAACCGAACCCAGGTCACTGGAGCTGTGAGGTTGCGGCAGTAAACAGAACCGAACCCAGGTCACTGGAGCTGTGAGACTTTGGCAGTAAACAGAACCGAACCCGGGTCACTGGAGCTGTGAGGTTGCGGCAGTAAACAGAACCGAACTCAGGTCACTGGAGCTGTGAGACTGTGGCAGTAAACAGAACCGAACCCGGGTCACTGGAGCTGTGAGACTGTGGCAGTAAACAGAACCGAATCCAGGTCACTGGAGCTGTGAGACTGTGGCAGTAAACAGAACCGAACCCGGGTCACTGGAGCTGTGAGACTGTGGCAGTAAACAGAACCGAACCCGGGTCACTGGAGCTGTGAGACTGTGGCAGTAAACAGAACCGAATCCAGGTCACTGGAGCTGTGAGACTGTGGCAGTAAACAGAACCGAACCCGGGTCACTGGAGCTGTGAGACTGTGGCAGTAAACAGAACCGAACCCAGGTCACTGGAGCTGTGAGACTGTGGCAGTAAACAGAACCGAACCCAGGTCACTGGAGCTGTGAGGCTGTGGCAGTAAACAGAACCGAACCCGGGACACTGGAGCAGTGAGACTGTGGCAGTAAACAGAACCGAACCCGGGACACTGGAGCTGTGAGTCTGTGGCAGTAAATAGAACCGAACCCAGGTCACTGGAGCTGTGAGGCTGTGGCAGTAAACAGAACCGAACCCAGGTCACTGGAGCTGTGAGACTGTGGCAGTACGCAGAACCGAACCCGGGACACTGGAGCTGTGAGACTGTGGCAGTAAACAGAACCGAACCCGGGACACTGGAGCTGTGAGACTGTGGCAGTAAACAGAACCGAACCCGGGTCACTGGAGCTGTGAGACTGTGGCAGTAAACAGAACCGAACCCAGGTCACTGGAGCTGTGAGACTGTGGCAGTAAACAGAACCGAACCCATGTCACTGGAGCTGTGAGACTGTGGCAGTAAACAGAACCGAACCTGGGTCACTGGAGCTGTGAGGCTGTGGCAGTAAACAGAACCGAACCCATGTCACTGGAGCTGTGAGACTGTGGCAGTAAACAGAACCGAACCCATGTCACTGGAGCTGTGAGACTGTGGCAGTAAACAGAACCGAACCCGGGTCACTGGAGCTGTGAGACTGTGGCAGTAAACAGAACCGAACCCGGGACACTGGAGCTGTGAGACTGTGGCAGTAAACAGAACCGAACCCGGGACACTGGAGCTGTGAGACTGTGGCAGTAAACAGAACTGAACCCGGGACACTGGAGCTGTGAGACTGTGGCAGTAAACAGAACCGAACCCGGGTCACTGGAGCTGTGAGACTGTGGCAGTAAACAGAACCGAACCCGGGACACTGGAGCTGTGAGACTGTGGCAGTAAACAGAACCGAACCCGGGACACTGGAGCTGTGAGACTGTGGCAGTAAACAGAACCGAACCCGGGTCACTGGAGCTGTGAGACTGTGGCAGTAAACAGAACTGAAGCCGGGTCACTGGAGCTGTGAGACTGTGGCAGTAAACAGAACTGAACCCGGGACACTGGAGCTGTGAGACTGTGGCAGTAAACAGAACCGAACCCGGGACACTGGAGCTGTGAGACTGTGGCAGTAAACAGAACCGAACCCGGGACACTGGAGCTGTGAGACTGTGGCAGTAAACAGAACTGAACCCGGGACACTGGAGCTGTGAGACTGTGGCAGTAAACAGAACCGAACCCGGGTCACTGGAGCTGTGAGACTGTGGCAGTAAACAGAACCGAACCCGGGACACTGGAGCTGTGAGACTGTGGCAGTAAACAGAACCGAACCCGGGACACTGGAGCTGTGAGACTGTGGCAGTAAACAGAACCGAACCCGGGTCACTGGAGCTGTGAGACTGTGGCAGTAAACAGAACTGAACCCGGGACACTGGAGCTGTGAGACTGTGGCAGTAAACAGAACCGAACCCGGGTCACTGGAGCTGTGAGACTGTGGCAGTCCCCAGAACCGAACCCAGGACACTGGAGCTGTGAGACTGTGGCAGTGAACAGAACTGAACCCGGGACACTGGAGCTGTGAGACTGTGGCAGTAAACAGAACCGAACCCTGGACACTGGAGCTGTGAGACTGTGGCAGTAAACAGAACCGAACCCGGATCACTGGAGCTGTGAGACTGTGGCAGTAAACAGAACCGAACCCTGGACACTGGAGCTGTGAGACTGTGGCAGTAAACAGAACCGAACCCGGGTCACTGGAGCTGTGAGACTATGGCAGTAAACAGAACCGAACCCGGGTCACTGGAGCTGTGAGACTGTGGCAGTAAACAGAACCGAACCCGGGTCACTGGAGCTGTGAGACGATGGCAGTAAACAGAACCGAACCCGGGTCACTGGAGCTGTGAGACTGTGGCAGTAAACAGAACCGAACCCGGGTCACTGGAGCTGTGAGACTGTGGCAGTAAACAGAACTGAACCCAGGAAACTGGAGCTGTGAGGCTGTGGCAGTAAACAGAACCGAACCCGGGTCACTGGAGCTGTGAGACTGTGGCAGTAAACAGAACCGAACACAGGACACTGGAGCTGTGAGACTGTGGCAGTAAACAGAACCGAAACCGGGTCACTGGAGCTGTGAGACTGTGGCAGTAAACAGAACCGAACCCGGGACACTGGAGCTGTGAGACTGTGGCAGTAAACAGAACTGAACCCGGGACACTGGAGCTGTGAGACTGTGGCAGTAAACAGAACCGAACCCGGGTCACTGGAGCTGTGAGACTGTGGCAGTAAACAGAACCGAACCCGGGACACTGGAGCTGTGAGACTGTGGCAGTAAACAGAACCGAACACGGGTCACTGGAGCTGTGAGACTGTGGCAGTAAACAGAACTGAACCCGGGACACTGGAGCTGTGAGACTGTGGCAGTAAACAGAACCGAACCCGGGTCACTGGAGCTGTGAGACTGTGGCAGTCCCCAGAACCGAACCCAGGACACTGGAGCTGTGAGACTGTGGCAGTAAACAGAACCGAACGCGGGACACTGGAGCTGTGAGACTGTGGCAGTAAACAGAACTGAACCCGGGACACTGGAGCTGTGAGACTGTGGCAGTAAACAGAACCGAACCCGGGTCACAGGAGCTGTGAGACTGTGGCAGTAAACAGAACAGAACCCAGGTCACTGGAGCTGTGAGACTGTGGCAGTAAACAGAACCGAACCCGGGACACTGGAGCTGTGAGACTGTGGCAGTAAACAGAACCGAACCCGGGACACTGGAGCTGTGAGACTGTGGCAGTAAACAGAACTGAACCCAGGTCACTGGAGCTGTGAGACTGTGGCAGTAAACAGAACCGAACCCGGGACACTGGAGCTGTGAGACTGTGGCAGTAAACAGAACTGAACCCAGGTCACTGGAGCTGTGAGACTGTGGCAGTATACAGAACCGAACCCAGGTCACTGGAGCTGTGAGACTGTGGCAGTAAACAGAACTGAACCCGGGTCACTGGAGCTGTGAGACTGTGGCAGTAAACAGAACCGAACCCGGGACACTGGAGCTGTGAGACTGTGGCAGTAAACAGAACCGAACCCGGGACACTGGAGCTGTGAGACTGTGGCAGTAAACAGAACCGAACCCGGGACACTGGAGATGTGAGACTGGGGCAGTAAACAGAACTGAACCCGGGTCACTGGAGCTGTGAGACTGTGACAGTAAACAGAACCGAACCCAGGTCACTGGAGCTGTGAGACTGTGGCAGTAAACAGAACCGAACCCGGGTCACTGGAGCTGTGAGACTGTGGCAGTAAACAGAACCGAACCCAGATCACTGGAGCTGTGAGACTGTGGCAGTAAACAGAACCGAACCCGGGACACTGGAGCTGTGAGACTGTGGCAGTAAACAGAACCGAACCCAGGTCACTGGAGCTGTGAGACTGTGGCAGTAAACAGAACCGAACCCAGGTCACTGGAGCTGTGAGACTGTGGCAGTAAACAGAACCGAACCCGGGACACTGGAGCTGTGAGACTGTGGCAGTAAACAGAACTGAACCCGGGTCACTGGAGCTGTGAGACTGTGGCAGTAAACAGAACCGAACCCAGGTCACTGGAGCTGTGAGACTGTGGCAGTAAACAGAACCGAACCCGGGTCACTGGAGCTGTGAGACTGTGGCAGTAAACAGAACCGAACCCGGGACACTGGAGCTGTGAGACTGTGGCAGGAAACAGAACTGAACCCGGGACACTGGAGCTGTGAGACTGTGGCAGTAAACAGAACCGAACCCGGGTCACTGGAGCTGTGAGACTGTGGCAGTAAACAGAACTGAACCCGGGACACTGGAGCTGTGAGACTGTGGCAGTAAACAGAACCGAACCCAGGACATTGGAGCTGTGAGACTGTGGCAGTAAACAGAACCGAACCCGGGTCACTGGAGCTGTGAGACTGTGGCAGTAAACAGAACCGAACCCAGGTCACTGGAGCTGTGAGACTGTGGCAGTAAACAGAACCGAACCCGGGACACTGGAGCTGTGAGACTGTGGCAGTAAACAGAACTGAACCCGGGTCACTGGAGCTGTGAGACTGTGGCAGTAAACAGAACCGAACCCGGGACACTGGAGCTGTGAGACTGTGGCAGTAAACAGAACTGAACCCAGGTCACTGGAGCTGTGAGACTGTGGCAGTAAACAGAACCGAACCCAGGTCACTGGAGCTGTGAGGCTGTGGCAGTAAATAGAACCGAACCCAGGTCACTGGAGCTGTGAGACTGCGGCAGTAAACAGAACCGAACCCGGGACACTGGAGCTGTGAGACTGTGGCAGTAAACAGAACCGAACCCAGGTCACTGGAGCTGTGAGACTGTGGCAGTAAACAGAACTGAACCCGGGTCACTGGAGCTGTGAGACTGTGGCAGTAAACAGAACCGAACCCGGGTCACTGGAGCTGTGAGACTGTGGCAGTAAACAGAACCGAACCCGGGACACTGGAGCTGTGTGACTGTGGCAGTAAACAGAACCGAACCCGGGACACTGGAGCTGTGTGACTGTGGCAGTAAACAGAACCGAACCCAGGTCACTGGAGCTGTGAGACTGTGGCAGTAAACAGAACCGAACCCGGGTCACTGGAGCTGTGAGACTGTGGCAGTAAACAGAACCGAACCCAGATCACTGGAGCTTTGAGACTGTGGCAGTAAACAGAACCGAACCCGGGACACTGGAGCTGTGTGACTGTGGCAGTAAACAGAACCGAACCCGGGACACTGGAGCTGTGTGACTGTGGCAGTAAACAGAACTGAACCCGGGTCACTGGAGCTGTGAGACTGTGGCAGTAAACAGAACCGAACCCGGGACACTGGAGCTGTGAGACTGTGGCAGCAAACAGAACCGAACCCAGGTCACTGGAGCTGTGAGACTGTGGCAGTAAACAGAACCGAACCCAGGTCACTGGAGCTGTGAGACTGTGGCAGTAAACAGAACCGAACCCAGGTCACTGGAGCTGTGAGACTGTGGCAGTAAACAGAACCGAACCCGGGACACTGGAGCTGTGAGACTGTGGCAGTAAACAGAACTGAACCCGGGTCACTGGAGCTGTGAGACTGTGGCAGTAAACAGAACCGAACCCGGGTCACTGGAGCTGTGAGACTGTGGCAGTAAACAGAACCGAACCCGGGTCACTGGAGCTGTGAGACTGTGGCAGTAAACAGAACCGAACGCGGGACACTGGAGCTGTGAGACTGTGGCAGTAAACAGAACCGAACCCGGGACACTGGAGCTGTGAGACTGTGGCAGTAAACAGAACCGAACCCGGGTCACTGGAGCTGTGAGACTGTGGCAGTAAACAGAACTGAACCCGGCACACTGGAGCTGTGAGACTGTGGCAGTAAACAGAACCGAACCCGGGTCACTGGAGCTGTGAGACTGTGGCAGTCCCCAGAACCGAACCCAGGACACTGGAGCTGTGAGACTGTGGCAGTAAACAGAACCGAACCCGGGACACTGGAGCTGTGAGACTGTGGCAGTAAACAGAACTGAACCCGGGACACTGGAGCTGTGAGACTGTGGCAGTACGCACTACCGAACCCGGGACACTGGAGCTGTGAGGCTGTGGCAGTAAACAGAACCGAACCCAGGTCACTGGAGCTGTGAGACTGTGGCAGTAAACAGAACCGAACCCGGGTAACTGGAGCTGTGAGACTGTGGCAGTAAACAGAACCGAACCCAGGTCACTGGAGCTGTGAGACTGTGGCAGTAAACAGAACCGAACCCGGGTCACTGGAGCTGTGAGACTGTGGCAGTAAACAGAACCGAACCCGGGTCACTGGAGGTGTGAGGCTGTGGCAGTAAACAGAACCGAACCCATGTCACTGGAGCTGTGAGGCTGTGGCAGTAAACAGAACCGAACCCAGGTCACTGGAGCTGTGAGACTGTGGCAGTAAACAGAACCGAACCCAGGTCACTGGAGCTGTGAGACTGTGGCAGTAAACAGAACCGAACCCAGGTCACTGGAGCTGTGAGACTGTGGCAGTAAACAGAACCGAACCCAGGTCACTGGAGCTGTGAGACTGTGGCAGTAAACAGAACCGAACCCGGGACACTGGAGCTGTGAGACTGTGGCAGTAAACAGAACCGAACCCAGGTCACTGGAGCTGTGAGACTGTGGCAGTAAACAGAACCGAACCCAGGACACTGGAGCTGTGAGACTGTGGCAGTAAACAGAACCGAAACCGGGTCACTGGAGCTGTGAGACTGTGGCAGTAAACAGAACCGAACCCGGGACACTGGAGCTGTGAGACTGTGGCAGTAAACAGAACTGAACCCGGGACACTGGAGCTGTGAGACTGTGGCAGTAAACAGAACCGAACCCGGGACACTGGAGCTGTGAGACTGTGGCAGTAAACAGAACCGAACCCGGGACACTGGAGCTGTGAGACTGTGGCAGTAAAAAGAACCGAACCCAGGACACTGGAGCTGTGAGACTGTGGCAGTAAACAGAACCGAACGCGGGACACTGGAGCTGTGAGTCTGTGGCAGTAAACAGAACTGAACCCGGGACACTGGAGCTGTGAGACTGTGGCAGTAAACAGAACCGAACCCAGGACACTGGAGCTGTGAGACTGTGGCAGTAAACAGAACCGAACCCGGGTCACTGGAGCTGTGAGACTGTGGCAGTAAACAGAACCGAACACAGGTCACTGGAGCTGTGAGACTGTGGCAGTAAACAGAACCGAACCCGGGACACTGGAGCTGTGAGACTGTGGCAGTAAACAGAACTGAACCCGGGTCACTGGAGCTGTGAGACTGTGGCAGTAAACAGAACCGAACCCGGGACACTGGAGCTGTGAGACTGTGGCAGTAAACAGAACTGAACCCGGGTCACTGGAGCTGTGAGACTGTGGCAGTAAACAGAACTGAACCCAGGTCACTTGAGAAGCGAGACTGTGGCAGTAAACAGAACCGAACCCGGGACACTGGAGCTGTGAGACTGTGGCAGTAAACAGAACTGAACCCAGGTCACTGGAGCTGTGAGACTGTGGCAGTAAACAGAACCGAACCCGGGTCACTGGAGCTGTGAGACTGTGGCAGTAAACAGAACCGAACCCGGGTCACTGGAGCTGTGAGGCTGTGGCAGTAAACAGAACCGAACCCGGGACACTGGAGCTGTGAGACTGTGGCAGTAAACAGAACTGAACCCGGGTCACTGGAGCTGTGAGACTGTGACAGTAAACAGAACCGAACCCAGGTCACTGGAGCTGTGAGACTGTGGCAGTAAACAGAACCGAACCCAGGTCACTGGAGCTGTGAGACTGTGGCAGTAAACAGAACCGAACCCGGGACACTGGAGCTGTGAGACTGTGGCAGTAAACAGAACTGAACCCGGGTCACTGGAGCTGTGAGACTGTGGCAGTAAACAGAAACGAACCCAGGTCACTGGAGCTGTGAGACTGTGGCAGTAAACAGAACCGAACCCGGGTCACTGGAGCTGTGAGACTGTGGCAGTAAACAGAACCGAACCCGGGTCACTGGAGCTGTGAGGCTGTGGCAGTAAACAGAACCGAACCCAGGACACTGGAGCTGTGAGACTGTGGCAGTAAACAGAACCGAACCCGGGTCACTGGAGCTGTGAGACTGTGGCAGTAAACAGAACTGAACCCAGGACACTGGAGCTGTGAGACTGTGGCAGTAAACAGAACCGAACCCGGGTCACTGGAGCTGTGAGACTGTGGCAGTAAACAGAACCGAACCCGGGACACTGGAGCTGTGAGACTGTGGCAGTAAACAGAACCGAACCCGGGACACTGGAGCTGTGAGACTGTGGCAGTAAACAGAACCGAACCCGGGTCACTGGAGCTGTGAGACTGTGGCAGTAAACAGAACCGAACCCGGGACACTGGAGCTGTGAGACTGTGGCAGTAAACAGAACCGAACCCGGGTCACTGGTGCTGTGAGACTGTGGCAGTAAACAGAACCGAACCCGGGACACTGGAGCTGTGAGACTGTGGCAGTAAACAAAAGTGAACCCAGGTCACTGGAGCTGTGAGACTGTGGCAGTAAACAGAACCGAACCCGGGACACTGGAGCTGTGAGACTGTGGCAGTGAACAGAACTGAACCCGGGACACTGGAGCTGTGAGGCTGTGGCAGTAAACAGAACCGAACCCGGGACACTGGAGCTGTGAGACTGTGGCAGTAAACAGAACCGAACCCGGGTCACTGGAGCTGTGAGACTGTGGCAGTAAACAGAACCGAACCCGGGACACTGGAGCTGTGAGACTGTGGCAGTAAACAGAACCGAACCCGGGTCACTGGAGCTGTGAGACTGTGGCAGTAAACAGAACCGAACCCGGGACACTGGAGCTGTGAGACTGTGGCAGTAAACAGAACCGAACCCGGGTCACTGGAGCTGTGAGACTGTGGCAGTAAACAGAACCGAACCCGGGTCACTGGAGCTGTGAGACTGTGGCAGTAAACAGAACTGAACCCGGGACACTGGAGCTGTGAGACTGTGGCAGTAAACAGAACCGAACCCGGGTCACTGGAGCTGTGAGACTGTGGCAGTCCCCAGAACCGAACCCAGGACACTGGAGCTGTGAGACTGTGGCAGTAAACAGAACCGAACCCGGGACACTGGAGCTGTGAGACTGTGGCAGTAAACAGAACTGAACCCGGGACACTGGAGCTGTGAGACTGTGGCAGTACGCAGAACCGAACCCAGGACACTGGAGCTGTGAGGCTGTGGCAGTAAACAGAACCGAACCCAGGTCACTGGAGCTGTGAGACTGTGGCAGTACGCAGAACCGAACCCGGGACACTGGAGCTGTGAGACTGTGGCAGGAAACAGAACCGAACCCAGGTCACTGGAGCTGTGAGACTGTGGCAGTAAACAGAACCGAACCCAGGTCACTGGAGCTGTGAGACTGTGGCAGTAAACAGAACCGAACCCGGGACACTGGAGCTGTGAGACTGTGGCAGTAAACAGAACTGAACCCAGGTCACTGGAGCTGTGAGACTGTGGCAGTAAACAGAACCGAACCCGGGTCACTGGAGCTGTGAGACTGTGGCAGTAAACAGAACCGAACCCGGGTCACTGGAGCTGTGAGGCTGTGGCAGTAAACAGAACCGAACCCGGGACACTGGAGCTGTGAGACTGTGGCAGTAAACAGAACTGAACCCGGGTCACTGGAGCTGTGAGACTGTGACAGTAAACAGAACCGAACCCAGGTCACTGGAGCTGTGAGACTGTGGCAGTAAACAGAACCGAACCCAGGTCACTGGAGCTGTGAGACTGTGGCAGTAAACAGAACCGAACCCGGGACACTGGAGCTGTGAGACTGTGGCAGTAAACAGAACTGAACCCGGGTCACTGGAGCTGTGAGACTGTGGCAGTAAACAGAACCGAACCCAGGTCACTGGAGCTGTGAGACTGTGGCAGTAAACAGAACCGAACCCGGGTCACTGGAGCTGTGAGACTGTGGCAGTAAACAGAACCGAACCCGGGTCACTGGAGCTGTGAGGCTGTGGCAGTAAACAGAACCGAACCCAGGACACTGGAGCTGTGAGACTGTGGCAGTAAACAGAACCGAACCCGGGTCACTGGAGCTGTGAGACTGTGGCAGTAAACAGAACTGAACCCAGGACACTGGAGCTGTGAGACTGTGGCAGTAAACAGAACCGAACCCGGGTCACTGGAGCTGTGAGACTGTGGCAGTAAACAGAACCGAACCCGGGACACTGGAGCTGTGAGACTGTGGCAGTAAACAGAACCGAACCCGGGACACTGGAGCTGTGAGACTGTGGCAGTAAACAGAACCGAACCCGGGTCACTGGAGCTGTGAGACTGTGGCAGTAAACAGAACCTAACCCGGGACACTGGAGCTGTGAGACTGTGGCAGTAAACAGAACCGAACCCGGGTCACTGGTGCTGTGAGACTGTGGCAGTAAACAGAACCGAACCCGGGACACTGGAGCTGTGAGACTGTGGCAGTAAACAAAAGTGAACCCAGGTCACTGGAGCTGTGAGGCTGCGGCAGTAAACAGAACCGAACCCGGTCACTGGAGCTGTGAGACTGTGGCAGTAAACAGAACCGAACCCGGGACACTGGAGCTGTGAGACTGTGGCAGTAAACAGAACTGAACCCGGGACACTGGAGCTGTGAGGCTGTGGCAGTAAACAGAACCGAACCCGGGACACTGGAGCTGTGAGACTGTGGCAGTAAACAGAACCGAACCCGGGTCACTGGAGCTGTGAGACTGTGGCAGTAAACAGAACCGAACCCGGGACACTGGAGCTGTGAGACTGTGGCAGTAAACAGAACCGAACCCGGGTCACTGGAGCTGTGAGACTGTGGCAGTAAACAGAACCGAACCCGGGTCACTGGAGCTGTGAGACTGTGGCAGTAAACAGAACTGAACCCGGGACACTGGAGCTGTGAGACTGTGACAGTAAACAGAACCGAACCCAGGTCACTGGAGCTGTGAGGCTGTGGCAGTAAACAAAAGTGAACCCAGGTCACTGGAGCTGTGAGGCTGCGGCAGTAAACAGAACCGAACCCGGTCACTGGAGCTGTGAGACTGTGGCAGTAAACAGAACCGAACCCGGGACACTGGAGCTGTGAGACTGTGGCAGTAAACAGAACTGAACCCGGGACACTGGAGCTGTGAGGCTGTGGCAGTAAACAGAACCGAACCCGGGACACTGGAGCTGTGAGACTGTGGCAGTAAACAGAACCGAACCCGGGTCACTGGAGCTGTGAGACTGTGGCAGTAAACAGAACCGAACCCGGGACACTGGAGCTGTGAGGCTGTGGCAGTAAACAGAACCGAACCCGGGTCACTGGAGCTGTGAGACTGTGGCAGTAAACAGAACCGAACCCGGGTCACTGGAGCTGTGAGACTGTGGCAGTAAACAGAACTGAACCCGGGACACTGGAGCTGTGAGACTGTGGCAGTAAACAGAACCGAACCCGGGTCACTGGAGCTGTGAGACTGTGGCAGTCCCCAGAACCGAACCCAGGACACTGGAGCTGTGAGACTGTGGCAGTAAACAGAACCGAACCCGGGACACTGGAGCTGTGAGACTGTGGCAGTAAACAGAACTGAACCCGGGACACTGGAGCTGTGAGACTGTGGCAGTACGCAGAACCGAACCTAGGACACTGGAGCTGTGAGGCTGTGGCAGTAAACAGAACCGAACCCAGGTCACTGGAGCTGTGAGACTGTGGCAGTACGCAGAACCGAACCCGGGACACTGGAGCTGTGAGACTGTGGCAGGAAACAGAACCGAACCCAGGTCACTGGAGCTGTGAGACTGTGGCAGTAAACAGAACCGAACCCAGGTCACTGGAGCTGTGAGACTGTGGCAGTAAACAGAACCGAACCCAGGACACTGGAGCTGTGAGACTGTGGCAGTAAACAGAACCGAACCCGGGTCACTGGAGCTGTGAGACTGTGGCAGTAAACAGAACTGAACCCAGGTCACTGAAGCTGTGAGACTGCGGCAGCAAACAGAACTGAACCCGGGTCACTGGAGCTGTGAGGCTGTGGCAGTAAACAGAACCGAACCCGGGTCACTGGAGCTCTGAGACTGTGGCAGTAAACAGAACCGAACCCATGTCACTGGAGCTGTGAGACTGTGGCAGTAAACAGAACCGAACCCGGGTCACCGGAGCTGTGAGACTGTGGCAGTAAACAGAACCGAACCCGGGTCACTGGAGCTGTGAGACTGTGGCAGTAAACAGAACTGAACCCGGGTCACTGGAGCTGTGAGACTGTGGCAGTAAACAGAACCGAACCCAGGTCACTGGAGCTGTGAGACTGTGACAGTAAACAGAACCGAACCCGGGTCACTGGAGCTGTGAGACTGTGGCAGTAAACAGAACCGAACCCAGGTCACTGGAGCTGTGAGACTGTGGCAGTAAACAGAACCGAACCCAGGTCACTGGAGCTGTGAGACTGTGACAGTAAACAGAACCGAACCCAGGACACTGGAGCTGTGAGACTGTGACAGTAAACAGAACCGAACCCGGGACACTGGAGCAGTGAGACTGTGGCAGTAAACAGAACCGAACCCGGGTCACTGGAGCTGTGAGACTGTGGCAGTAAACAGAACCGAACCCGGGTCACTGGAGCTGTGAGACTGTGGCAGTAAACAGAACCGAACCCAGGTCACTGGAGCTGTGAGACTGTGGCAGTAAACAGAACCGAACCCAGGTCACTGGAGCTGTGAGACTGTGACAGTAAACAGAACCGAACCCAGGACACTGGAGCTGTGAGACTGTGACAGTAAACAGAACCGAACCCGGGTCACTGGAGCGGTGAGACTGTGGCAGTAAACAGAACCGAACCCAGGTCACCGGAGCTGTGAGACTGTGGCAGTAAACAGAACCGAACCCGGGTCACTGGAGCTGTGAGACTGTGGCAGTAAACAGAACCGAACCCAGGTCACTGGAGCTGTGAGACTGTGGCAGTCCCCAGAACCGAACCCGGGACACTGGAGGTGTGAGGCTGTGGCAGTAAACAGAACCGAACCCAGGTCACTGGAGCTGTGAGACTGTGGCAGTAAACAGAACCGAACCCAGGTCACTGGAGCTGTGAGACTGTGGCAGTAAACAGAACCGAACCCAGGTCACTGGAGCTGTGAGACTGTGGCAGTAAACAGAACCGAACCCAGGTCACTGGAGCTGTGAGACTGTGGCAGTAAACAGAACCGAACCCGGGTCACTGGAGCTGTGAGACTGTGGCAGTAAACAGAACTGAACCCGGGTCACTGGAGCTGTGAGACTGCGGCAGTAAACAGAACCGAACCCGGGTCACTGGAGCTGTGAGACTGTGGCAGTAAACAGAACCGAACCCGGGTCACTGGAGCTGTGAGACTGTGGCAGTAAACAGAACCGAACCCAGGTCACTGGAGCTGTGAGACTGTGGCAGTAAACAGAACCAAACCCAGGTCACTGGAGCTGTGAGACTGTGGCAGTAAACAGAACCGAACCCAGGTCACTGGAGCTGTGAGACTGTGGCAGTAAACAGAACCGAACCCGGGACACTGGAGCTGTGAGACTGTGGCAGTAAACAGAACCGAACCCGGGACACTGGAGCTGTGAGACTGTGGCAGTAAACAGAACCGAACCCGGGTCACTGGAGCTGTGAGACTGTGGCAGTAAACAGAACCTAACCCGGGACACTGGAGCTGTGAGACTGTGGCAGTAAACAGAACCGAACCCGGGTCACTGGTGCTGTGAGACTGTGGCAGTAAACAGAACCGAACCCGGGACACTGGAGCTGTGAGACTGTGGCAGTAAACAAAAGTGAACCCAGGTCACTGGAGCTGTGAGGCTGCGGCAGTAAACAGAACCGAACCCGGTCACTGGAGCTGTGAGACTGTGGCAGTAAACAGAACCGAACCCGGGACACTGGAGCTGTGAGACTGTGGCAGTAAACAGAACTGAACCCGGGACACTGGAGCTGTGAGGCTGTGGCAGTAAACAGAACCGAACCCGGGACACTGGAGCTGTGAGACTGTGGCAGTAAACAGAACCGAACCCGGGTCACTGGAGCTGTGAGACTGTGGCAGTAAACAGAACCGAACCCGGGTCACTGGAGCTGTGAGACTGTGGCAGTAAACAGAACTGAACCCGGGACACTGGAGCTGTGAGACTGTGGCAGTAAACAGAACCGAACCCGGGTCACTGGAGCTGTGAGACTGTGGCAGTCCCCAGAACCGAACCCAGGACACTGGAGCTGTGAGACTGTGGCAGTAAACAGAACTGAACCCGGGTCACTGGAGCTGTGAGACTGTGGCAGTAAACAGAACTGAACCCGGGACACTGGAGCTGTGAGACTGTGGCAGTACGCAGAACCGAACCCAGGACACTGGAGCTGTGAGGCTGTGGCAGTAAACAGAACCGAACCCAGGTCACTGGAGCTGTGAGACTGTGGCAGTACGCAGAACCGAACCCGGGACACTGGAGCTGTGAGACTGTGGCAGGAAACAGAACCGAACCCAGGTCACTGGAGCTGTGAGACTGTGGCAGTAAACAGAACCGAACCCAGGTCACTGGAGCTGTGAGACTGTGGCAGTAAACAGATCCGAACCCAGGACACTGGAGCTGTGAGACTGTGGCAGTAAACAGAACCGAACCCGGGTCACTGGAGCTGTGAGACTGTGGCAGTAAACAGAACTGAACCCGGGTCACTGGAGCTGTGAGGCTGTGGCAGTAAACAGAACCGAACCCGGGTCACTGGAGCTCTGAGACTGTGGCAGTAAACAGAACCGAACCCATGTCACTGGAGCTGTGAGACTGTGGCAGTAAACAGAACCGAACCCGGGTCACCGGAGCTGTGAGACTGTGGCAGTAAACAGAACCGAACCCGGGTCACTGGAGCTGTGAGACTGTGGCAGTAAACAAAAGTGAACCCAGGTCACTGGAGCTGTGAGACTGTGGCAGTAAACAGAACCGAACCCGGGACACTGGAGCTGTGAGACTGTGGCAGTGAACAGAACTGAACCCGGGACACTGGAGCAGTGAGGCTGTGGCAGTAAACAGAACCGAACCCGGGACACTGGAGCTGTGAGACTGTGGCAGTAAACAGAACCGAACCCGGGTCACTGGAGCTGTGAGACTGTGGCAGTAAACAGAACCGAACCCGGGACACTGGAGCTGTGAGACTGTGGCAGTAAACAGAACCGAACCCGGGACACTGGAGCTGTGAGACTGTGGCAGTAAACAGAACCGAACCCGGGTCACTGGAGCTGTGAGACTGTGGCAGTAAACAGAACCGAACCCGGGTCACTGGAGCTGTGAGACTGTGGCAGTAAACAGAACTGAACCCGGGACACTGGAGCTGTGAGACTGTGGCAGTAAACAGAACCGAACCCGGGTCACTGGAGCTGTGAGACTGTGGCAGTCCCCAGAACCGAACCCAGGACACTGGAGCTGTGAGACTGTGGCAGTAAACAGAACCGAACCCGGGACACTGGAGCTGTGAGACTGTGGCAGTAAACAGAACTGAACCCGGGACACTGGAGCTGTGAGACTGTGGCAGTACGCAGAACCGAACCCAGGACACTGGAGCTGTGAGGCTGTGGCAGTAAACAGAACCGAACCCAGGTCACTGGAGCTGTGAGACTGTGGCAGTACGCAGAACCGAACCCGGGACACTGGAGCTGTGAGACTGTGGCAGGAAACAGAACCGAACCCAGGTCACTGGAGCTGTGAGACTGTGGCAGTAAACAGAACCGAACCCAGGTCACTGGAGCTGTGAGACTGTGGCAGTAAACAGAACCGAACCCGGGACACTGGAGCTGTGAGACTGTGGCAGTAAACAGAACTGAACCCAGGTCACTGGAGCTGTGAGACTGTGGCAGTAAACAGAACCGAACCCGGGTCACTGGAGCTGTGAGACTGTGGCAGTAAACAGAACCGAACCCGGGTCACTGGAGCTGTGAGGCTGTGGCAGTAAACAGAACCGAACCCGGGACACTGGAGCTGTGAGACTGTGGCAGTAAACAGAACTGAACCCGGGTCACTGGAGCTGTGAGACTGTGACAGTAAACAGAACCGAACCCAGGTCACTGGAGCTGTGAGACTGTGGCAGTAAACAGAACCGAACCCGGGACACTGGAGCTGTGAGACTGTGGCAGTAAACAGAACTGAACCCGGGTCACTGGAGCTGTGAGACTGTGGCAGTAAACAGAACCGAACCCAGGTCACTGGAGCTGTGAGACTGTGGCAGTAAACAGAACCGAACCCGGGTCACTGGAGCTGTGAGACTGTGGCAGTAAACAGAACCGAACCCGGGTCACTGGAGCTGTGAGGCTGTGGCAGTAAACAGAACCGAACCCAGGACACTGGAGCTTTGAGACTGTGGCAGTAAACAGAACCGAACCCGGGTCACTGGAGCTGTGAGACTGTGGCAGTAAACAGAACCGAACCCGGGTCACTGGAGCTGTGAGACTGTGGCAGTAAACAGAACCGAACCCGGGACACTGGAGCTGTGAGACTGTGGCAGTAAACAGAACCGAACCCGGGACACTGGAGCTGTGAGACTGTGGCAGTAAACAGAACCGAACCCGGGACACTGGAGCTGTGAGACTGTGGCAGTAAACAGAACCGAACCCGGGTCACTGGAGCTGTGAGACTGTGGCAGTAAACAGAACCTAACCCGGGACACTGGAGCTGTGAGACTGTGGCAGTAAACAGAACCGAACCCGGGTCACTGGTGCTGTGAGACTGTGGCAGTAAACAGAACCGAACCCGGGACACTGGAGCTGTGAGACTGTGGCAGTAAACAAAAGTGAACCCAGGTCACTGGAGCTGTGAGGCTGCGGCAGTAAACAGAACCGAACCCGGTCACTGGAGCTGTGAGACTGTGGCAGTAAACAGAACCGAACCCGGGACACTGGAGCTGTGAGACTGTGGCAGTAAACAGAACTGAACCCGGGACACTGGAGCTGTGAGGCTGTGGCAGTAAACAGAACCGAACCCGGGACACTGGAGCTGTGAGACTGTGGCAGTAAACAGAACCGAACCCGGGTCACTGGAGCTGTGAGACTGTGGCAGTAAACAGAACCGAACCCGGGACACTGGAGCTGTGAGACTGTGGCAGTAAACAGAACCGAACCCGGGTCACTGGAGCTGTGAGACTGTGGCAGTAAACAGAACCGAACCCGGGTCACTGGAGCTGTGAGACTGTGGCAGTAAACAGAACTGAACCCGGGACACTGGAGCTGTGAGACTGTGACAGTAAACAGAACCGAACCCAGGTCACTGGAGCTGTGAGGCTGTGGCAGTAAACAAAAGTGAACCCAGGTCACTGGAGCTGTGAGGCTGCGGCAGTAAACAGAACCGAACCCGGTCACTGGAGCTGTGAGACTGTGGCAGTAAACAGAACCGAACCCGGGACACTGGAGCTGTGAGACTGTGGCAGTAAACAGAACTGAACCCGGGACACTGGAGCTGTGAGGCTGTGGCAGTAAACAGAACCGAACCCGGGACACTGGAGCTGTGAGACTGTGGCAGTAAACAGAACCGAACCCGGGTCACTGGAGCTGTGAGACTGTGGCAGTAAACAGAACCGAACCCGGGACACTGGAGCTGTGAGACTGTGGCAGTAAACAGAACCGAACCCGGGTCACTGGAGCTGTGAGACTGTGGCAGTAAACAGAACCGAACCCGGGTCACTGGAGCTGTGAGACTGTGGCAGTAAACAGAACTGAACCCGGGACACTGGAGCTGTGAGACTGTGGCAGTAAACAGAACCGAACCCGGGTCACTGGAGCTGTGAGACTGTGGCAGTCCCCAGAACCGAACCCAGGACACTGGAGCTGTGAGACTGTGGCAGTAAACAGAACCGAACCCGGGACACTGGAGCTGTGAGACTGTGGCAGTAAACAGAACTGAACCCGGGACACTGGAGCTGTGAGACTGTGGCAGTACGCAGAACCGAACCCAGGACACTGGAGCTGTGAGGCTGTGGCAGTAAACAGAACCGAACCCAGGTCACTGGAGCTGTGAGACTGTGGCAGTACGCAGAACCGAACCCGGGACACTGGAGCTGTGAGACTGTGGCAGGAAACAGAACCGAACCCAGGTCACTGGAGCTGTGAGACTGTGGCAGTAAACAGAACCGAACCCAGGTCACTGGAGCTGTGAGACTGTGGCAGTAAACAGAACCGAACCCAGGACACTGGAGCTGTGAGACTGTGGCAGTAAACAGAACCGAACCCGGGTCACTGGAGCTGTGAGACTGTGGCAGTAAACAGAACTGAACCCAGGTCACTGAAGCTGTGAGACTGCGGCAGTAAACAGAACTGAACCCGGGTCACTGGAGCTGTGAGGCTGTGGCAGTAAACAGAACCGAACCCGGGTCACTGGAGCTCTGAGACTGTGGCAGTAAACAGAACCGAACCCATGTCACTGGAGCTGTGAGACTGTGGCAGTAAACTGAACCGAACCCGGGTCACCGGAGCTGTGAGACTGTGGCAGTAAACAGAACCGAACCCGGGTCACTGGAGCTGTGAGACTGTGGCAGTAAACAGAACTGAACCCGGGTCACTGGAGCTGTGAGACTGTGGCAGTAAACAGAACCGAACCCAGGTCACTGGAGCTGTGAGACTGTGACAGTAAACAGAACCGAACCCGGGTCACTGGAGCTGTGAGACTGTGGCAGTAAACAGAACCGAACCCAGGTCACTGGAGCGGTGAGACTGTGGCAGTAAACAGAACCGAACCCAGGTCACTGGAGCTGTGAGACTGTGACAGTAAACAGAACCGAACCCAGGACACTGGAGCTGTGAGACTGTGACAGTAAACAGAACCGAACCCGGGACACTGGAGCAGTGAGACTGTGGCAGTAAACAGAACCGAACCCGGGTCACTGGAGCTGTGAGACTGTGGCAGTAAACAGAACCGAACCCGGGTCACTGGAGCTGTGAGACTGTGGCAGTAAACAGAACCGAACCCAGGTCACTGGAGCTGTGAGACTGTGGCAGTAAACAGAACCGAACCCGGGTCACTGGAGCGGTGAGACTGTGGCAGTAAACAGAACCGATCCCAGGTCACCGGAGCTGTGAGACTGTGACAGTAAACGGAACCGGACCCAGGTCACTGGAGCTGTGAGGCTGTGGCAGTAAACATAACCGAACCCAGGACACTGGAGCTGTGAGACTGTGGCAGTAAACAGAACCGAACCCGGGTCACTGGAGCTGTGAGACTGTGGCAGTAAACAGAACTGAACCCAGGTCACTGGAGCTGTGAGACTGTGACAGTAAACAGAACCGAACCCAGGACACTGGAGCTGTGAGACTGTGACAGTAAACAGAACCGAACCCGGGTCACTGGAGCGGTGAGACTGTGGCAGTAAACAGAACCGATCCCAGGTCACCGGAGCTGTGAGACTGTGGCAGTAAACAGAACCGAACCCGGGTCACTGGAGCTGTGAGACTGTGGCAGTAAACAGAACCGAACCCAGGTCACTGGAGCTGTGAGACTGTGGCAGTCCCCAGAACCGAACCCGGGACACTGGAGGTGTGAGGCTGTGGCAGTAAACAGAACCGAACCCAGGTCACTGGAGCTGTGAGACTGTGGCAGTAAACAGAACCGAACCCAGGTCACTGGAGCTGTGAGACTGTGGCAGTAAACAGAACCGAACCCAGGTCACTGGAGCTGTGAGACTGTGGCAGTAAACAGAACCGAACCCGGGTCACTGGAGCTGTGAGACTGTGGCAGTAAACAGAACCGAACCCAGGTCACTGGAGCTGTGAGACTGTGGCAGTAAACAGAACCAAACCCAGGTCACTGGAGCTGTGAGACTGTGGCAGTAAACAGAACCGAACCCAGGTCACTGGAGCTGTGAGACTGTGGCAGTAAACAGAACCGAACCCGGGACACTGGAGCTGTGAGACTGTGGCAGTAAACAGAACCGAACCCGGGACACTGGAGCTGTGAGACTGTGGCAGTAAACAGAACCGAACCCGGGTCACTGGAGCTGTGAGACTGTGGCAGTAAACAGAACCTAACCCGGGACACTGGAGCTGTGAGACTGTGGCAGTAAACAGAACCGAACCCGGGTCACTGGTGCTGTGAGACTGTGGCAGTAAACAGAACCGAACCCGGGACACTGGAGCTGTGAGACTGTGGCAGTAAACAAAAGTGAACCCAGGTCACTGGAGCTGTGAGGCTGCGGCAGTAAACAGAACCGAACCCGGTCACTGGAGCTGTGAGACTGTGGCAGTAAACAGAACCGAACCCGGGACACTGGAGCTGTGAGACTGTGGCAGTAAACAGAACTGAACCCGGGACACTGGAGCTGTGAGGCTGTGGCAGTAAACAGAACCGAACCCGGGACACTGGAGCTGTGAGACTGTGGCAGTAAACAGAACCGAACCCGGGTCACTGGAGCTGTGAGACTGTGGCAGTAAACAGAACCGAACCCGGGACACTGGAGCTGTGAGACTGTGGCAGTAAACAGAACCGAACCCGGGTCACTGGAGCTGTGAGACTGTGGCAGTAAACAGAACCGAACCCGGGACACTGGAGCTGTGAGACTGTGGCAGTAAACAGAACCGAACCCGGGTCACTGGAGCTGTGAGACTGTGGCAGTAAACAGAACCGAACCCGGGTCACTGGAGCTGTGAGACTGTGGCAGTAAACAGAACTGAACCCGGGACACTGGAGCAGTGAGACTGTGGCAGTAAACAGAACCGAACCCGGGTCACTGGAGCTGTGAGACTGTGGCAGTCCCCAGAACCGAACCCAGGACACTGGAGCTGTGAGACTGTGGCAGTAAACAGAACTGAACCCGGGTCACTGGAGCTGTGAGACTGTGGCAGTAAACAGAACTGAACCCGGGACACTGGAGCTGTGAGACTGTGGCAGTACGCAGAACCGAACCCAGGACACTGGAGCTGTGAGGCTGTGGCAGTAAACAGAACCGAACCCAGGTCACTGGAGCTGTGAGACTGTGGCAGTACGCAGAACCGAACCCGGGACACTGGAGCTGTGAGACTGTGGCAGGAAACAGAACCGAACCCAGGTCACTGGAGCTGTGAGACTGTGGCAGTAAACAGAACCGAACCCAGGTCACTGGAGCTGTGAGACTGTGGCAGTAAACAGAACCGAACCCAGGACACTGGAGCTGTGAGACTGTGGCAGTAAACAGAACCGAACCCGGGTCACTGGAGCTGTGAGACTGTGGCAGTAAACAGAACTGAACCCGGGTCACTGGAGCTGTGAGGCTGTGGCAGTAAACAGAACCGAACCCGGGTCACTGGAGCTCTGAGACTGTGGCAGTAAACAGAACCGAACCCATGTCACTGGAGCTGTGAGACTGTGGCAGTAAACAGAACCGAACCCGGGTCACCGGAGCTGTGAGACTGTGGCAGTAAACAGAACCGAACCCGGGTCACTGGAGCTGTGAGACTGTGGCAGTAAACAGAACTGAACCCGGGTCACTGGAGCTGTGAGACTGTGGCAGGAAACAGAACTGAACCCGGGACACTGGAGCTGTGAGACTGTGGCAGTAAACAGAACCGAACCCAGGTCACTGGAGCTGTGAGACTGTGACAGTAAACAGAACCGAACCCGGGTCACTGGAGCTGTGAGACTGTGGCAGTAAACAGAACCGAACCCAGGTCACTGGAGCGGTGAGACTGTGGCAGTAAACAGAAACGAACCCAGGTCACTGGAGCTGTGAGACTGTGACAGTAAACAGAACCGAACCCAGGACACTGGAGCTGTGAGACTGTGACAGTAAACAGAACCGAACCCGGGACACTGGAGCAGTGAGACTGTGGCAGTAAACAGAACCGAACCCGGGTCACTGGAGCTGTGAGACTGTGGCAGTAAACAGAACCGAACCCAGGACACTGGAGCTCTGAGACTGTGGCAGTAAACAGAACCGAACCCGGGTCACTGGAGCTGTGAGAATGTGGCAGTAAACAGAACCGAACCCAGGTCACTGGAGCTGTGAGACTGTGGCAGTAAACAGAACCGAACCCAGGTCACTGGAGCTGTGAGACTGTGACAGTAAACAGAACCGAACCCAGGACACTGGAGCTGTGAGACTGTGACAGTAAACAGAACCGAACCCGGGTCACTGGAGCGGTGAGACTGTGGCAGTAAACAGAACCGAACCCAGGTCACCGGAGCTGTGAGACTGTGGCAGTAAACAGAACCGAACCCGGGTCACTGGAGCTGTGAGACTGTGGCAGTAAACAGAACCGAACCCAGGTCACTGGAGCTGTGAGACTGTGGCAGTCCCCAGAACCGAACCCGGGACACTGGAGGTGTGAGGCTGTGGCAGTAAACAGAACCGAACCCAGGTCACTGGAGCTGTGAGACTGTGGCAGTAAACAGAACCAAACCCAGGTCACTGGAGCTGTGAGACTGTGGCAGTAAACAGAACCGAACCCAGGTCACTGGAGTGGTGAGACTGTGGCAGTAAACAGAACCGAACCCGGGTCACTGGAGCTGTGAGACTGTGGCAGTAAACAGAACCGAACCCGGGTCACTGGAGCTGTGAGACTGTGGCAGTAAACAGAACCGAACCCAGGACACTGGAGCTGTGAGACTGTGGCAGTAAACAGAACCGAACCCAGGTCAGTGGAGCTGTGAGACTGTGGCAGTAAACAGAACCGAACCCGGGTCACTGGAGCTGTGAGACTGTGGCAGTAAACAGAACCGAACCCGGGACACTGGAGCTGTGAGACTGTGGCAGTAAACAGAACTGAACCCGGGTCACTGGAGCTGTGAGGCTGTGACAGTAAACAGAACTGAACCCAGGACACTGGAGCTGTGAGACTGTGACAGTAAACAGAACCGAACCCAGGTCACTGGAGCTGTGAGACTGTGGCAGTAAACAGAACCGAACCCAGGACACTAGAGCTGTGAGACTGTGGCAGTAAACAGAACCGAACCCGGGTCACTGGAGCTGTGAGACTGTGACAGTAAACAGAACCGAACCCAGGTCACTGGAGCTGTGAGACTGTGGCAGTAAACAGAACCGAACCCGGGTCACTGGAGCTGTGAGACTGTGACAGTAAACAGAACCGAACCCAGGTCACTGGAGCTGTGAGACTGTGGCAGTAAACAGAACCGAACCCGGGACACTGGAGCTGTGAGACTGTGGCAGTAAACATAACCGAACCCGGGACACTGGAGCTGTGAGACTGTGGCAGTAAACAGAACCGAACCCGGGTCACTGGAGCTGTGAGACTGTGGCAGTAAACAGAACTGAACCCGGGACACTGGAGCTGTGAGACTGTGGCAGTAAACAGAACCGAACCCGGGACACTGGAGCTGTGAGACTGTGGCAGTAAACGGAACCGACCCCAGGACACTGGAGCTGTGAGACTGTGACAGTAAACAGAACCGAACCCGGGACACTGGAGCTGTGAGACTGTGGCAGTAAACAGAACCGAACCCGGGACACTGGAGCTGTGAGACTGTGGCAGTAAACAGAACCGAACCCGGGACACTGGAGCTGTGAGACTGTGACAGTAAACAGAACCGAACCCGGGACGCTGGAGCTGTGAGACTGTGGCAGTAAACGGAACCGAACCCAGGACACTGGAGCTGTGAGACTGTGGCAGTTAGCAGAACCGAACCCGGGTCACTGGAGCTGTGAGACTGTGGCAGTTAGCAGAACCGAACCCGGGTCACTGGAGCTGTGAGACTGTGGCAGTTAGCAGAACCGAACCCGGGTCACTGGAGCTGTGAGACTGTGGCAGTAAACAGAACCGAACCCGGGTCACTGGAGCTGTGAGACTGTGGCAGTAAACAGAACCGAACCCGGGACACGGGAGCTGTGAGACTGTGGCAGTAAACAGAACCGAACCCGGGACACTGGAGCTGTGAGACTGTGGCAGTAAACAGAACCGAACCCAGGTCACTGGAGCTGTGAGACTGTGGCAGGAAACAGAACCGAACCCAGATCACTGGAGCTGTGAGACTGTGGCAGTAAACTGAACCGAACCCGGGTCACTGGAGCTGTGAGACTGTGGCAGAAAACAGAACTGAACCCAGGACACTGGAGCTGTGAGACTGTGGCAGTAAACAGAACCGAACCCGGGTCACTGGAGCTGTGAGACTGTGGCAGTTAGCAGAACCGAACCCGGGTCACTGGAGCTGTGAGACTGTGGCAGTAAACAGAACCGAACCCGGGACACTGGAGCTGTGAGACTGTGGCAGTAAACAGAACCGAACCCAGGTCACTGGAGCTGTGAGACTGTGGCAGTAAACAGAACAGAACCCGGGTCACTGGAGCTGTGAGACTGTGGCAGTAAACAGAACCGAACCCGGGACACTGGAGCTGTGAGACTGTGGCAGTAAACAGAACTGAACCCAGGTCACTGGAGCTGTGAGACTGTGGCAGTAAACAGAACCGAACCCGGGTCACGGGAGCTGTGAGACTGTGGCAGTAAACAGAACCGAACCCGGGACACTGGAGCTGTGAGACTGTGGCAGTAAACAGAACCGAACCCAGGTCACTGGAGCTGTGAGACTGTGGCAGTAAACAGAACCGAACCCGGGTCACTGGAACTGTGAGACTGTGGCAGTAAACAGAACTGAACCCAGGTCACTGGAGCTGTGAGACTGTGGCAGTAAACAGAACTGAACCCGGGTCACTGGAGCTGTGAGACTGTGGCAGGAAACAGAACCGAACCCAGGTCACTGGAGCTGTGAGGCTGTGGCAGTAAACAGAACCGAACCCAGGTCACTGGAGCTGTGAGACTGTGGCAGTAAACAGAACCGAACCCGGGTCACTGGAACTGTGAGACTGTGGCAGTAAACAGAACTGAACCCAGGTCACTGGAGCTGTGAGACTGTGGCAGTAAACAGAACTGAACCCGGGTCACTGGAGCTGTGAGACTGTGGCAGGAAACAGAACCGAACCCGGGTCACTGGAGCTGTGAGACTGTGGCAGGAAACAGAACCGAACCCAGGTCACTGGAGCTGTGAGACTGTGGCAGTAAACAGAACCAAACCCAGGTCACTGGAGCTGTGAGACTGTGGCAGTAAACAGAACCGAACCCAGGTCACTGGAGCGGTGAGACTGTGGCAGTAAACAGAACCGAACCCGGGTCACTGGAGCTGTGAGACTGTGGCAGTAAACAGAACCGAACCCAGGTCACTGGAGCTGCGAGACTGTGGCAGTAAACAGAACTGAACCCGGGACACTGGAGCTGTGAGACTGTGGCAGTGAACAGAACCGAACCCAGGACACTGGAGCTGTGAGACTGTGGCAGTAAACAGAACCGAACCCGGGTCACTGGAGCTGTGAGACTGTGGCAGTAAACAGAACCGAACCCGGGACACTGGAGCTGTGAGACTGTGGCAGTAAACAGAACTGAACCCAGGTCACTGGAGCTGTGAGACTGTGGCAGTAAACAGAACCGAACCCGGGTCACTGGAGCTGTGAGACTGTGGCAGTAAACAGAACTGAACCCGGGTCACTGGAGCTGTGAGACTGTGACAGTAAACAGAACCGAACCCAGGTCACTGGAGCTGTGAGACTGTGGCAGTAAACAGAACCGAACCCAGGTCACTGGAGCTGTGAGACTGTGGCAGTAAACAGAACCGAACCCGGGACACTGGAGCTGTGAGACTGTGGCAGTAAACAGAACCGAACCCAGGTCACTGGAGCTGTGAGGCTGTGGCAGTAAACAGAACCGAACCCAGGTCTCTGGAGCTGTGAGACTGTGGCAGTAAACAGAACCGAACCCAGGTCACTGGAGCTGTGAGACTGTGGCAGTAAACAGAACCGAACCCGGGACACTGGAGCTGTGAGACTGTGGCAGTAAACAGAACTGAACCCGGGTCACTGGAGCTGTGAGACTGTGGCAGTAAACAGAACCGAACCCAGGTCACTGGAGCGGTGAGACTGTGGCAGTAAACAGAACTGAACCCGGGTCACTGGAGCTGTGAGACTGTGGCAGTAAACAGAACCGAACCCAGGTCACCGGAGCTGTGAGACTGTGGCAGTAAACAGAACCGAACCCGGGTCACTGGAGCTGTGAGACTGTGGCAGTAAACAGAACCGAACCCAGGTCACTGGAGCTGTGAGACTGTGGCAGTCCCCAGAACCGAACCCGGGACACTGGAGCTGTGAGGCTGTGGCAGTAAACAGAACCGAACCCAGGTCACTGGAGCTGTGAGGCTGTGGCAGTAAACAGAACTGAACCCAGGTCACTGGAGCTGTGAGACTGTGGCAGTAAACAGAACCGAACCCAGGTCACTGGAGCGGTGAGACTGTGGCAGTAAACAGAACCGAACCCGGGTCACTGGAGCTGTGAGACTGTGGCAGTAAACAGAACCGAACCCAGGTCACTGGAGCTGTGAGACTGTGGCAGTAAACAGAACTGAACCCGGGACACTGGAGCTGTGAGACTGTGGCAGTGAACAGAACCGAACCCGGGACACTGGAGCTGTGAGACTGTGGCAGTAAACAGAACCGAACCCGGGTCACTGGAGCTGTGAGACTGTGGCAGTAAACAGAACCGAACCCGGGACACTGGAGCTGTGAGACTGTGGCAGTAAACAGAACTGAACCCGGGTCACTGGAGCTGTGAGACTGTGGCAGTAAACAGAACCGAAGCCAGGTCACTGGAGCTGTGAGACTGTGGCAGTAAACAGAACTGAACCCAGGTCACTGGAGCTGTGAGACTGTGGCAGTAAACAGAACCGAACCCAGGTCACTGGAGCTGTGAGACTGTGGCAGTAAACAGAACTGAACCCGGGTCACTGGAGCTGTGAGACTGTGGCAGTAAACAGAACCGAACCCAGGACACTGGAGCTGTGAGGCTGTGGCAGTAAACAGAACTGAACCCGGGTCACTGGAGCTGTGAGACTGTGGCAGTAAACAGAACCGAACCCAGGTCACTGGAGCTGTGAGACTGTGGCAGTAAACAGAACTGAACCCGGGTCACTGGAGCTGTGAGGCTGTGGCAGTAAACAGAACTGAACCCGGGTCACTGGAGCTGTGAGACTGTGGCAGTAAACAGAACCGAACCCAGGTCACTGGAGCTGTGAGGCTGTGGCAGTAAACAGAACCGAACCCGGGACACTGGAGCTGTGAGACTGTGGCAGTAAGCAGAACTGAACCCGGGTCACTGGAGCTGTGAGACTGTGGCAGTAAACAGAACCGAACCCGGGACACTGGAGCTGTGAGACTGTGGCAGTAAACAGAACCGAACCCAGGTCACTTGAGCTGTGAGACTGTGGCAGTAAACAGAACTGAACCCGGGTCACTGGAGCTGTGAGACTGTGGCAGTAAACAGAACCGAACCCAGGTCACTGGAGCTGTGAGACTGTGGCAGTAAACAGAACCGAACCCGGGACACTGGAGCTGTGAGACTGTGGCAGTAAACAGAACTGAACCCGGGTCACTGGAGCTGTGAGACTGTGGCAGTAAACAGAACCGAACCCAGGTCACTGGAGCTGTGAGACTGTGGCAGTAAACAGAACCGAACCCGGGTCACTGGAGGTGTGAGACTGTGGCAGTAAACGAAACCGAACCCAGGACACTGGAGCTGTGAGACTGTGGCAGTTAGCAGAACCGAACCCGGGTCACTGGAGCTGTGAGACTGTGGCAGTAAACAGAACCGAACCCAGGACACTGGAGCTGTGAGACTGTGGCAGTAAACAGAACTGAACCCGGGTCACTGGAGCTGTGAGACTGTGGCAGTAAACAGAACTGAACCCGGGTCACTGGAGCTGTGAGACTGTGGCAGTAAACAGAACCGAACCCGGGACACTGGAGCTGTGAGACTGTGGCAGTAAATAGAACCGAACCCGGGTCACTGGAGGTGTGAGACTGTGGCAGTAAACGAAACCGAACCCAGGACACTGGAGCTGTGAGACTGTGGCAGTTAGCAGAACCGAACCCGGGTCACTGGAGCTGTGAGACTGTGGCAGTAAACAGAACCGAACCCGGGACACTGGAGCTGTGAGACTGTGGCAGTAAACGGAACCGAACCCAGGACACTGGAGCTGTGAGACTGTGGCAGTTAGCAGAACCGAACCCGGGTCACTGGAGCTGTGAGACTGTGGCAGTAAACAGAACCGAACCCGGGTCACTGGAGCTGTGAGACTGTGGCAGTAAACAGAACCGAACCCGGGTCACGGGAGCTGTGAGACTGTGGCAGTAAACAGAACCGAACCCGGGACACTGGAGCTGTGAGACTGTGGCAGTAAACAGAACCGAACCCAGGTCACTGGAGCTGTGAGACTGTGGCAGGAAACAGAACCGAACCCAGATCACTGGAGCTGTGAGACTGTGGCAGTAAACAGAACCGAACCCGGGTCACTGGAGCTGTGAGACTGTGGCAGAAAACAGAACTGAACCCAGGACACTGGAGCTGTGAGACAGTGGCAGTAAACAGAACCGAACCCGGGACACTGGAGCTGTGAGACTGTGGCAGTAAACAGAACCGAACCCGGGTCACTGGAGCTGTGAGACTGTGTCAGTTAGCAGAACCGAACCCAGGTCACTGGAGCTGTGAGACTGTGGCAGTAAACAGAACCGAACCTGGGACACTGGAGCTGTGAGACTGTGGCAGTAAACAGAACTGAACCCGGGTCACTGGAGCTGTGAGACTGTGGCAGTAAACAGAACTGAACCCGGGTCACTGGAGCTGTGAGACTATGGCAGTAAACAGAACCGAACCCGGGTCACGGGAGCTGTGAGACTGTGGCAGTAAACTAAACCGAACCCGGGACACTGGAGCTGTGAGACTGTGGCAGTAAACAGAACCGAACCCAGGTCACTGGAGCTGTGAGACTGTGGCAGTAAACAGAACTGAACCCGGGACACTGGAGCTGTGAGACTGTGGCAGTAAACAGAACTGAACCCAGGTCACGGGAGCTGTGAGACTGTGGCAGTAAACAGAACCGAACCCGGGACACTGGAGCTGTGAGACTGTGGCAGTAAACAGAACCGAACCCGGGTCACTGGAGCTGTGAGACTGTGGCAGTAAACAGAACCGAACCCAGGTCACTGGAGCTGTGAGGCTGTGGCAGTAAACAGAACCAAACCCGGGTCACTGGAGCTGTGAGACTGTGGCAGTAAACAGAACCAAACCCAGGTCACTGGAGCTGTGAGGCTGTGGCAGTAAACAGAACCGAACCCAGGTCACTGGAGCTGTGAGACTGTGGCAGTAAACAGAACCGAACCCAGGTCACTGGAGCTGTGAGACTGTGGCAGTAAACAGAACTGAACCCGGGACACTGGAGCTGTGAGACTGTGGCAGTAAACAGAACCGAACCCGGGACACTGGAGCTGTGAGACTGTGGCAGTAAACAGAACTGAACCCGGGTCACTGGAGCTGTGAGACTGTGGCAGTAAACAGAACCGAACCCAGGTCACTGGAGCGGTGAGACTGTGGCAGTAAACAGAACTGAACCCGGGTCACTGGAGCTGTGAGACTGTGGCAGTAAACAGAACCGAACCCAGGTCACCGGAGCTGTGAGACTGTGGCAGTAAACAGAACCGAACCCGGGTCACTGGAGCTGTGAGACTGTGGCAGTAAACAGAACCGAACCCAGGTCACTGGAGCTGTGAGACTGTGGCAGTCCCCAGAACCGAACCCAGGTCACTGGAGCGGTGAGACTGTGGCAGTAAACAGAACCGAACCCGGGTCACTGGAGCTGTGAGACTGTGGCAGTAAACAGAACCGAACCCAGGTCACTGGAGCTGTGAGACTGTGGCAGTAAACAGAACTGAACCCGGGACACTGGAGCTGTGAGACTGTGGCAGTAAACAGAACCGAACCCGGGTCACTGGAGCTGTGAGACTGTGGCAGTAAACAGAACTGAACCCGGGACACTGGAGCTGTGAGACTGTGGCAGTAAACAGAACCGAACCCAGGTCACTGGAGCTGTGAGACTGTGGCAGTAAACAGAACTGAACCCGGGACACTGGAGCTGTGAGACTGTGGCAGTGAACAGAACCGAACCCGGGACACTGGAGCTGTGAGACTGTGGCAGTAAACAGAACCGAACCCGGGTCACTGGAGCTGTGAGACTGTGGCAGTAAACAGAACCGAACCCAGGTAACTGGAGCTGTGAGACTGTGGCAGTAAACAGAACTGAACCCGGGTCACTGGAGCTGTGAGACTGTGGCAGTAAACAGAACCGAACCCAGGTCACTGGAGCTGTGAGACTGTGGCAGTAAACAGAACCGAACCCGGGACACTGGAGCTGTGAGACTGTGGCAGTAAACAGAACTGAACCCGGGTCACAGGAGCTGTGAGACTGTGGCAGTAAACAGAACCGAACCCCGGACACTGGAGCTGTGAGACTGTGGCAGTAAACAGAACCGAACCCAGGTCACTGGAGCTGTGAGACTGTGGCAGTAAACAGAACCGAACCCGGGACACTGGAGCTGTGAGACTGTGGCAGTAAACAGAACTGAACCCGGGTCACAGGAGCTGTGAGACTGTGGCAGTAAACAGAACCGAACCCAGGACACTGGAGCTGTGAGACTGTGGCAGTAAACAGAACCGAACCCGGGACACTGGAGCTGTGAGACTGTGGCAGTAAACAGAACCGAACCCGGGTCACAGGAGCTGTGAGACTGTGGCAGTAAACAGAACCGAACCCAGGTCACTGGAGCTGTGAGACTGTGGCAGTAAACAGAACCGAACCCGGGACACTGGAGCTGTGAGACTGTGGCAGTAAACAGAACTGATCCCGGGTCACTGGAGCTGTGAGACTGTGGCAGTAAACAGAACTGAACCCGGGTCACTGGAGCTGTGAGACTGTGGCAGTAAACAGAACCGAACCCGGGACACTGGAGCTGTGAGACTGTGGCAGTAAACAGAACCGAACCCAGGTCACTGGAGCTGTGAGACTGTGGCAGTAAACAGAACCGAACCCGGGTCACGGGAGCTGTGAGACTGTGGCAGTAAACAGAACCGAACCCGGGACACTGGAGCTGTGAGACTGTGGCAGTAAACAGAACCGAACCCAGGTCACTGGAGCTGTGAGACTGTGGCAGTAAACAGAACCGAACCCGGGACACTGGAGCTGTGAGACTGTGGCAGTAAACGGAACCGAACCCAGGACACTGGAGCTGTGAGACTGTGGCAGTAAACAGAACTGAACCCGGGTCACTGGAGCTGTGAGACTGTGACAGTAAACAGAACCGAACCCAGGTCACTGGAGCTGTGAGACTGTGGCAGTAAACAGAACCGAACCCGGGTCACTGGAGCTGTGAGACTGTGGCAGTAAACAGAACCGAACCCGGGTCACGGGAGCTGTGAGACTGTGGCAGTAAACAGAACCGAACCCGGGACACTGGAGCTGTGAGACTGTGGCAGTAAACAGAACCGAACCCAGGTCACTGGAGCTGTGAGACTGTGGCAGGAAACAGAACCGAACCCAGATCACTGGAGCTGTGAGACTGTGGCAGTAAACAGAACCGAACCCGGGTCACTGGAGCTGTGAGACTGTGGCAGAAAACAGAACTGAACCCAGGACACTGGAGCTGTGAGACTGTGGCAGTAAACAGAACCGAACCCAGGTCACTGGAGCTGTGAGACTGTGGCAGTAAACAGAACCGAACCCGGGACACTGGAGCTGTGGGACTGTGGCAGTAAACAGAACCGAACCCGGGTCACTGGAGCTGTGAGACTGTGGCAGTTAGCAGAACCGAACCCGGGTCACTGGAGCTGTGAGACTGTGGCAGTAAACAGAACCGAACCCGGGACACTGGAGCTGTGAGACTGTGGCAGTAAACAGAACCGAACCCAGGTCACTGGAGCTGTGAGACTGTGGCAGTAAACAGAACAGAACCCGGGTCACTGGAGCTGTGAGACTGTGGCAGTAAACAGAACCGAACCCGGGACACTGGAGCTGTGAGACTGTGGCAGTAAACAGAACCGAACCCGGGTCACGGGAGCTGTGAGACTGTGGCAGTAAACAGAACCGAACCCGGGACACAGGAGCTGTGAGACTGTGGCAGTAAACAGAACCGAACCCAGGTCACTGGAGCTGTGAGACTGTGGCAGTAAACAGAACAGAACCCGGGTCACTGGAGCTGTGAGACTGTGGCAGTAAACAGAACCGAACCCGGGACACTGGAGCTGTGAGACTGTGGCAGTAAACAGAACCGAACCCGGGTCACGGGAGCTGTGAGACTGTGGCAGTAAACAGAACCGAACCCGGGACACTGGAGCTGTGAGACTGTGGCAGTAAACAGAACCGAACCCGGGACACTGGAGCTGTGAGACTGTGGCAGTAAACAGAACCGAACCCGGGTCACTGGAGCTGTGAGACTGTGGCAGTAAACAGAACCGAACCCAGGTCACTGGAGCTGTGAGACTGTGGCAGTAAACAGAACCGAACCCGGGTCACTGGAGCTGTGAGACTGTGGCAGTAAACAGAACTGAACCCGGGTCACTGGAGCTGTGAGACTGTGGCAGTAAACAGAACCGAACCCAGGTCACTGGAGCTGTGAGGCTGTGGCAGTAAACAGAACCGAACCCGGGTCACTGGAGCTGTGAGACTGTGGCAGTAAACAGAACTGAACCCAGGTCACTGGAGCTGTGAGGCTGTGGCAGTAAACAGAACCGAACCCGGGTCACTGGAACTGTGAGACTGTGGCAGTAAACAGAACTGAACCCAGGTCACTGGAGCTGTGAGACTGTGGCAGTAAACAGAACCGAACCCAGGACACTGGAGCTGTGAGACTGTGGCAGTAAACAGAACTGAACCCGGGTCACTGGAGCTGTGAGACTGTGGCAATAAACAGAACCGAACCCAGGTCACTGGAGCTGTGAGGCTGTGGCAGTAAACAGAACCGAACCCGGGTCACTGGAGCTGTGAGGCTGTGGCAGTAAACAGAACCGAACCCGGGTCAGTGGAGCTGTGAGACTGTGGCAGTAAACAGAACCGAACCCAGGTCACTGGAGCTGTGAGACTGTGGCAGTAAACAGAACCGAACCCAGGTCACTGGAGCTGTGAGGCTGTGGCAGTAAACAGAACCGAACCCGGGTCACTGGAGCTGTGAGACTGTGGCAGTAAACAGAACCGAACCCAGGTCACTGGAGCTGTGAGACTGTGGCAGTAAACAGAACCGAACCCAGGTCACTGGAGCTGTGAGACTGTGGCAGTAAACAGAACCGAACCCAGGTCACTGGAGCTGTGAGACTGTGGCAGTAAACAGAACCGAACCCAGGTCACTGGAGCTGTGAGACTGTGGCAGTAAACAGAACCGAACCCGGGACACTGGAGCTGTGAGACTGTGGCAGTAAACAGAACCGAACCCAGGTCACTGGAGCTGTGAGACTGTGGCAGTAAACAGAACCGAACCCAGGTCACTGGAGCTGTGAGGCTGTGGCAGTAAACAGAACCGAACCCAGGTCACTGGAGCTGTGAGACTGTGGCAGTAAACAGAACCGAACCCAGGTCACTGGAGCTGTGAGACTGTGGCAGTAAACAGAACTGAACCCAGGTCACTGGAGCTGTGAGACTGTGGCAGTAAACAGAACTGAACCCGGGTCACTGGAGCTGTGAGACTGTGGCAGTAAACAGAACCGAACCCAGGTCACCGGAGCTGTGAGACTGTGGCAGTAAACAGAACCGAACCCAGGTCACTGGAGCTGTGAGACTGTGGCAGTAAACAGAACCGAACCCGGGACACTGGAGCTGTGAGGCTGTGGCAGTAAACAGAACTGAACCCAGGTCACTGGAGCTGTGAGACTGTGGCAGTAAACAGAACCGAACCCGGGACACTGGAGCAGTGAGACTGTGGCAGTAAACAGAACCGAACCCAGGTCACTGGAGCTGTGAGACTGTGGCAGTAAATAGAACCGAACCAAGGTCACTGGAGCGGTGAGACTGTGGCAGTAAACAGAACCGAACCCGGGTCACTGGAGCTGTGAGACTGTGGCAGTAAACAGAACCGAACCCAGGTCACTGGAGCTGTGAGACTGTGGCAGTAAACAGAACTGAACCCGGGACACTGGAGCTGTGAGACTGTGGCAGTGAACAGAACCGAACCCGGGACACTGGAGCTGTGAGACTGTGGCAGTAAACAGAACTGATCCCGGGTCACTGGAGCTGTGAGACTGTGGCAGTAAACAGAACTGAACCCGGGTCACTGGAGCTGTGAGACTGTGACAGTAAACAGAACCGAACCCAGGTCACTGGAGCTGTGAGACTGTGGCAGTAAACAGAACCGAACCCAGGTCACTGGAGCTGTGAGACTGTGGCAGTAAACAGAACTGAACCCGGGTCACTGGAGCTGTGAGACTGTGGCAGTAAACAGAACCGAATCCGGGTCACTGGAGCTGTGAGACTGTGGCAGTAAACAGAACCGAACCCGGGACACTGGAGCTGTGAGACTGTGGCAGTAAACAGAACTGAACCCGGGTCACTGGAGCTGTGAGACTGTGGCAGTAAACAGAACTGAACCCGGGTCACTGGAGCTGTGAGACTGTGGCAGTAAACAGAACCGAACCCGGGACACTGGAGCTGTGAGACTGTGGCAGTAAACAGAACCGAACCCGGGTCACTGGAGGTGTGAGACTGTGGCAGTAAACGGAACCGAACCCAGGACACTGGAGCTGTGAGACTGTGGCAGTAAACGGAACCGAACCCAGGTCACTGGAGCTGTGAGACTGTGGCAGTAAACAGAACCGAACCCGGGACACTGGAGCTGTGAGACTGTGGCAGTAAACGGAACCGAACCCAGGTCACTGGAGCTGTGAGACTGTGGCAGTAAACAGAACCGAACCCGGGACACTGGAGCTGTGAGACTTTGGCAGTAAACAGAACCGAACCCAGGACACTGGAGCTGTGAGACTGTGGCAGTTAGCAGAACCGAACCCGGGTCACTGGAGCTGTGAGACTGTGGCAGTAAACAGAACCGAACCCGGGTCACTGGAGCTGTGAGACTGTGGCAGTAAACAGAACCGAACCCGGGTCACGGGAGCTGTGAGACTGTGGCAGTAAACAGAACCGAACCCGGGACACTGGAGCTGTGAGACTGTGGCAGTAAACAGAACCGAACCCAGGTCACTGGAGCTGTGAGACTGTGGCAGTAAACAGAACCGAACCCGGGACACTGGAGCTGTGAGACTGTGGCAGTAAACAGAACCGAACCCAGGTCACTGGAGCTGTGAGACTGTGGCAGTAAACAGAACCGAACCCAGGACACTGGAGCTGTGAGACTGTGGCAGTAAACAGAACTGAACCCAGGTCACTGGAGCTGTGAGACTGTGGCAGTAAACAGAACTGAACCCGGGTCACTGGAGCTGTGAGACTGTGGCAGTAAACAGAACCGAACCCGGGACACTGGAGCTGTGAGACTGTGGCAGTAAACAGAACCGAACCCGGGACACTGGTGCTGTGAGACTGTGGCAGTAAACAGAACCGAACCCGGGTCACTGGAGCTGTGAGACTGTGGCAGTAAACAGAACCGAACCCGGGACACTGGAGCTGTGAGACTGTGGCAGGAAACAGAACCGAACCCAGATCACTGGAGCTGTGAGACTGTGGCAGTAAACAGAACCGAACCCGGGTCACTGGAGCTGTGAGACTGTGGCAGTAAACAGAACCGAACCCGGGTCACTGGAGCTGTGAGACTGTGGCAGAAAACAGAACTGAACCCAGGACACTGGAGCTGTGAGACTGTGGCAGTAAACAGAACCGAACCCAGGTCACTGGAGCTGTGAGACTGTGGCAGTAAACAGAACCGAACCCGGGACACTGGAGCTGTGAGACTGTGGCAGTAAACAGAACCGAACCCGGGTCACTGGAGCTGTGAGACTGTGGCAGTAAACAGAACCGAACCCGGGACACTGGAGCTGTGAGACTGTGGCAGTAAACAGAACCGAACCCAGATCACTGGAGCTGTGAGACTGTGGCAGTAAACAGAACAGAACCCGGGTCACTGGAGCTGTGAGACTGTGGCAGTAAACAGAACCGAACCCGGGACACTGGAGCTGTGAGACTGTGGCAGTAAACAGAACCGAACCCGGGACACTGGAGCTGTGAGACTGTGGCAGTAAACAGAACCGAACCCAGGTCACTGGAGCTGTGAGACTGTGGCAGTAAACAGAACCAAACCCAGGTCACTGGAGCTGTGAGACTGTGGCAGTAAACAGAACCGAACCCAGGTCACTGGAGCGGTGAGACTGTGGCAGTAAACAGAACCGAACCCGGGTCACTGGAGCTGTGAGACTGTGGCAGTAAACAAAACCGAACCCGGGACACTGGAGCTGTGAGACTGTGGCAGTAAACAGAACCGAACCCAGGTCACTGGAGCTGTGAGACTGTGGCAGTAAACAGAACCGAACCCAGGTCACTGGAGCTGCGAGACTGTGGCAGTAAACAGAACTGAACCCGGGACACTGGAGCTGTGAGACTGTGGCAGTAAACAGAACCGAACCCGGGTCACTGGAGCTGTGAGACTGTGGCAGTAAACAGAACCGAACCCAGGACACTGGAGCTGTGAGACTGTGGCAGTAAACAGAACCGAACCCAGGTCACTGGAGCTGTGAGACTGTGGCAGTAAACAGAACCGAACCCAGGTCACTGGAGCTGTGAGACTGTGGCAGTAAACAGAACCGAACCCGGGACACTGGAGCTGTGAGACTGTGGCAGTAAACAGAACCGAACCCGGGTCACTGGAGCTGTGAGACTGTGGCAGTAAACAGAACCGAACCCGGGTCACTGGAGCTGTGAGACTGTGGCAGTAAACAGAACCGAACCCGGGACACTGGAGCTGTGAGACAGTGGCAGTGAACAGAACCGAACCCGGGACACTGGAGCTGTGAGACTGTGGCAGTAAACAGAACCGAACCCAGGTCACTGGAGCTGTGAGACTGTGGCAGTAAACAGAACTGAACCCGGGACACTGGAGCTGTGAGACTGTGGCAGTGAACAGAACCGAACCCGGGACACTGGAGCTGTGAGACTGTGGCAGTAAACAGAACCGAACCCGGGTCACTGGAGCTGTGAGACTGTGGCAGTAAACAGAACCGAACCCGGGACACTGGAGCTGTGAGACTGTGGCAGTAAACAGAACTGAACCCGGGTCACTGGAGCTGTGAGACTGTGGCAGTAAACAGAACCGAACCCAGGTCACTGGAGCTGTGAGACTGTGGCAGTAAACAGAACCGAACCCAGGTCACTGGAGCTGTGAGACTGTGGCAGTAAACAGAACCGAACCCGGGACACTGGAGCTGTGAGACTGTGGCAGTGAACAGAACCGAACCCGGGACACTGGAGCTGTGAGACTGTGGCAGTAAACAGAACCGAACCCGGGTCACTGGAGCTGTGAGACTGTGGCAGTAAACAGAACCGAACCCGGGACACTGGAGCTGTGAGACTGTGGCAGTGAACAGAACCGAACCCGGGTCACTGGAGCTGTGAGACTGTGGCAGTAAACAGAACTGAACCCGGGTCACTGGAGCTGTGAGACTGTGGCAGTAAACAGAACCGAACCCAGGTCACTGGAGCTGTGAGACTGTGGCAGTAAACAGAACCGAACCCGGGTCACTGGAGCTGTGAGACTGTGGCAGTAAACAGAACCGAACCCAGGTCACTGGAGCTGTGAGACTGTGGCAGTAAACAGAACCGAACCCGGGTCACTGGAGCTGTGAGACTGTGGCAGTAAACAGAACCGAACCCAGGTCACTGGAGCTGTGAGACTGTGGCAGTAAACAGAACCGAACCCAGGTCACTGGAGCTGTGAGACTGTGGCAGTAAACAGAACCGAACCCGGGACACTGGAGCTGTGAGACTGTGGCAGTAAACAGAACTGAACCCAGGACACTGGAGCTGTGAGACTGTGGCAGTAAACAGAACCGAACCCGGGACACTGGAGCTGTGAGACTGTGGCAGTAAACAGAACTGAACCCGGGTCACTGGAGCTGTGAGACTGTGGCAGTAAACAGAACCGAACCCGGGACACTGGAGCTGTGAGACTGTGGCAGTAAACAGAACTGAACCCGGGTCACTGGAGCTGTGAGACTGTGGCAGTAAACAGAACTGAACCCGGGTCACTGGAGCTGTGAGACTGTGGCAGTAAACAGAACCGAACCCAGGTCACTGGAGCTGTGAGACTGTGGCAGTAAACAGAACCGAACCCGGGACACTGGAGCTGTGAGACTGTGGCAGTGAACAGAACCGAACCCGGGTCACTGGAGCTGTGAGACTGTGGCAGTAAACAGAACTGAACCCGGGTCACTGGAGCTGTGAGACTGTGGCAGTAAACAGAACCGAACCCAGGTCACTGGAGCTGTGAGACTGTGGCAGTAAACAGAACCGAACCCGGGACACTGGAGCTGTGAGACTGTGGCAGTAAACAGAACCGAACCCAGGTCACTGGAGCTGTGAGACTGTGGCAGTAAACAGAACCGAACCCGGGACACTGGAGCTGTGAGACTGTGGCAGTGAACAGAACCGAACCCGGGTCACTGGAGCTGTGAGACTGTGGCAGTAAACAGAACCGAACCCAGGACACTGGAGCTGTGAGACTGTGGCAGTAAACAGAACCGAACCCAGGACACTGGAGCTGTGAGACTGTGGCAGTAAACAGAACCGAACCCAGGTCACTGGAGCTGTGAGACTGTGGCAGTAAACAGAACCGAACCCGGGACACTGGAGCTGTGAGACTGTGGCAGTGAACAGAACCGAACCCGGGTCACTGGAGCTGTGAGACTGTGGCAGTAAACAGAACTGAACCCGGGTCACTGGAGCTGTGAGACTGTGGCAGTAAACAGAACCGAACCCAGGTCACTGGAGCTGTGAGACTGTGGCAGTAAACAGAACCGAACCCGGGACACTGGAGCTGTGAGACTGTGGCAGTAAACAGAACCGAACCCAGGTCACTGGAGCTGTGAGACTGTGGCAGTAAACAGAACCGAACCCGGGACACTGGAGCTGTGAGACTGTGGCAGTGAACAGAACCGAACCCGGGTCACTGGAGCTGTGAGACTGTGGCAGTAAACAGAACCGAACCCGGGACACTGGAGCTGTGAGACTGTGGCAGTAAACAGAACCGAACCCGGGACACTGGAGCTGTGAGACTGTGGCAGTAAACAGAACTGAACCCGGGTCACTGGAGCTGTGAGACTGTGGCAGTAAACAGAACCGAACCCGGGACACTGGAGCTGTGAGACTGTGGCAGTAAACAGAACCGAACCCGGGTCACTGGAGGTGTGAGACTGTGGCAGTAAACAGAACCGAACCCGGGACACTGGAGCTGTGAGACTGTGGCAGTAAACAGAACCGAACCCGGGACACTGGAGCTGTGAGACTGTGGCAGTAAACAGAACTGAACCCGGGACACTGGAGCTGTGAGACTGTGGCAGTAAACAGAACCGAACCCGGGTCACTGGAGCTGTGAGACTGTGGCAGTAAACAGAACCGAACCCAGGTCACTGGAGCTGTGAGACTGTGGCAGTAAACAGAACCGAACCCAGGACACTGGAGCTGTGAGACTGTGGCAGTAAACAGAACCGAACCCAGGTCACTGGAGCGGTGAGTCTGTGGCAGTAAACAGAACCGAACCCGGGTCACTGGAGCTGTGAGACTGTGGCAGTAAACAGAACCGAACCCGGGTCACTGGAGCTGTGAGACTGTGGCAGTAAACAGAACCGAACCCAGGTCACTGGAGCGGTAAGACTGTGGCAGTAAACAGAACCGAACCCGGGTCACTGGAGCTGTGAGACTGTGGCAGCAAACAGAACTGAACCCAGGTCACTGGAGCGGTGAGACTGTGGCAGTAAACAGAACCGAACCCAGGTCACTGGAGCTGTGAGACTGTGGCAGTAAACAGAACTGAACCCAGGTCACTGGAGCTGTGAGACTGTGGCAGTAAACAGAACCGAACCCAGGTCACTGGAGCTGTGAGACTGTGGCAGTAAACAGAACCGAACCCGGGTCACGGGAGCTGTGAGACTGTGGCAGTAAACAGAACCGAACCCAGGTCACTGGAGCGGTGAGACTGTGGCAGTAAACAGAACCGAACCCAGGTCACTGGAGCTGTGAGACTGTGGCAGTAAACAGAACTGAACCCGGGACACTGGAGCTGTGAGGCTGTGGCAGTAAACAGAACCGAACCCAGGTCACTGGAGCGCTGAGGTTGCGGTACTAATACCTGTTACAAAAACAATACTCTGTTACATTGAGAGGCTGATTGACAGCGTCTCCAGACAGAGTTCATAAAAACAGAGAGTGCTGGAAATATTCAGCAGGTCAGGCAACATCTGTGCAGAGAGAAACAGAGTTAATAAAAACACAGAGTGCTGGAAATATTCAGCAGGTCAGGCAACATCTGTGCAGAGAAAAACAGAGTTAATAAAAACAGAGAGTGCTGGAAATACTCAGCAGGTCAGGCAACATCTGTGGAGAGAGAAACAGAGTTAATAAAAACAGAGAGTGCTGGAAATACTCAGCAGGTCGGGCAACATCTGTGGAGAGAGAAACAGAGTTAATAAAAACAGAGAGTGCTGGAAATACTCAGCAGGTCGGGCAACATCTGTGGAGAGAGAAATGGAGTTAATAAAAACAGAGAGTGCTGGAAATACTCAGCAGGTCGGGCAACATCTGTGGAGAGAGAAATGGAGTTAATAAAAACAGAGAGTGCTGGAAATACTCAGCAGGTCGGGCAACAGCTGTGGAGAGAGAAACAGAGTTAATAAAAACAGAGAGTGCTGGAAATACTCAGCAGGTCGGGCAACATCTGTGGAGAGAGAAATGGAGTTAATAAAAACAGAGAGTGCTGGAAATATTCAGCAGGTCGGGCAACATCTGTGGAGAGAGAAAGAGAGTTAATAAAAACAGAGAGTGCTGGAAATATTCAGCAGGTCGGGCAACATCTGTGGAGAGAGAAACAGAGTTAATAAAAACAGAGAGTGCTGGAAATACTCAGCAGGTCGGGCAACATCTGTGGAGAGAAAAACAGAGTTAATAAAAACAGAGAGTGCTGGAAATACTCAGCAGGTCGGGCAACATCTGTGGAGAGAGAAATGGAGTTAATAAAAACAGAGAGTGCTGGAAATACTCAGCAGGTCGGGCAACATCTGTGGAGAGAGAAACAGAGTTAATAAAAACAGCGAGTGCTGGAAATATTCAGCAGGTCGGGCAACATCTGTGGAGAGGGAAATGGAGTTAATAAAAACAGAGTGTGCTGGAAATACTCAGCAGGTCGGGCAGCATCTGTGGAGAGAGAAACAGAGTTAATAAAAACAGAGAGTGCTGGAAATATTCAGCAGGTCGGGCAGCATCTGTGGAGAGAGAAACAGAGTTAATAAAAACAGAGAGTGCTGGAAATACTCAGCAGGTCGGGCAACATCTGTGGAGAGAGAAACAGAGTTAATAAAAACAGCGAGTGCTGGAAATATTCAGCAGGTCGGGCAACATCTGTGGAGAGAGAAACAGAGTTAATAAAAACAGAGAGTGCTGGAAATATTCAGCAGGTCGGGCAACATCTGTGGAGAGAGAAACAGAGTTAATAAAAACAGAGAGTGCTGGAAATATTCAGCAGGTCGGGCAACATCTGTGGAGAGAGAAACAGAGTTAATAAAAACAGCGAGTGCTGGAAATACTCAGCAGGTCGGGCAACATCTGTGGAGAGAGAAACAGAGTTAATAAAAACAGAGAGTGCTGGAAATACTCAGCAGGTCGGGCAACATCTGTGGAGAGAGAAACAGAGTTAATAAAAACAGCGAGTGCTGGAAATATTCAGCAGGTCGGGCAACATCTGTGGAGAGAGAAACAGAGTTAATAAAAACAGAGAGTGCTGGAAATACTCAGCAGGTCGGGCAGCATCTGTGGAGAGAGAAACGGAGTTAATAAAAACAGAGAGTGCTGGAAATATTCAGCAGGTCGGGCAACATCTGTGGAGAGAGAAACAGAGTTAATAAAAACAGAGAGTGCTGGAAATACTCAGCAGGTCGGGCAACATCTGTGGAGAGAGAAACAGAGTTAATAAAAACAGCGAGTGCTGGAAATATTCAGCAGGTCGGGCAACATCTGTGGAGAGAGAAACAGAGTTCATAAAAACAGAGAGTGCTGGAAATATTCAGCAGGTCGGGCAACATCTGTGGAGAGAAAAACAGAGTTAATAAAAACAGAGAGTGCTGGAAATACTCAGCAGGTCGGGCAACATCTGTGGAGAGAGAAACAGAGTTAATAAAAACAGCGAGTGCTGGAAATATTCAGCAGGTCGGGCAACATCTGTGGAGAGAGAAACAGAGTTCATAAAAACAGAGAGTGCTGGAAATATTCAGCAGGTCGGGCAACATCTGTGGAGAGAAAAACAGAGTTAATAAAAACAGAGAGTGCTGGAAATACTCAGCAGGTCGGGCAACATCTGTGGAGAGAGAAACGGAGTTAATAAAAACAGAGAGTGCTGGAAATACTCAGCAGGTCGGGCAACATCTGTGGAGAGAGAAACAGAGTTAATAAAAACAGAGAGTGCTGGAAATACTCAGCAGGTCGGGCAACATCTGTGGAGAGAAAAACAGAGTTAATAAAAACAGAGAGTGCTGGAAATACTCAGCAGGTCGGGCAACATCTGTGGAGAGAGAAATGGAGTTAATAAAAACAGAGAGTGCTGGAAATACTCAGCAGGTCGGGCAACATCTGTGGAGAGAGAAACAGAGTTAATAAAAACAGCGAGTGCTGGAAATATTCAGCAGGTCGGGCAACATCTGTGGAGAGAGAAACAGAGTTAATAAAAACAGAGAGTGCTGGAAATATTCAGCAGGTCGGGCAACATCTGTTGAGAGAGAAACAGAGTTAATAAAAACAGAGAGTGCTGGAAATACTCAGCAGTTCGGGCATCATCTGTGGAGAGAGAAACAGAGTTAATAAAAACAGAGAGTGCTGGAAATATTCAGCAGGTCGGGCAACATCTGTTGAGAGAGAAACAGAGTTAATAAAAACAGAGAGTGCTGGAAATACTCAGCAGGTCGGGCAGCATCTGTGGAGAGAGAAACAGAGTTAATAAAAACAGAGAGTGCTGGAAATATTCAGCAGGTCGGGCAGCATCTGTGGAGAGAGAAACAGAGTTAATAAAAACAGAGAGTGCTGGAAATACTCAGCAGGTCGGGCAACATCTGTGGAGAGAGAAACAGAGTTAATAAAAACAGCGAGTGCTGGAAATATTCAGCAGGTCGGGCAACATCTGTGGAGAGAGAAACAGAGTTAATAAAAACAGAGAGTGCTGGAAATATTCAGCAGGTCGGGCAACATCTGTGGAGAGAGAAACAGAGTTAATAAAAACAGAGAGTGCTGGAAATATTCAGCAGGTCGGGCAACATCTGTGGAGAGAGAAACAGAGTTAATAAAAACAGAGAGTGCTGGAAATACTCAGCAGGTCGGGCAACATCTGTGGAGAGAGAAACAGAGTTAATAAAAACAGAGAGTGCTGGAAATACTCAGCAGGTCGGGCAACATCTGTGGAGAGAGAAACAGAGTTAATAAAAACAGCGAGTGCTGGAAATATTCAGCAGGTCGGGCAACATCTGTGGAGAGAGAAACAGAGTTCATAAAAACAGAGAGTGCTGGAAATATTCAGCAGGTCGGGCAACATCTGTGGAGAGAAAAACAGAGTTAATAAAAACAGAGAGTGCTGGAAATACTCAGCAGGTCGGGCAACATCTGTGGAGAGAGAAACGGAGTTAATAAAAACAGAGAGTGCTGGAAATACTCAGCAGGTCGGGCAACATCTGTGGAGAGAGAAACAGAGTTAATAAAAACAGAGAGTGCTGGAAATACTCAGCAGGTCGGGCAACATCTGTGGAGAGAGAAATGGAGTTAATAAAAACAGAGAGTGCTGGAAATATTCAGCAGGTCGGGCAACATCTGTGGAGAGAAAAACAGAGTTAATAAAAACAGAGAGTGCTGGAAATACTCAGCAGGTCGGGCAACATCTGTGGAGAGAGAAACAGAGTTAATAAAAACAGAGAGTGCTGGAAATACTCAGCAGGTCGGGCAACATCTGTGGAGAGAGAAACAGAGTTAATAAAAACAGAGAGTGCTGGAAATAATCAGCAGGTCGGGCAACATCTGTGGAGAGAGAAACAGAGTTAATAAAAACAGCGAGTGCTGGAAATATTCAGCAGGTCGGGCAACATCTGTGGAGAGAGAAACAGAGTTAACAAAAACAGAGAGTGCTGGAAATATTCAGCAGGTCGGGCAACATCTGTGCAGAGAGAAACGGAGTTAACGTTTCAGGTCTGTGACCCTTCACCAGAACTAACAGATATAAGAAATGTAAAAGATTTTAAGCAAGTAAAGCGGGGGTGGGGTAAGAGATAACAAAAGAGAAGGTGTTGATAGGACAAGGTCACAGAATAACATACCAGAAGGTCATGGAGCAAAGACAAACAATATGTTAATGTTTTGCTGAAAGACTCTTTAATGTAAAGCTGTGTTATCTTGTATCTCCTGGAAGCAGACACTCTGCTCTCTGACCCATGGTGACTGCACTGTGACCCAGAATATGGTGACTTCACATCTTCTTTCTTTCAGTAGGAGATATTCAATTCAGGAATGTTTTAGCATGGTATAGGATGTGTTCATTTGACACCTGTTAGCTTTGACCATTTGTCCTTTGTCCTTGTCAGACAGTTTCAACACACAAAGATCAAGATTTGTTTTCTTTCAATGCCATTTTGGATACATTGTTCATTTTGTAAATTAAAGGCTGATTTTTTTTCCTTCAAGACAAAGATGGTTTCTGGAGCTCTTTGGAGTTATTTTCACGATTGTTGTATTATCACAGCTGTGGTTTGTGTGACAACTCCATGTGGATGTTAAACTGCAAGGGTGATTGCATTGTCAAAGGCCTCTCCAGTCCTTAAACTGTCAGTGTATCCTGCATTGCAAGGTGCTGTCACCGTGCAAGAGGTGATTGAATTACAAAGGACTATTAAACTGTCAGTGTATCCTGCATTGCAAGGTGCTGTCACCGTGCAAGAGGTGATTGAATTACAAAGGACTATTAAACTGTCAGTGTATCCTGCATTGCAAGGTGCTGTCACCGTGCAAGAGGTGATTGAATTACAAAGGACGATTAAACTGTCAGTGTATCCTGCATTGCAAGGTGCTGTCACCGTGGAAGAGGTGATTGAATTACAAAGGACTATTAAACTGTCAGTGTATCCTGCATTGCAAGGTGCTGTCACCGTGCAAGAGGTGATTGAATTACAAAGGACTATTAAACTGTCATTGTATCCTGCATTGCAAGGTGCTGTCACCGTGCAAGAGGTGATTGAATTACAAAGGACTATTAAACTGTCAGTGTATCCTGCATTGCAAGGTGCTGTCACCGTGCAAGAGGTGATTGAATTATTCTTTTCTTTTGGGCCTCCTTATCTCGAGAGACAATGGATACGCGCCTGGAGGTGGTCAGTGGTTTGTGAAGCAGCGCCTGGAGTGGCTATAAAGGCCAATTCTGGAGTGACAGGCTCTTCCACAGGTGCTGCAGAGAAATTTGTTTGTTGGGGCTGTTGCACAGTTGGCTCTCCCCTTGCGCCTCTGTCTTTTTTCCTGCCAACTACTAAGTCTCTTCGACTCTCCACAATTTAGCCCTGTCTTTATGGCTGCCCGCCAGCTCTGGCGAATTATAAAGGACTATTAAACTGTCAGTGTATCCTGCATTGCAAGGTGCTGTCACCGTGCAAGAGGTGATTGAATTACAAAGGACTATTAAACTGTCATTGTATCCTGCATTGCAAGGTGCTGTCACCGTGCAAGAGGTGATTGAATTACAAAGGACTATTAAACTGTCAGTGTATCCTGCATTGCAAGGTGCTGTCACCGTGCAAGAGGTGATTGAATTACAAAGGACTATTAAACTGTCATTGTATCCTGCATTGCAAGGTGCTGTCACCGTGCAAGAGGTGATTGAATTACAAAGGACTATTAAACTGTCAGTGTATCCTGCATTGCAAGGTGCTGTCACCGTGCAAGAGGTGATTGAATTACAAAGGGTATTTCTTTGCAAGAGGCTTCTGCTTTCCAGCACGTAGCTATTGAACTGCAAGAGTGTTCACACTACAAGAAGATATTACAGTGTAAGAGGCCATTGTAATGTAAAGTGTTATTGTATTAATCATGGATACTGTATTGTAAGCCCCCAATGTACTGCTTCAGGTTATTGCATTGCAAAGGGCAATTGCACTCCGATGAGCTATTGCTCTGTAAAAGTCCATTACTTTGCCAGTGTGCAATGTTATCAATGGGCTATTGCATGACTTAGCCCTATTGCATTGCAAGTAGTTGTTTCAGTTCATTGCCAAACATTCTTGGTTTTCTTGCGTTGCATGTGGATGTTGTATTGAAAGGGGCCATTGCATTGAAAGGGGCTCTGACATTGCAAGGATAATAGTCTGCAAGGGAGGGACTGTTGGACTGCAAGCGCTATTGCAATGAAATGCGTGTTGCATTGCTGGAGTTTTTGCTCTGCAAATAGTTCTTGTATTGCAAGGTGCCTTTGCATTTTCATTGCAAGTGGATGTTGCACACCACGCTCCATTGCAAACTCAAAGATCTTTGCATTGGAAGGAGTTATTGCACTACCAAAGGTCCCTGCATTGCAAGCTGCTATTGCACTGCAAGAGGCTATTGCAATACAAGGATCATGCACACTAATGGTTCCATTACATTGCAACTGGATGTTACATGGCAAGTGTCTATTGCATTGAAAGTCACAATTGCAAAACAAATAGCTATTGCACTGCAGGGAAATTTTGTATTGCGAGATGGTTTCCATTGTGAGAGGATATTATATTTCAATAGGGTATCAAAAGGCAATTTGCTCTTGGACTGCACCTGGCTTTTGTACCATAAGCATGTTATGCAAAGCATAGAACTGTTGCACTGTAAGGGGAAAATACATTGTCAGGGTCTATTGCACACCAAAGAGCTTTTGCACTGCAAGAGGCTACTGAATTATCATGGTCTGTTGTGTTCAAAAGGCTATAGCATTTCTTCACGTTATTGCTATGTCACTCTTAGAGACTATTACATTGCATGTTGTTGTTACACTGTGAGTGGAGATTGCACTGCATGGGGCTATTGCTTTGTTAGTGGATGTTGTACTGCAAAGGCTATTGTACTACAAGTTTTTGTGTTGCATTGTAAGGGTCTAGTGCACCATAACTTAAATGGGATTTCAAATGCTTGTTGCATTGCAACATTCTATGACATCTCAAGGTGTTTTTTGCACTACAAGGGGCTGCAGCACTGCATGGGAAATTTGCATTACAATTGGATTTTACACAGCAAGTCCCATTGCATTACATGGGCAAATGCACAGGAAAGGCCTCTGCATTGCAAGATGCTATTGTGCTGCTAGAGGTTCCTGCACTGCGAGGGACAATTACCCTGTCAGAGGTTCCTGCACTGCGAGGTACTATTACCCTGTCAGAGGTTCCTGCACTGCGAGGTACAATTACCCTGTCAGAGGTTCCTGCACTGCGAGGTACAATTACCCTGTCAGAGGTTCCTGTACTGCGAGGTACAATTACCCTGTCAGAGGTTCCTGTACTGTGAGGTACAATTACCCTGTCAGAGGTTCCTGTACTGCGAGGTACAATTACCCTGTCAGAGGTTCCTGTACAGCGAGGTACAATTACCCTGTCAGAGGTTCCTGTACTGCGATTTACAATTACCCTGTCAGAGGTTCCTGTACTGCGAGGTACAATTACCCTGTCAGAGGTTCCTGTACTGCGAGGTACAATTACCCTGTCAGAGGTTCCTGTACTGCGAGGTACAATTACCCTGTCAGAGGTTCCTGTACTGCGAGGTACAATTACCCTGTCAGAGGTTCCTGTACTGCGAGGGACAATTACCCTGTCAGAGGTTCCTGTACTGCGAGGTACAATTACCCTGTCAGAGGTTCCTGTACTGCGAGGTACAATTACCCTGTCAGAGGTTCCTGTACTGCGAGGTACAATTACCCTGTCAGAGGTTCCTGCACTGTGAGGTACAATTACCCTGTCAGAGGTTCCTGTACTGCGAGGTACAATTACCCTGTCAGAGGTTCCTGTACTGCGAGGTACAATTACACTGTCAGAGGTTCCTGTACTGCGAGGTACAATTACCCTGTCAGAGGTTCCTGCACTGCGAGGTACAATTACCCTGTCAGAGGTTCCTGTACTGCGAGGTACAATTACCCTGTCAGAGGTTCCTGTACTGCGAGGTACAATTACCCTGTCAGAGGTTCCTGTACTGCGAGGTACAATTACACTGTCAGAGGTTCCTGTACTGCGAGGTACAATTACCCTGTCAGAGGTTCCTGTACTGCGAGGTACAATTATCCTGTCAGAGGTTCCTGTACTGCGAGGTACAATTACACTGTCAGAGGTTCCTGTACTGCGAGGTACAATTACCCTGTCAGAGGTTCCTGCACTGTGAGGTACAATTACCCTGTCAGAGGTTCCTGTACTGCGAGGTACAATTACACTATCAGAGGTTCCTGCACTGCGAGGTACAATTACCCTGTCAGAGGTTCCTGCACTGCGAGGTACAATTACCCTGTCAGAGGTTCCTGTACTGCGAGGTACAATTACCCTGTCAGAGGTTCCTGCACTGCGAGGTACAATTACCCTGTCAGAGGTTCCTGCACTGCGAGGTACAATTACACTGTCAGAGGTTCCTGCACTGCGAGGTACAATTACCCTGTCAGAGGTTCCTGTACTGCGAGGTACAATTACCCTGTCAGAGGTTCCTGTACTGCGAGGTACAATTACCCTGTCAGAGGTTCCTTTACTGCGAGGTACAATTACCCTGTCAGAGGTTCCTGCACTGCGAGGTACAATTACCCTGTCAGAGGTTCCTGTACTGCGAGGTACAATTACACTGTCAGAGGTTCCTGCACTGCGAGGTACAATTACCCTGTCAGAGGTTCCTGTACTGCGAGGTACAATTACCCTGTCAGAGGTTCCTGCACTGCGAGGTACAATTACACTGTCAGAGGTTCCTGTATTGCGAGGTACAATTACCCTGTCAGAGGTTCCTGTACTGCGAGGTACAATTACCCTGTCAGAGGTTCCTGCACTGCGAGGTACAATTACCCTGTCAGAGGTTCCTGCACTGCGAGGTACAATTACCCTGTCAGAGGTTCCTGCACTGCGAGGTACAATTACCCTGTCAGAGGTTCCTGTACTGCGAGGTACAATTACACTGTCAGAGGTTCCTGCACTGCGAGGTACAATTACCCTGTCAGAGGTTCCTGTACTGTGAGGTACAATTACCCTGTCAGAGGTTCCTGTACTGCGAGGTACAATTACCCTGTCAGAGGTTCCTGCACTGTGAGGTACAATTACACTGTCAGAGGTTCCTGTACTGCGAGGTACAATTACCCTGTCAGAGGTTCCTGTACTGCGAGGTACAATTACCCTGTCAGAGGTTCCTGTACTGCGAGGTACAATTACCCTGTCAGAGGTTCCTGTACTGCGAGGTACAATTACCCTGTCAGAGGTTCCTGTACTGCGAGGTACAATTACACTGTCAGAGGTTCCTGTACTGCGAGGGACAATTACCCTGTCAGAGGTTCCTGTACTGCGAGGTACAATTACACTGTCAGAGGTTCCTGTACTGCGAGGTACAATTACCCTGTCAGAGGTTCCTGTACTGTGATGTACAATTACCCTGTCAGAGGTTCCTGTACTGCGAGGTACAATTACCCTGTCAGAGGTTCCTGCACTGCGAGGTACAATTACCCTGTCAGAGGTTCCTGTACTGCGAGGGACAATTACCCTGTCAGAGGTTCCTGTACTGCGAGGTACAATTACCCTGTCAGAGGTTCCTGTACTGCGATGTACAATTACCCTGTCAGAGGTTCCTGTACTGCGAGGTACAATTACCCTGTCAGAGGTTCCTGTACTGCGAGGTACAATTCCCCTGTCAGAGGTTCCTGCACTGCGAGGTACAATTACCCTGTCAGAGGTTCCTGCACTGTGAGGTACAATTACCCTGTCAGAGGTTCCTGCACTGTGAGGTACAATTACACTGTCAGAGGTTCCTGTACTGCGAGGTACAATTACCCTGTCAGAGGTTCCTGTACTGCGAGGTACAATTACCCTGTCCGAGGTTCCTGCACTGCGAGGTACAATTACCCTGTCAGAGGTTCCTGTACTGCGAGGTACAATTACCCTGTCAGAGGTTCCTGTACTGCGAGGGACAATTACCCTGTCAGAGGTTCCTGTACTGCGAGGTACAATTACACTGTCAGAGGTTCCTGTACTGCGAGGTACAATTACCCTGTCAGAGGTTCCTGCACTGCGAGGTACAATTACCCTGTCAGAGGTTCCTGCACTGCGAGGTACAATTACACTGTCAGAGGTTCCTGCACTGCGAGGTACAATTACCCTGTCAGAGGTTCCTGCACTGCGAGGTACAATTACCCTGTCAGAGGTTCCTGAACTGTGAGGTACAATTACCCTGTCAGAGGTTCCTGTACTGCGAGGTACAATTACCCTGTCAGAGGTTCCTGTACTGTGAGGTACAATTACCCTGTCAGAGGTTCCTGTACTGTGAGGTACAATTACCCTGTCAGAGGTTCCTGTACTGCGAGGTACAATTACACTGTCAGAGGTTCCTGCACTGCGAGGTACAATTACCCTGTCAGAGGTTCCTGTACTGCGAGGTACAATTACCCTGTCAGAGGGTCCTGTACTGCGAGGTACAATTACCCTGTCAGAGGTTCCTGTACTGCGAGGTACAATTCCCCTGTCAGAGGTTCCTGTACTGCGAGGTACAATTACCCTGTCAGAGGTTCCTGCACTGCGAGGTACAATTACCCTGTCAGAGGTTCCTGCACTGCGAGGTACAATTACCTTGTCCGAGGTTCCTGCACTGCGAGGTACAATTACCCTGTCAGAGGTTCCTGTACTGCGAGGTACAATTACACTGTCAGAGGTTCCTGTACTGCGAGGTACAATTACACTGTCAGAGGTTCCTGCACTGCGAGGTACAATTACCCTGTCAGAGGTTCCTGTACTGTGAGGTACAATTACCCTGTCAGAGGTTCCTGCACTGCGAGGTACAATTACACTGTCAGAGGTTCCTGTACTGCGAGGTACAATTACACTGTCAGAGGTTCCTGCACTGCGAGGTACAATTACCCTGTCAGAGGTTCCTGTACTGTGAGGTACAATTACCCTGTCAGAGGTTCCTGCACTGCGAGGTACAATTACCCTGTCAGAGGTTCCTGTACTGCGAGGTACAATTACCCTGTCAGAGGTTCCTGCACTGTGAGGTACAATTACACTGTCAGAGGTTCCTGTACTGCGAGGTACAATTACCCTGTCAGAGGTTCCTGCACTGCGAGGTACAATTACCCTGTCAGAGGTTCCTGTACTGCGAGGTACAATTACCCTGTCAGAGGTTCCTGTACTGCGATGTACAATTACCCTGTCAGAGGTTCCTGTACTGCGAGGTACAATTACCCTGTCAGAGGTTCCTGTACTGCGAGGTACAATTCCCCTGTCAGAGGTTCCTGCACTGCGAGGTACAATTACCCTGTCAGAGGTTCCTGTACTGCGAGGTACAATTACCCTGTCAGAGGTTCCTGTACTGCGAGGTACAATTACCCTGTCAGAGGTTCCTGTACTGCGATGTACAATTACCCTGTCAGAGGTTCCTGTACTGCGAGGTACAATTACACTGTCAGAGGTTCCTGCACTGCGAGGTACAATTACCCTGTCAGAGGTTCCTGTACTGCGAGGTACAATTACCCTGTCAGAGGTTCCTGTACTGCGAGGTACAATTACCCTGTCAGAGGTTCCTCTACTGCGAGGTACAATTACCCTGTCAGAGGTTCCTGTACTGCGAGGTACAATTACCCTGTCAGAGGTTCCTGCACTGCGAGGTACAATTACCCTGTCAGAGGTTCCTGTACTGCGAGGTACAATTACCCTGTCAGAGGTTCCTGCACTGCGAGGTACAATTACCCTGTCAGAGGTTCCTGTACTGCGAGGTACAATTACCCTGTCAGAGGTTCCTGTACTGCGTGGTACAATTACCCTGTCAGAGGTTCCTGTACTGCGAGGTACAATTACCCTGTCAGAGGTTCCTGCACTGCGAGGTACAATTACCCTGTCAGAGGTTCCTGTACTGCGAGGTACAATTACCCTGTCAGAGGTTCCTGTACTGCGAGGTACAATTACCCTGTCAGAGGTTCCTGTACTGCGAGGTACAATTACCCTGTCAGAGGTTCCTGTACTGCGAGGTACAATTACCCTGTCAGAGGTTCCTGTACTGCGAGGTACAATTACCCTGTCAGAGGTTCCTGCACTGCGAGGTACAATTACCCTGTCAGAGGTTCCTGCACTGCGAGGTACAATTACCCTGTCAGAGGTTCCTGCACTGCGAGGTACAATTACCCTGTCAGAGGTTCCTGTACTGCGAGGTACAATTACCCTGTCAGAGGTTCCTGTACTGCGAGGTACAATTACACTGTCAGAGGTTCCTGTACTGCGAGGTACAATTACCCTGTCAGAGGTTCCTGTACTGCGAGGTACAATTACACTGTCAGAGGTTCCTGTACTGCGAGGTACAATTACCCTGTCAGAGGTTCCTGTACTGCGAGGTACAATTACCCTGTCAGAGGTTCCTGTACTGCGAGGTACAATTACCCTGTCAGAGGTTCCTGTACTGCGAGGTACAATTACCCTGTCAGAGGTTCCTGTACTGCGAGGTACAATTACCCTGTCAGAGGTTCCTGTACTGCGAGGTACAATTACCCTGTCAGAGGTTCCTGTACTGCGAGGTACAATTACCCTGTCAGAGGTTCCTGTACTGCGAGGTACAATTACCCTGTCAGAGGTTCCTGTACTGCGAGGTACAATTACCCTGTCAGAGGTTCCTGTACTGCGAGGTACAATTACCCTGTCAGAGGTTCCTGTACTGCGAGGTACAATTACACTGTCAGAGGTTCCTGTACTGCGAGGTACAATTACCCTGTCAGAGGTTCCTGTACTGCGAGGTACAATTACACTGTCAGAGGTTCCTGTACTGCGAGGTACAATTACCCTGTCAGAGGTTCCTGTACTGTGAGGTACAATTACCCTGTCAGAGGTTCCTGCACTGCGAGGTACAATTACCCTGTCAGAGGTTCCTGCACTGCGAGGTACAATTACCCTGTCAGAGGTTCCTGTACTGCGAGGTACAATTACCCTGTCAGAGGTTCCTGTACAGCGAGGTACAATTACCCTGTCAGAGGTTCCTGTACTGCGAGGTACAATTACCCTGTCAGAGGTTCCTGTACTGCGAGGTACAATTACCCTGTCAGAGGTTCCTGTACTGCGAGGTACAATTACCCGGTCAGAGGTTCCTGTACTGCGAGGTACAATTACCCTGTCAGAGGTTCCTGCACTGTGAGGTACAATTACCCTGTCAGAGGTTCCTGCACTGCGAGGTACAATTACCCTGTCAGAGGTTCCTGTACTGCGAGGTACAATTACCCTGTCAGAGGTTCCTGTACTGCGAGGTACAATTACCCTGTCAGAGGTTCCTGTACTGCGAGGTACAATTACCCTGTCAGAGGTTCCTGTACTGCGAGGTACAATTATCCTGTCAGAGGTTCCTGCACTGCGAGGTACAATTACCCTGTCAGAGGTTCCTGCACTGCGAGGTACAATTACACTGTCAGAGGTTCCTGTACTGCGAGGTACAATTACCCTGTCAGAGGTTCCTGTACTGCGAGGTACAATTACCCTGTCAGAGGTTCCTGTACTGCGAGGTACAATTACACTGTCAGAGGTTCCTGTACTGCGAGGTACAATTACCCTGTCAGAGGTTCCTGCACTGTGAGGTACAATTACCCTGTCAGAGGTTCCTGCACTGCGAGGTACAATTACCCTGTCAGAGGTTCCTGTACTGCGAGGTACAATTACACTGTCAGAGGTTCCTGTACTGCGAGGTACAATTACCCTGTCAGAGGTTCCTGCACTGTGAGGTACAATTACCCTGTCAGAGGGTCCTGCACTGCGAGGTACAATTACCCTGTCAGAGGTTCCTGTACTGCGAGGTACAATTACCCTGTCAGAGGTTCCTGTACTGCGAGGTACAATTACCCTGTCAGAGGTTCCTGTACTGCGAGGTACAATTACCCTGTCAGAGGTTCCTGTACTGCGAGGTACAATTACACTGTCAGAGGTTCCTGTACTGCGAGGTACAATTACCCTGTCAGAGGTTCCTGTACTGCGAGGTACAATTACCCTGTCAGAGGTTCCTGTACTGCGAGGTACAATTACCCTGTCAGAGGTTCCTGTACTGCGAGGTACAATTACCCTGTCAGAGGTTCCTGTACTGCGAGGTACAATTACCCTGTCAGAGGTTCCTGTACTGCGAGGTACAATTACCCTGTCAGAGGTTCCTGTACTGCGAGGTACAATTACCCTGTCAGAGGTTCCTGTACTGCGAGGTACAATTACCCTGTCAGAGGTTCCTGTACTGCGAGGTACAATTACCCTGTCAGAGGTTCCTGCACTGCGAGGTACAATTACCCTGTCAGAGGTTCCTGCACTGCGAGGTACAATTACCCTGTCAGAGGTTCCTGTACTGCGAGGTACAATTACCCTGTCAGAGGTTCCTGCACTGCGAGGTACAATTACACTGTCAGAGGTTCCTGTACTGCGAGGTACAATTACCCTGTCAGAGGTTCCTGTACTGCGAGGTACAATTACCCTGTCAGAGGTTCCTGCACTGCGAGGTACAATTACACTGTCAGAGGTGCCTGCACTGCGAGGTACAATTACCCTGTCAGAGGTTCCTGTACTGCGAGGTACAATTACACTGTCAGAGGTTCCTGTACTGCAAGGTACAATTACCCTGTCAGAGGTTCCTGCACTGCGAGGTACAATTACCCTGTCAGAGGTTCCTGCACTGCGAGGTACAATTACCCTGTCAGAGGTTCCTGCACTGCGAGGTACAATTCCCCTGCCAGAGGTTCCTGTACTGCGAGGTACAATTACCCTGTCAGAGGTTCCTGCACTGCGAGGTACAATTACACTGTCAGAGGTTCCTGTACTGCGAGGTACAATTACACTGTCAGAGGTTCCTGTACTGCGAGGTACAATTACACTGTCAGAGGTTCCTGCACTGCGAGGTACAATTATCCTGTCAGAGGTTCCTGTACTGTGAGGTACAATTACCCTGTCAGAGGTTCCTGTACTGCGAGGTACAATTACCCTGTCAGAGGTTCCTGCACTGCGAGGTACAATTACCCTGTCAGAGGTTCCTGCACTGCGAGGTACAATTACCCTGTCAGAGGTTCCTGCACTGCGAGGTACAATTACCCTGTCAGAGGTTCCTGTACTGCGAGGTACAATTACCCTGTCAGAGGTTCCTGTACTGCGAGGTACAATTACCCTGTCAGAGGTTCCTGCACTGTGAGGTACAATTACACTGTCAGAGGTTCCTGTACTGCGAGGTACAATTACCCTGTCAGAGGTTCCTGCACTGCGACGTACAATTACCCTGTCAGAGGTTCCTGCACTGCGAGGTACAATTACCCTGTCAGAGGTTCCTGTACTGCGAGGTACAATTACCCTGTCAGAGGTTCCTGCACTGCGAGGTACAATTACCCTGTCAGAGGTTCCTGTACTGCGAGGTACAATTACCCTGTCAGAGGTTCCTGTACTGCGAGGTACAATTACCCTGTCAGAGGTTCCTGCACTGCGAGGTACAATTACACTGTCAGAGGTTCCTGTACTGCGAGGTACAATTACCCTGTCAGAGGTTCCTGTACTGCGAGGTACAATTACACTGTCAGAGGTTCCTGTACTGCGAGGTACAATTACCCTGTCAGAGGTTCCTGTACTGCGAGGTACAATTACCCTGTCAGAGGTTCCTGTACTGCGAGGTACAATTACCCTGTCAGAGGTTCCTGTACTGCGAGGTACAATTACCCTGTCAGAGGTTCCTGTACTGCGAGGTACAATTACACTGTCAGAGGTTCCTGTACTGTGAGGTACAATTACCCTGTCAGAGGTTCCTGTACTGTGAGGGACAATTACCCTGTCAGAGGTTCCTGTACTGTGAGGGACAATTACACTGTCAGAGGTTCCTGTACTGCGAGGCACAATTACCCTGTCAGAGGTTCCTGCACTGCGAGGTACAATTAGCCTGTCAGAGGTTCCTGCACTGCGAGGTACAATTACCCTGTCAGAGGTTCCTGCACTGCGAGGTACAATTACCCTGTCAGAGGTTCCTGTACTGCGAGGTACAATTACCCTGTCAGAGGTTCCTGTACTGCGAGGTACAATTACCCTGTCAGAGGTTCCTGCACTGCGAGGTACAATTACCCTGTCAGAGGTTCCTGCACTGCGAGGTACAATTACCCTGTCAGAGGTTCCTGTACTGCGAGGTACAATTACCCTGTCAGAGGTTCCTGTACTGCGAGGTACAATTACCCTGTCAGAGGTTCCTGCACTGCGAGGTACAATTACCCTGTCAGAGGTTCCTGTACTGCGAGGTACAATTACCCTGTCAGAGGTTCCTGTACTGCGAGGTACAATTACCCTGTCAGAGGTTCCTGCACAGCGAGGTACAATTACCCTGTCAGAGGTTCCTGCACTGCGAGGTACAATTACCCTGTCAGAGGTTCCTGCACTGCGAGGTACAATTACCCTGTCAGAGGTTCCTGTACTGCGAGGTACAATTACACTGTCAGAGGTTCCTGTACTGCGAGGTACAATTACCCTGTCAGAGGTTCCTGCACTGCGAGGTACAATTACCCTGTCAGAGGTTCCTGTACTGCGAGGTACAATTACCCTGTCAGAGGTTCCTGCACTGCGAGGTACAATTACCCTGTCAGAGGTTCCTGCACTGCGAGGTACAATTACCCTGTCAGAGGTTCCTGTACTGCGAGGTACAATTACCCTGTCAGAGGTTCCTGCACTGCGAGGTACAATTACCCTGTCAGAGGTTCCTGTACTGCGAGGTACAATTACCCTGTCAGAGGTTCCTGTACTGCGAGGTACAATTATCCTGTCAGAGGTTCCTGTACTGCGAGGTACAATTACCCTGTCAGAGGTTCCTGTACTGCGAGGTACAATTACCCTGTCAGAGGTTCCTGTACTGCGAGGTACAATTACCCTGTCAGAGGTTCCTGCACTGCGAGGTACAATTACCCTGTCAGAGGTTCCTGTACTGCGAGGTACTATTACCCTGTCAGAGGTTCCTGTACTGCGAGGTACAATTACCCTGTCAGAGGTTCCTGCACTGCGAGGTACAATTACCCTGTCAGAGGTTCCTGTACTGCGAGGTACAATTACACTGTCAGAGGTTCCTGTACTGCGAGGTACAATTACCCTGTCAGAGGTTCCTGAACTGCGAGGTCCAATTACCCTGTCAGAGGTTCCTGTACTGCGAGGTACAATTACCCTGTCAGAGGTTCCTGTACTGCGAGGTACAATTACCCTGTCAGAGGTTCCTGTACTGTGAGGTACAATTACCCTGTCAGAGGTTCCTGTACTGCGAGGTACAATTACCCTGTCAGAGGTTCCTGTACTGCGAGGTACAATTACCCTGTCAGAGGTTCCTGTACTGCGAGGTACTATTACCCTGTCAGAGGTTCCTGCACTGCGAGGTACAATTACACTGTCAGAGGTTCCTGCACTGCGAGGTACAATTACCCTGTCAGAGGTTCCTGCACTGCGAGGTACAATTACCCTGTCAGAGGTTCCTGCACTGCGAGGTACAATTACCCTGTCAGAGGTTCCTGCACTGCGAGGTACAATTACCCTGTCAGAGGTTCCTGCACTGCGAGGTACAATTACCCTGTCAGAGGTTCCTGCACTGCGAGGTACAATTACCCTGTCAGAGGTTCCTGCACTGCGAGGTACAATTACCCTGTCAGAGGTTCCTGTACTGCGAGGTACAATTACACTGCAATAGGCCTTTGCATTCCAATAGTCAAGCATGCTAAAAAGGTCCAGGGCATTGTAAGTGAATGGTGTGTTAAACGTTTCTATTACTTTGCACTTATAAATGTCTATGGCACTGCCAGAGTGAGCGTGTTAATATTAATCTGTGTTCTCTGTCAGTGTGTTAATATTCCTGAGGACAGTGGGGGTGTTTTACACTTCACAGGGTGTATCTGACTGTGGGTCATGATATACACAGTGTGTCAGTGAGTGTGTTAATATTAATCTGTGTTCTCTGTCAGTGTGTTAATATTACTGAGGACAGTGGGGGTGATTTACACTTCACAGGGTGTATCTGACTGTGGGTCATGATGTACACAGTGTGTCGGTGAGTGTGTTAATATTAATCTGTGTTCTCTGTCAGTGTGTTAATATTCCTGAGGACAGTGGGGGTGTTTTACACTTCACAGGGTGTATCTGGCTGTGGGTCATGATGTACACAGTGTGCCAGTGAGTGTGTTAATATTAATCTGTGTTCTCTGTCATGTGTTAATATTGCTGAGGACAGTGGGGGTGTTTTACACTTCACAGGGTGTATCTGACTGTGGGTCATGATATACACAGTGTGTCAGTGAGTGTGTTAATATTAATCTGTGTTCTCTGTCAGTGTGTGAATATTACTGAGGACAGTGGGGGTGTTTTACACTTCACAGGGTGTATCTGACTGTGGGTCATGATATACACAGTGTGTCAGTGAGTGTTTTAATATTAATCTGTGTTCTCTGTCAGTGTGTTAATATTACTGAGGACAGTGGGGGTGTTTTACACTTCACAGGGTGTATCTGACTGTGGGTCATGATATACACAGTGTGTCAGTGAGTGTGTTAATATTAATCTGTGTTCTCTGTCAGTGTGTTAATATTACTGAGGACAGTGGGGGTGTTTTACACTTCACAGGGTTTATCTGACTGTGGGTCATGACATACACAGTGTGTCAGTGAGTGTTTTAATATTAATCTGTGTTCTCTGTCAGTGTGTTAATATTACTGAGGACAGTGGGGGTGTTTTACACTTCACAGGGTGTATCTGACTGTGGGTCATGATATACACAGTGTGTCAGTGAGTGTGTTAATATTAATCTGTGTTCTCTGTCAGAGTGTTAATATTACTGAGGACAGTGGGGATGTTTTACACTTCACAGGGTGTATCTGACTGTGGGTCATGATATACACAGTGTGTCAGTGAGTGTGTTAATATTAATCTGTGTTCTCTGTCAGTGTGTTAATATTACTGAGGACAGTGGGGGTGTTTTACACTTCACAGGGTTTATCTGACTGTGGGTCATGATATACATAGTGTGTCAGTGAGTGTGTTAATATTAATCTGTGTTCTCTGTCAGTGTGTTAATATTCCTGAGGACAGTGGGGGTGTTTTACACTTCACAGGGTGTATCTGACTGTGGGTCATGATGTACACAGTGTGTCAGTGAGTGTGTTAATATTAATCTGTGTTCTCTGTCAGTGTGTTAATATTCCTGAGGACAGTGGGGGTGTTTTACACTTCACAGGGTGTATCTGACTGTGGGTCATGATGTCACAGTGTGTCAGTGAGTGTGTTAATATTAATCTGTGTACTCTGTCAGTGTGTTAATATTACTGAGGACAGTGGGGGTGTTTTACACTTCACAGGGTGTATCTGACTGTGGGTCATGATATACACAGTGTGTCAGTGAGTGTGTTAATATTAATCTGTGTTCTCTGTCAGTGTGTTAATATTCCTGAGGACAGTGGGGGTGTTTTACACTTCACAGGGTGTATCTGACTGTGGGTCATGATATACACAGTGTGTCAGTGAGTGTGTTAATATTAATCTGTGTTCTCTGTCAGTGTGTTAATATTACTGAGGACAGTGGGGGTGTTTTACACTTCACAGGGTGTATCTGACTGTGGGTCATGATATACACAGTGTGTCAGTGAGTGTGTTAATATTAATCTGTGTTCTCTGTCAGTGTGTTAATATTACTGAGGACAGTGGGGGTGTTTTACACTTCACAGGGTGTATCTGACTGTGGGTCATGATGTCACAGTGTGTCAGTGAGTGTGTTAATATTAATCTGTGTACTCTGTCAGTGTGTTAATATTACTGAGGACAGTGGGGGTGTTTTACACTTCACAGGGTGTATCTGACTGTGGGTCATGATATACACAGTGTGTCAGTGAGTGTGTTAATATTAATCTGTGTTCTCTGTCAGTGTGTTAATATTCCTGAGGACAGTAGGGGTGTTTTACACTTCAGAGGGTGTATCTGACAGTGGGTCATGATATACACAGTGTGTCAGTGAGTGTGTTAATATTAATCTGTGTTCTCTGTCAGGTGTTAATATTACCGAGGACAGTGGGGTGTTTTACACTTCACAGGGTGTATCTGACTGTGGGTCATGATGTACACAGTGTGTCAGTGAGTGTGTTAATATTAATCTGTGTTCTCTGTCAGTGTGTTAATATTGCTGAGGACAGTGGGGGTGTTTTACACTTCACATGGTGTATCTGACTGTGGGTCATGATATACACAGTGTGTCAGTGAGTGTGTTAATATTAATCTGTGTTCTCTGTCAGTGTGTTAATATTAATGAGGACAGTGGGATGTTTTACACTTCACAGGGTTTATCTGACTGTGGGTCATGATGTACACAGTGTGTCAGTGAGTGTGTTAATATTAATCTGTGTTCTCTGTCAATGTGTTAATATTACTGAGGACAGTGGGGGTGTTTTACACTTCACAGGGTGTATCTGACAGTGGGTCATGATGTACACAGTGTGTCAGTGAGTGTGTTAATATTAATCTGTGTTCTCTGTCAGTGTGTTAATATTACTGAGGACAGTGGGGGTGTTTTACACTTCACAGGGTGTATCTGACTGTGGGTCATGATATACACAGTGTGTCAGTGAGTGTTTTAATATTAATCTGTGTTCTCTGTCAGTGTGTTAATATTACTGAGGACAGTGGGGGTGTTTTACACTTCACAGGGTGTATCTGACTGTGGGTCATGATATACACAGTGTGTCAGTGAGTGTGTTAATATTAATCTGTGTTCTCTGTCAGTGTGTTAATATTACTGAGGACAGTGGGGGTGTTTTACACTTCACAGGGTTTATCTGACTGTGGGTCATGACATACACAGTGTGTCAGTGAGTGTTTTAATATTAATCTGTGTTCTCTGTCAGTGTGTTAATATTACTGAGGACAGTGGGGGTGTTTTACACTTCACAGGGTGTATCTGACTGTGGGTCATGATATACACAGTGTGTCAGTGAGTGTGTTAATATTAATCTGTGTTCTCTGTCAGTGTGTTAATATTACTGAAGACAGTGGGGATGTTTTACACTTCACAGGGTGTATCTGACTGTGGGTCATGATATACACAGTGTGTCAGTGAGTGTGTTAATATTAATCTGTGTTCTCTGTCAGTGTGTTAATATTACTGAGGACAGTGGGGGTGTTTTACACTTCACAGGGTTTATCTGACTGTGGGTCATGATATACATAGTGTGTCAGTGAGTGTGTTAATATTAATCTGTGTTCTCTGTCAGTGTGTTAATATTCCTGAGGACAGTGGGGGTGTTTTACACTTCACAGGGTGTATCTGACTGTGGGTCATGATGTACACAGTGTGTCAGTGAGTGTGTTAATATTAATCTGTGTTCTCTGTCAGTGTGTTAATATTCCTGAGGACAGTGGGGGTGTTTTACACTTCACAGGGTGTATCTGACTGTGGGTCATGATGTCACAGTGTGTCAGTGAGTGTGTTAATATTAATCTGTGTACTCTGTCAGTGTGTTAATATTACTGAGGACAGTGGGGGTGTTTTACACTTCACAGGGTGTATCTGACTGTGGGTCATGATATACACAGTGTGTCAGTGAGTGTGTTAATATTAATCTGTGTTCTCTGTCAGTGTGTTAATATTCCTGAGGACAGTGGGGGTGTTTTACACTTCACAGGGTGTATCTGACTGTGGGTCATGATATACACAGTGTGTCAGTGAGTGTGTTAATATTAATCTGTGTTCTCTGTCAGGTGTTAATATTACCGAGGACAGTGGGGGTGTTTTACACTTCACAGGGTGTATCTGACTGTGGGTCATGATGTACACAGTGTGTCAGTGAGTGTGTTAATATTAATCTGTGTACTCTGTCAGTGTGTTAATATTACTGAGGACAGTGGGGGTGTTTTACACTTCACAGGGTGTATCTGACTGTGGGTCATGATGTCACAGTGTGTCAGTGAGTGTGTTAATATTAATCTGTGTACTCTGTCAGTGTGTTAATATTACTGAGGACAGTGGGGGTGTTTTACACTTCACAGGGTGTATCTGACTGTGGGTCATGATATACACAGTGTGTCAGTGAGTGTGTTAATATTAATCTGTGTTCTCTGTCAGTGTGTTAATATTCCTGAGGACAGTGGGGGTGTTTTACACTTCACAGGGTGTATCTGACTGTGGGTCATGATATACACAGTGTGTCAGTGAGTGTGTTAATATTAATCTGTGTTCTCTGTCAGTGTGTTAATATTACTGAGGACAGTGGGGGTGTTTTACACTTCACAGGGTGTATCTGACTGTGGGTCATGATATACACAGTGTGTCAGTGAGTGTGTTAATATTAATCTGTGTTCTCTGTCAGTGTGTTAATATTACTGAGGACAGTGGGGGTGTTTTACACTTCACAGGGTGTATCTGACTGTGGGTCATGATGTCACAGTGTGTCAGTGAGTGTGTTAATATTAATCTGTGTACTCTGTCAGTGTGTTAATATTACTGAGGACAGTGGGGGTGTTTTACACTTCACAGGGTGTATCTGACTGTGGGTCATGATATACACAGTGTGTCAGTGAGTGTGTTAATATTAATCTGTGTTCTCTGTCAGTGTGTTAATATTCCTGAGGACAGTAGGGGTGTTTTACACTTCAGAGGGTGTATCTGACAGTGGGTCATGATATACACAGTGTGTCAGTGAGTGTGTTAATATTAATCTGTGTTCTCTGTCAGGTGTTAATATTACCGAGGACAGTGGGGTGTTTTACACTTCACAGGGTGTATCTGACTGTGGGTCATGATGTACACAGTGTGTCAGTGAGTGTGTTAATATTAATCTGTGTTCTCTGTCAGTGTGTTAATATTGCTGAGGACAGTGGGGGTGTTTTACACTTCACATGGTGTATCTGACTGTGGGTCATGATATACACAGTGTGTCAGTGAGTGTGTTAATATTAATCTGTGTTCTCTGTCAGTGTGTTAATATTACTGAGGACAGTGGGATGTTTTACACTTCACAGGGTTTATCTGACTGTGGGTCATGATGTACACAGTGTGTCAGTGAGTGTGTTAATATTAATCTGTGTTCTCTGTCAATGTGTTAATATTACTGAGGACAGTGGGGGTGTTTTACACTTCACAGGGTGTATCTGACAGTGGGTCATGATGTACACAGTGTGTCAGTGAGTGTGTTAATATTAATCTGTGTTCTCTGTCAGTGTGTTAATATTCCTGAGGACAGTGGGGGTGTTTTACACTTCACAGGGTTTATCTGACTGTGGGTCATGATATACACAGTGTGTCAGTGAGTGTGTTAATATTAATCTGTGTTCTCTGTCAGTGTGTTAATATTCCTGAGGACAGTGGGGGTGTTTTACACTTCACAGGGTTTATCTGACTGTGGGTCATGATATACACAGTGTGTCAGTGAGTGTGTTAATATTAATCTGTGTTCTCTGTCAGTGTGTTAATATTCCTGAGGACAGTGGGGGTGTTTTACACTTCACAGGGTGTATCTAACTGTGGGTCATGATATACACAGTGTGTCAGTGAGTGTGTTAATATTAATCTGTGTTCTCTGTCAGTGTGTTAATATTACTGAGGACAGTGGGGGTGTTTTACACTTCACAGGGTGTATCTGACTGTGGGTCATGATATACACAGTGTGTCAGTGAGTGTGTCAATATTAATCTGTGTTCTCTGTCAGTGTGTTAATATTACTGAGGACAGTGGGGGTGTTTTACACTTCACAGGGTGTATCTGACTGTGGGTCATGATATACACAGTGTGTCAGTGAGTGTGTCAATATTAATCTGTGTTCTCTGTCAGTGTGTTAATATTACTGAGGACAGTGGGGGTGTTTTACACTTCACAGGGTGTATCTGACTGTGGGTCATGATATACACAGTGTGTCAGTGAATGTGTTAATATTAATCTGTGTTCTCTATCAGTGTGTTAATATTCCTGAGGACAGTGGGGGTGTTTTACACTTCACAGGGTGTATCTGACTGTGGGTCATGATATACACAGTGTGTCAGTGAGTGTGTTAATATTAATCTGTGTTTTCTGTCAGTGTGTTAATATTACTCAGGACAGTGGGGGTGTTTTACACTTCACAGGGTGTATCTGACTGTGGGTCATGATATACACAGTGTGTCAGTGAGTGTGTTAATATTAATCTGTGTTCTCTGTCAGTGTGTTAATATTACTGAGGATAGTGGGGGTGTTTTACACTTCACAGGGTGTATCTGACTGTGGGTCATGATATACACAGTGTGTCAGTGAGTGTGTTAATATTAATCTGTGTTCTCTGTCAGGTGTTAATATTACTGAGGACAGTGGGGGTGTTTTACACTTCGCAGGGTGCATCTGACTGTGGGTCATGATATACACAGTGTGTCAGTGAGTGTGTTAATATTAATCTGTGTTCTCTGTCAGTGTGTTAATATTACTGAGGACAGTGGGGGTGTTTTACACTTCACAGGGTGTATCTGACTGTGGGTCATGATATACACAGTGTGTCAGTGAGTGTGTTAATATTAATCTGCGTTCTCTGTCAGTGTGTTAATATTACTGAGGACAGTGGGGATGTTTTACACTTCACAGGGTGTATCTGACTGTGGGTCATGATATACACAGTGTGTCAGTGAGTGTGTTAATATTAATCTGTGTTCTCTGTCAGTGTGTTAATATTACTGAGGACAGTGGGGGTGTTTTACACTTCACCGGGTGTATCTGACTGTGGGTCATGATATACACAGTGTGTCAGTGAGTGTGTTAATATTAATCTGTGTTCTCTGTCAGTGTGTTAATATTACTGAGGACAGTGGGGATGTTTTACACTTCACAGGGTGTATCTGACTGTGGGTCATGATATACACAGTGTGTCAGTGAGTGTGTTAATATTAATCTGTGTTCTCTGTCAGTGTGTTAATATTCCTGAGGACAGTGGGGGTGTTTTACACTTCACAGGGTGTATCTGACTCTGGGTCATGATATACACAGTGTGTCGGTGAGTGTGTTAATATTAATCTGGTTCTCTGTCAGTGTGTTAATATTCCTGAGGACAGTGGGGGTGTTTTACACTTCACAGGGTGTATCTGACTGTGGGTCATGATATACACAGTGTGTCGGTGAGTGTGTTAATATTAATCTGTGTTCTCTGTCAATGTGTTAATATTCCTGAGGACAGTGGGGGTGTTTTACACTTCACAGGGTGTATCTGACTGTGGGTCATGATATACACAGTGTGTCAGTGAGTGTGTTAATATTAATCTGTGTTCTCTGTCAGTGTGTTAATATTGCTGAGGACATTGGGGGTGTTTTACACTTCACAGGGTTTATCTGACTGTGGGTCATGATGTACACAGTGTGTCAGTGAGTGTGTTAATATTAATCTGTGTTCTCTGTCAGTGTGTTAATATTCCTGAGGACAGTGGGGGTGTTTTACACTTCACAGGGTGTATCTGACTGTGGGTCATGATATACACAGTGTGTCAGTGAGTGTGTTAATATTAATCTGTGTTCTCTGTCAGGTGTTAATATTACTGAGGACAGTGGGGGTGTTTTACACTTCACAGGGTGTATCTGACTGTGGGTCATGATATACACAGTGTGTCAGTGAGTGTGTTAATATTAATCTGTGTTCTCTGTCAGTGTGTTAATAATACTGAGGACAGTGGGGGTGTTTTACACTTCACAGGGTGTATCTGACTGTGGGTCATGATATACAGAGTGTGTCAGTGAGTGTGTTAATATTAATCTGTGTTCTCTGTCAGTGTGTTAATATTCCTGAGGACAGTGGGGGTGTTTTACACTTCACAGGGTGTATCTGACTGTGGGTCATGATATACACAGTGTGTCAGTGAGTGTGTTAATATTAATCTGTGTTCTCTGTCAGTGTGTTAATATTCCTGAGGACAGTGGGGGTGTTTTACACTTCACAGGGTGTATCTGACTGTGGGTCATGATGTACACAGTGTGTCAGTGAGTGTGTTAATATTAATCTGTGTTCTCTGTCAGTGTGTTAATATTACTGAGGACAGTGGGGGTGTTTTACACTTCACAGGGTGTATCTGACTGTGGGTCATGATGTACACAGTGTGTCAGTGAGTGTGTTAATATTAATCTGTGTTCTCTATCAGTGTGTTAATATTACTGAGGACAGTGGGGGTGTTTTACACTTCACCGGGTGTATCTGACTGTGGGTCATGATATACACAGTGTGTCAGTGAGTGTGTTAATATTAATCTGTGTTCTCTGTCAGTGTGTTAATATTCCTGAGGACAGTGAGGGTGTTTTACACTTCACAGGGTGTATCTGACTGTGGGTCATGATATACACAGTGTGTCAGTGAGTGTGTTAATATTAATCTGTGTTCTCTGTCAGTGTGTTAATATTGCTGAGGACAGTGGGGGTGTTTTACACTTCACAGGGTGTATCTGACTGTGGGTCATGATATGCACAGTGTGTCAGTGAGTGTGTTAATATTAATCTGTGTTCTCTGTCAGTGTGATAATATTGCTGAGGACAGTGGGGGTGTTTTACACTTCACAGGGTGTATCTGACTGTGGGTCATGATATACACAGTGTGTCAGTGAGTGTGTTAATATTAATCTGTGTTCTCTGTCAGTGTGATAATATTACAGAGGACAGTGGGGGTGTTTTACACTTCACAGGGTGTATCTGACTGTTGGTCATGATGTACACAGTGTGTCAGTGAGTGTGTTAATATTAATCTGTGTTCTCTGTCAGTGTGTTAATATTACTGAGGACAGTGGGGATGTTTTACACTTCACAGGGTGTATCTGACTGTGGGTCATGATATACACAGTGTGTCAGTGAGTGTGTTAATATTAATCTGTGTTCTCTGTCAGTGTGTTCATTTTCCTGAGGACAGTGGGGGTGTTTTACACTTCACAGGGTTTATCTGACTGTGGGTCATGATACACACAGTGTGTCAGTGAGTGTGTTAATATTAATCTGTGTTCTCTGTCAGTGTGTTAATATTCCTGAGGACAGTGGGGGTGTTTTACACTTCACAGGGTGTATCTGACAGTGGGTCATGATATACACAGTGTGTCAGTGAGTGTGTTAATATTAATCTGTGTTCTCTGTCAGTGTGTTAATATTACTGAGGACAGTGGGGGTGTTTTACACTTCACAGGGTGTATCTGACTGTGGGTCATGATATACACAGTGTGTCAGTGAGTGTGTTAATATTAATCTGTGTTCTCTGTCAGTGAGCTAATATTACTGAGGACAGTGGGAATGTTTTACACTTCACAGGGTGTATCTGACTGTGGGTCATGATATACACAGTGTGTCAGTGAGTGTGTTAATATTAATCTGTGTTCTCTGTCAGTGTGTTAATATTACTGAGGACAGTGGGGGTGTTTTACACTTCACAGGGTGTATCTGACTGTGGGTCATGATATACACAGTGTGTCAGTGAGTGTGTTAATATTAATCTGTGTTCTCTGTCAGGTGTTAATATTACTGAGGACAGTGGGGGTGTTTTACACTTCACAGGGTGCATCTGACTGTGGGTCATGATATACACAGTGTGTCAGTGAGTGTGTTAATATTAATCTGTGTTCTCTGTCAGTGTGTCAATATTACTGAGGACAGTGGGGATGTTTTACACTTCACAGGGTGTATCTGACTGTGGGTCATGATATACACAGTGTGTCAGTGAGTGTGTTAATATTAATCTGTGTTCTCTGTCAGTGTGTTAATATTCCTGAGGACAGTGGGGGTGTTTTACACTTCACAGGGTGTATCTGACTGTGGGTCATGATATACACAGTGTGTCAGTGAGTGTGTTAATATTAATCTGTGTTCTCTGTCAGTGTGTTAATATTACTGAGGACAGTGGGGGTGTTTTACACTTCACAGGGTGTATCTGACTGTGGGTCATGATATACACAGTGTGTCAGTGAGTGTGTTAATATTAATCTGTGTTCTCTGTCAGTGTGTTCATATTCCTGAGGACAGTGGGGGTGTTTTACACTTCACCGGGTGTATCTGACTGTGGGTCATGATATACACAGTGTGTCAGTGAGTGTGTTAATATTAATCTGTGTTCTCTGTCAGTGTGTTAATATTACTGAGGACAGTGGGGGTGTTTTACACTTCACAGGGTGTATCTGACTGTGGGTCATGATATACACAGTGTGTCAGTGAGTGTGTTAATATTAATCTGTGTTCTCTGTCAGTGTGTTAATATTACTGAGGACAGTGGGGATGTTTTACACTTCACAGGGTGTATCTGACTCTGGGTCATGATGTACACAGTGTGTCAGTGAGTGTGTTAATATTAATCTGTGTTCTCTGTCAGTGTGTTAATATTCCTGAGGACAGTGGGGGTGTTTTACACTTCACAGGGTGTATCTGACTCTGGGTCATGATGTACACAGTGTGTCAGTGAGTGTGTTAATATTAATCTGTGTTCTCTGTCAGTGTGTTAATATTCCTGAGGACAGTGGGGGTGTTTTACACTTCACAGGGTGTATCTGACTGTGGGTCATGATATACACAGTGTGTCGGTGAGTGTGTTAATATTAATCTGTGTTCTCTGTCAGTGTGTTAATATTCCTGAGGACAGTGGGGGTGTTTTACACTTCACAGGGTGTATCTGACTGTGGGTCATGATATACACAGTGTGTCAGTGAGTGTGTTAATATTAATCTGTGTTCTCTGTCAGGTGTTAATATTACTGAGGACAGTGGGGGTGTTTTACACTTCACAGGGTGTATCTGACTCTGGGTCATGATATACACAGTGTGTCAGTCAGTGTGTTAATATTAATCTGTGTACTCTGTCAGTGTGTAAATATTACTGAGGACAGTGGGGGTGTTTTACACTTCACAGGGTGTATCTGACTGTGGGTCATGATATACACAGTGTGTCAGTGAGTGTGTTAATATTAATCTGTGTTCTCTGTCAGGTGTTAATATTAGTGAGGACAGTGGGGGTGTTTTACACTTCACAGGGTGTATCTGACTGTGGGTCATGTTATACACAGTGTGTCAGTGAGTGTGTTAATATTAATCTGTGTTCTCTGTCAGTGTGTTAATATTACTGAGGACAGTGGGGGTGTTTTACACTTCACAGGGTGTATCTGACTGTGGGTCATGATGAACACAGTGTGTCAGTGAGTGTGTTAATATTAATCTGTGTTCTCTGTCAGTGTGTTAATATTCCTGAGGACAGTGGGGGTGTTTTACACTTCACAGGGTGTATCTGACTGTGGGTCATGATATACACAGTGTGTCAGTGAGTGTGTTAATATTAATCTGTGTTCTCTGTCAGTGTGTTAATAATACTGAGGACAGTGGGGGTGTTTTACACTTCACAGGGTGTATCTGACTGTGGGTCATGATATACAGAGTGTGTCAGTGAGTGTGTTAATATTAATCTGTGTTCTCTGTCAGTGTGTTAATATTCCTGAGGACAGTAGGGGTGTTTTACACTTCACAGGGTGTATCTGACTGTGGGTCATGATATACACAGTGTGTCAGTGAGTGTGTTAATATTAATCTGTGTTCTCTGTCAGTGTGTTAATATTCCTGAGGACAGTGGGGGTGTTTTACACTTCACAGGGTGTATCTGACTGTGGGTCATGATGTACACAGTGTGTCAGTGAGTGTGTTAATATTAATCTGAGTTCTCTGTCAGTGTGTTAATATTGCTGAGGACAGTGGGGGTGTTTTACACTTCACAGGGTGTATCTGACTGTGGGTCATGATATACACAGTGTGTCAGTGAGTGTGTTAATATTAATCTGTGTTCTCTGTCAGTGTGTTAATATTACAGAGGACAGTGGGGGTGTTTTACACTTCACAGGGTGTATCTGACTGTTGGTCATGATGTACACAGTGTGTCAGTGAGTGTGTTAATATTAATCTGTGTTCTCTGTCAGTGTGTTAATATTACTGAGGACAGTGGGGATGTTTTACACTTCACAGGGTGTATCTGACTGTGGGTCATGATATACACAGTGTGTCAGTGAGTGTGTTAATATTAATCTGTGTTCTCTGTCAGTGTGTTCATATTCCTGAGGACAGTGGGGGTGTTTTACACTTCACAGGGTGTATCTGACTGTGGGTCATGATGTACACAGTGTGTCAGTGAGTGTGTTAATATTAATCTGTGTTCTCTGTCAGTGTGTTAATATTACTGAGGACAGTGGGGGTGTTTTACACTTCACAGGGTTTATCTGACTGTGGGTCATGATACACACAGTGTGTCAGTGAGTGTGTTAATATTAATCTGTGTTCTCTGTCAGTGTGTTAATATTCCTGAGGACAGTGGGGGTGTTTTACACTTCACAGGGTGTATCTGACTGTGGGTCATGATATACACAGTGTGTCAGTGAGTGTGTTAATATTAATCTGTGTTCTCTGTCAGTGTGTTAATATTACTGAGGACAGTGGGGGTGTTTTACACTTCACAGGGTGTATCTGACTCTGGGTCATGATGTACACAGTGTGTCAGTGAGTGTGTTAATATTAATCTGTGTTCTCTGTCAGTGTGTTAATATTCCTGAGGACAGTGGGGGTGTTTTACACTTCACAGGGTGCATCTGACTGTGGGTCATGATATACACAGTGTGTCAGTGAGTGTGTTAATATTAATCTGTGTTCTCTGTCAGTGTGTTAATATTCCTGAGGACAGTGGGGGTGTTTTACACTTCACAGGGTGTATCTGACTGTGGGTCATGATATACACAGTGTGTCAGTGAGTGTGTTAATATTAATCTGTGTTCTCTGTCAGTGTGTTAATATTACTGAGGACAGTGGGGGTGTTTTACACTTCACAGGGTTTATCTGACTGTGGGTCATGATACACACAGTGTGTCAGTGAGTGTGTTAATATTAATCTGTATTCTCTGTCAGTGTGTTAATATTCCTGAGGATAGTGGGGGTGTTTTACACTTCACAGGGTTTATCTGACTGTGGGTCATGATATACTCAGTGTGTCAGTGAGTGTGTTAATATTAATCTGTGTTCTCTGTCAGTGTGTTAATATTCCTGAGGACAGTGGGGGTGTTTTACACTTCACAGGGTTTATCTGACTGTGGGTCATGATACACACAGTGTGTCAGTGAGTGTGTTAATATTAATCTGTATTCTCTGTCAGTGTGTTAATATTCCTGAGGATAGTGGGGGTGTTTTACACTTCACAGGGTTTATCTGACTGTGGGTCATGATATACTCAGTGTGTCAGTGAGTGTGTTAATATTAATCTGTGTTCTCTGTCAGTGTGTTAATATTACTGAGGACAGTGGGGGTGTTTTACACTTCACAGAGTGTATCTGACTGTGGGTCATGATATACACAGTGTGTCAGTGAGTGTGTTAATATTAATCTGTGTTCTCTGTCAGGTGTTAATATTACTGAGGGCAGTGGGGGTGTTTTACACTTCACAGGGTGTATCTAACTGTGGGTCATGATGTACACAGTGTGTCAGTGAGTGTGTTAATATTAATCTGTGTTCTCTGTCAGTGTGTTAATATTCCTGAGGACAGTGGGGGTGTTTTACACTTCACAGGGTGTATCTGACTGTGGGTCATGATATACACAGTGTGTCAGTGAGTGTGTTAATATTAATCTGTGTTCTCTGTCAGTGTGTTAATATTCCTGAGGACAGTGGGGATGTTTTACACTTCACAGGGTGAATCTGACTCTGGGTCATGATATACACAGTGTGTCAGTGAGTGTGTTAATATTAATCTGTGTTCTCTGTCAGTGTGTTAATATTCCTGAGGACAGTGGGGGTGTTTTACACTTCACAGGGTGTATCTGACTGTGGGTCATGATATACACAGTGTGTCAGTGAGTGTGTTAATATTAATCTGTGTCCTCTGTCAGTGTGTTAATATTCCTGAGGACAGTGGGGGTGTTTTACACTTCACAGGGTGTATCTGACTGTGGGTCATGATGTACACAGTGTGTCATTGAGTGTGTTAATATTAATCTGTGTTCTCTGTCAGTGTGTTAATATTACTGAGGACAGTGGGGGTGTTTTACACTTCACAGGGTGTATCTGACTGTGGGTCATGATATACACAGTGTGTCAGTGAGAGTGTTAATATTAATCTGTGTTCTCTGTCAGTGTGTTAATATTCCTGAGGACAGTGGGGTGTTTTACACTTCAGAGGGTGTATCTGATTGTGGGTCATGATGTACACAGTGTGTCAGTGAGTGTGGTAATATTAATCTGTGTTCTCTGTCAGTGTGTTAATATTACTGAGGACAGTGGGGGTGTTTTACACTTCACAGGGTTTATCTGACTGTGGGTCATGATATACACAGTGTGTCAGTGAGTGTGTTAATATTAATCTGTGTTCTCTGTCAGTGTGTTAATATTCCTGAGGACAGTGGGGGTGTTTTACACTTCACAGGGTGTATCTGACTATGGGTCATGATGTACAAAGTGTGTCAGTGAGTGTGTTAATATTAATCTGTGTTCTCTGTCAGTGTGTTAATATTACTGAGGACAGTGGGGATGTTTTACACTTCACAGGGTGTATCTGACTGTGGGTCATGATTTACACAGTGTTTCAGTGAGTGTGTTAATATTAATCTGTGTTCTCTGTCAGTGTGTTAATATTACTGAGGACAGTGGGGGTGTTTTACACTTCACAGGGTGTATCTGACTGTGGGTCATGATATACACAGTGTGTCAGTGAGTGTGTTAATATTAATCTGTGTTCTCTGTCAGTGTGTTAATATTACTGAGGACAGTGGGGGTGTTTTACACTTCACAGGGTGTATCTGACTGTGGGTCATGATATACACAGTGTGTCAGTGAGTGTGTTAATATTAATCTGTGTTCTCTGTCAGTGTGTTAATATTCCTGAGGACAGTGGGGGTGTTTTACACTTCACAGGGTTTATCTGACTGTGGGTCATGATATACACAGTGTGTCAGTGAGTGTGTTAATATTAATCTGTGTTCTCTGTCAGTGTGTTAATATTACTGAGGACAGTGGGGGTGTTTTACACTTCACCGGGTGTATCTGACTGTGGGTCATGATATACACAGTGTGTCAGTGAGTGTGTTAATATTAATCTGTGTTCTCTGTCGGTGTGTTAATATTACTGAGGACAGTGGGGATGTTTTACACTTCACAGGGTGTATCTGACTGTGGGTCATGATATACACAGTGTGTCAGTGAGTGTGTTAATATTAATCTGTGTTCTCTGTCAGTGTGTTAATATTACTGAGGACAGTGGGGATGTTTTACACTTCACAGGGTGTATCTGACTCTGGGTCATGATATACACAGTGTGTCAGTGAGTGTGTTAATATTAATCTGTGTTCTCTGTCAGTGTGTTAATATTACTGAGGACAGTGGGGATGTTTTACTCTTCACAGGGTGTATCTGACTGTGGGTCATGATATACACAGTGTGTCAGTGAGTGTGTTAATATTAATCTGTGTTCTCTGTCAGTGTGTTAATATTACTGAGGACAGTGGGGGTGTTTTACACTTCACCGGGTGTATCTGACTGTGGGTCATGATATACACAGTGTGTCAGTGAGTGTGTTAATATTAATCTGTGTTCTCTGTCGGTGTGTTAATATTACTGAGGACAGTGGGGATGTTTTACACTTCACAGGGTGTATCTGACTGTGGGTCATGATATACACAGTGTGTCAGTGAGTGTGTTAATATTAATCTGTGTTCTCTGTCAGTGTGTTAATATTACTGAGGACAGTGGGGATGTTTTACACTTCACAGGGTGTATCTGACTCTGGGTCATGATATACACAGTGTGTCAGTGAGTGTGTTAATATTAATCTGTGTTCTCTGTCAGTGTGTTAATATTCCTGAGGACAGTGGGGGTGTTTTACACTTCACAGGGTGTATCTGACTCTGGGTCATGATGTACACAGTGTGTCAGTGAGTGTGTTAATATTAATCTGTGTTCTCTGTCAGTGTGTTAATATTCCTGAGGACAGTGGGGGTGTTTTACACTTCACAGGGTGTATCTGACTGTGGGTCATGATATACACAGTGTGTCGGTGAGTGTGTTAATATTAATCTGTGTTCTCTGTCAGTGTGTTAATATTCCTGAGGACAGTGGGGGTGTTTTACACTTCACAGGGTGTATCTGACTGTGGGTCATGATATACACAGTGTGTCAGTGAGTGTGTTAATATTAATCTGTGTTCTCTGTCAGGTGTTAATATTACTGAGGACAGTGGGGGTGTTTTACACTTCACAGGGTGTATCTGACTGTGGGTCATGATATACACAGTGTGTCAGTCAGTGTGTTAATATTAATCTGTGTACTCTGTCAGTGTGTAAATATTACTGAGGACAGTGGGGGTGTTTTACACTTCACAGGGTGTATCTGACTGTGGGTCATGATATACACAGTGTGTCAGTGAGTGTGTTAATATTAATCTGTGTTCTCTGTCAGGTGTTAATATTACTGAGGACAGTGGGGGTGTTTTACACTTCACAGGGTGTATCTGACTGTGGGTCATGTTATACACAGTGTGTCAGTGAGTGTGCTAATATTAATCTGTGTTCTCTGTCAGTGTGTTAATATTACTGAGGACAGTGGGGGTGTTTTACACTTCACAGGGTGTATCTGACTGTGGGTCATGATGAACACAGTGTGTCAGTGAGTGTGTTAATATTAATCTGTGTTCTCTGTCAGTGTGTTAATATTCCTGAGGACAGTGGGGGTGTTTTACACTTCACAGGGTGTATCTGACTGTGGGTCATGATATACACAGTGTGTCAGTGAGTGTGTTAATATTAATCTGTGTTCTCTGTCAGTGTGTTAATAATACTGAGGACAGTGGGGGTGTTTTACACTTCACAGGGTGTATCTGACTGTGGGTCATGATATACAGAGTGTGTCAGTGAGTGTGTTAATATTAATCTGTGTTCTCTGTCAGTGTGTTAATATTCCTGAGGACAGTAGGGGTGTTTTACACTTCACAGGGTGTATCTGACTGTTGGTCATGATATACTCAGTGTGTCAGTGAGTGTGTTAATATTAATCTGTGTTCTCTGTCAGTGTGTTAATATTCCTGAGGACAGTGGGGGTGTTTTACACTTCACAGGGTGTATCTGACTGTGGGTCATGATGTACACAGTGTGTCAGTGAGTGTGTTAATATTAATCTGTGTTCTCTGTCAGTGTGTTAATATTACCGAGGACAGTGGGGGTGTTTTACACATCACAGGGTGTATCTGACTGTGGGTCATGATGTACACAGTGTGTCAGTGAGTGTGTTAATATTAATCTGAGTTCTCTGTCAGTGTGTTAATATTGCTGAGGACAGTGGGGGTGTTTTACACTTCACAGGGTGTATCTGACTGTGGGTCATGATATACACAGTGTGTCAGTGAGTGTGTTAATATTAATCTGTGTTCTCTGTCAGTGTGTTAATATTACTGAGGACAGTGGGGATGTTTTACACTTCACAGGGTGTATCTGACTGTGGGTCATGATATACACAGTGTGTCAGTGAGTGTGTTAATATTAATCTGTGTTCTCTGTCATTGTGTTAATATTACTGAGGACAGAGGGGGTGTTTTACACTTCACAGGGTGTATCTGACTGTGGGTCATGATATACACAGTGTGTCAGTGAGTGTGTTAATATTAATCTGTGTACTCTGTCAGTGTGTTAATATTCCTGAGGACAGTGGGGGTGTTTTACACTTCACAGGGTGTACCTGACTGTGGGTCATGATGTACACAGTGTGTCAGTGAGTGTGTTAATATTAATCTGTGTACTCTGTCAGTGTGTTAATATTCCTGAGGACAGTGGGGGTGTTTTACACTTCACAGGGTGTATCTGACTGTTGGTCATGATGTACACAGTGTGTCAGTGAGTGTGTTAATATTAATCTGTGTTCTCTGTCAGTGTGTTAATATTACTGAGGACAGTGGGGATGTTTTACACTTCACAGGGTGTATCTGACTGTGGGTCATGATATACACAGTGTGTCAGTGAGTGTGTTAATATTAATCTGTGTTCTCTGTCAGTGTGTTCATATTCCTGAGGACAGTGGGGGTGTTTTACACTTCACAGGGTTTATCTGACTGTGGGTCACGATACACACAGTGTGTCAGTGAATGTGTTAATATTAATCTGTGTTCTCTGTCAGTGTGTTAATATTCCTGAGGACAGTGGGGGTGTTTTACACTTCACAGGGTGTATCTGACTGTGGGTCATGATATACACAGTGTGTCAGTGAGTGTGTTAATATTAATCTGTGTTCTCTGTCAGTGTGTTAATATTACTGAGGACAGTGGGGGTGTTTTACACTTCACAGGGTGTATCTGACTGTGGGTCATGATGTACACAGTGTGTCAGTGAGTGTGTTAATATTAATCTGTGTTCTCTGTCAGTGTGTTAATATTCCTGAGGACAGTGGGGGTGTTTTACACTTCACAGGGTGCATCTGACTGTGGGTCATGATATACACAGTGTGTCAGTGAGTGTGTTAATATTAATCTGTGTTCTCTGTCAGTGTGTTAATATTACTGAGGACAGTGGGGGTGTTTTACACTTCACAGGGTGTATCTGACTGTGGGTCATGATGTACACAGTGTGTCAGTGAGTGTGTTAATATTAATCTGTGTTCTCTGTCAGTGTGTTAATATTCCTGAGGACAGTGGGGGTGTTTTACACTTCACAGGGTGTATCTGACTGTGGGTCATGATATACACAGTGTGTCAGTGAGTGTGTTAATATTAATCTGTGTTCTCTGTCAGTGTGTTAATATTACTGAGGACAGTGGGGGTGTTTTACACTTTACAGGGTTTATCTGACTGTGAGTCATGGTATACACAGTGTGTCAGTGAGTGTGTTAATATTAATCTGTGTTCTCTGTCAGTGTGTTAATATTACTGAGGACAGTGGGGGTGTTTTACACTTCACAGGGTGTATCTGACTGTGGGTCATGATATACGCAGTGTGTCAGTGAGTGTGTTAATATTAATCTGTGTTCTCTGTCAGTGTTTTAATATTACTGAGGACAGTGGGGGTGTTTTACACTTCACCGGGTGTATCTGACAGTGGGTCATGAAATACACAGTGTGTCAGTGAGTGTGTTAATATTAATCTGTGTTCTCTGTCAGTGTGTTAATATTACTGAGGACAGTGGGGGTGTTTTACACTTCACAGGGTGTATCTGACTGTGGGTCATGATATACACAGTGTGTCAGTGAGTGTGTTAATATTAATCTGTGTTCTCTGTCAGTGTTTTAATATTACTGAGGACAGTGGGGGTGTTTTACACTTCACCGGGTGTATCTGACTGTGGGTCATGATATACACAGTGTGTCAGTGAGTGTGTTAATATTAATCTGTGTTCTCTGTCAGTGTGTTGATATTCCTGAGGACAGTGGGGGTGTTTTACACTTCACAGGGTGTATCTGACAGTGGGTCATGAAATACACAGTGTGTCAGTGAGTGTGTTAATATTAATCTGTGTTCTCTGTCAGTGTGTTAATATTACTGAGGACAGTGGGGGTGTTTTACACTTCACAGGGTTTATCTGACTGTGGGTCATGATACACACAGTGTGTCAGTGAGTGTGTTAATATTAATCTGTATTCTCTGTCAGTGTGTTAATATTCCTGAGGATAGTGGGGGTGTTTTACACTTCACAGGGTTTATCTGACTGTGGGTCATGATATACACAGTGTGTCAGTGAGTGTGTTAATATTAATCTGTGTTCTCTGTCAGTGTGTTAATATTACTGAGGACAGTGGGGGTGTTTTACACTTCACAGAGTGTATCTGACTGTGGGTCATGATATACACAGTGTGTCAGTGAGTGTGTTAATATTAATCTGTGTTCTCTGTCAGGTGTTAATATTACTGAGGGCAGTGGGGGTGTTTTACACTTCACAGGGTGTATCTAACTGTGGGTCATGATGTACACAGTGTGTCAGTGAGTGTGTTAATATTAATCTGTGTTCTCTGTCAATGTGTTAATATTACTGAGGACAGTGGGATGTTTTACACTTCACAGGGTTTATCTGACTGTGGGTCATGATGTACACAGTGTGTCAGTGAGTGTGTTAATATTAATCTGTGTTCTCTGTCAGTGTGTTAATATTACTGAGGACAGTGGGGGTGTTTTACACTTCACAGGGTGTATCTGACTGTGGGTCATGATATACACAGTGTGTCAGTGAGAGTGTTAATATTAATCTGTGTTCTCTGTCAGTGTGTTAATATTCCTGAGGACAGTGGGGTGTTTTACACTTCAGAGGGTGTATCTGATTGTGGGTCATGATGTACACAGTGGGTCAGTGAGTGTGTTAATATTAATCTGTGTTCTCTGTCAGTGTGTTAATATTACTGAGGACAGTGGGGGTGTTTTACACTTCACAGGGTTTATCTGACTGTGGGTCATGATATACACAGTGTGTCAGTGAGTGTGTTAATATTAATCTGTGTTCTCTGTCAGTGTGTTAATATTACTGAGGACAGTGGGGGTGTTTTACACTTCACAGGGTGTATCTGACTGTGGGTCATGATATACACAGTGTGTCAGTGAGTGTGTTAATATTAATCTGTGTTCTCTGTCAGTGTGTTAATATTACTGAGGACAGTGGGGATGTTTTACACTTCACAGGGTGTATCTGACTGTGGGTCATGATATACACAGTGTGTCAGTGAGTGTGTTAATATTAATCTGTGTTCTCTGTCAGTGTGTTCATATTCCTGAGGACAGTGGGGGTGTTTTACACTTCACAGGGTTTATCTGACTGTGGGTCATGATACACACAGTGTGTCAGTGAGTGTGTTAATATTAATCTGTGTTCTCTGTCAGTGTGTTAATATTCCTGAGGACAGTGGGGGTGTTTTACACTTCACAGGGTGTATCTGACTGTGGGTCATGATATACACAGTGTGTCAGTGAGTGTGTTAATATTAATCTGTGTTCTCTGTCAGTGTGTTAATATTACTGAGGACAGTGGGGGTGTTTTACACTTCACAGGGTGTATCTGACTCTGGGTCATGATGTACACAGTGTGTCAGTGAGTGTGTTAATATTAATCTGTGTTCTCTGTCAGTGTGTTAATATTACTGAGGACAGTGGGGGTGTTTTACACTTCACAGGGTGTATCTGACTGTGGGTCATGATGTACACAGTGTGTCAGTGAGTGTGTTAATATTAATCTGTGTACTCTGTCAGTATGTTAATATTCCTGAGGACAGTGGGGGTGTTTTACACTTCACAGGGTGCATCTGACTGTGGGTCATGATATACACAGTGTGTCAGTGAGTGTGTTAATATTAATCTGTGTTCCCTGTCAGTGTGTTAATATTACTGAGGACAGTGGGGGTGTTTTACACTTCACAGGGTGTATCTGACTGTGGGTCATGATGTACACAGTGTGTCAGTGAGTGTGTTAATATTAATCTGTGTTCTCTGTCAGTGTGTTAATATTCCTGAGGACAGTGGGGGTGTTTTACACTTCACAGGGTGTATCTGACTGTGGGTCATGATATACACAGTGTGTCAGTGAGTGTGTTAATATTAATCTGTGTTCTCTGTCAGTGTGTTAATATTACTGAGGACAGTGGGGGTGTTTTACACTTCACAGGGTTTATCTGACTGTGGGTCATGATACACACAGTGTGTCAGTGAGTGTGTTAATATTAATCTGTATTCTCTGTCAGTGTGTTAATATTCCTGAGGATAGTGGGGGTGTTTTACACTTCACAGGGTTTATCTGACTGTGGGTCATGATATACACAGTGTGTCAGTGAGTGTGTTAATATTAATCTGTGTTCTCTGTCAGTGTGTTAATATTACTGAGGACAGTGGGGGTGTTTTACACTTCACAGAGTGTATCTGACTGTGGGTCATGATATACACAGTGTGTCAGTGAGTGTGTTAATATTAATCTGTGTTCCCTGTCAGTGTGTTAATATTACTGAGGACAGTGGGGGTGTTTTACACTTCACAGGGTGTATCTGACTGTGGGTCATGATGTACACAGTGTGTCAGTGAGTGTGTTAATATTAATCTGTGTTCTCTGTCAGTGTGTTAATATTCCTGAGGACAGTGGGGGTGTTTTACACTTCACAGGGTGTATCTGACTGTGGGTCATGATATACACAGTGTGTCAGTGAGTGTGTTAATATTAATCTGTGTTCTCTGTCAGTGTGTTAATATTACTGAGGACAGTGGGGGTGTTTTACACTTCACAGGGTTTATCTGACTGTGGGTCATGATACACACAGTGTGTCAGTGAGTGTGTTAATATTAATCTGTATTCTCTGTCAGTGTGTTAATATTCCTGAGGATAGTGGGGGTGTTTTACACTTCACAGGGTTTATCTGACTGTGGGTCATGATATACACAGTGTGTCAGTGAGTGTGTTAATATTAATCTGTGTTCTCTGTCAGTGTGTTAATATTACTGAGGACAGTGGGGGTGTTTTACACTTCACAGAGTGTATCTGACTGTGGGTCATGATATACACAGTGTGTCAGTGAGTGTGTTAATATTAATCTGTGTTCTCTGTCAGGTGTTAATATTACTGAGGGCAGTGGGGGTGTTTTACACTTCACAGGGTGTATCTAACTGTGGGTCATGATGTACACAGTGTGTCAGTGAGTGTGTTAATATTAATCTGTGTTCTCTGTCAATGTGTTAATATTACTGAGGACAGTGGGATGTTTTACACTTCACAGGGTTTATCTGACTGTGGGTCATGATGTACACAGTGTGTCAGTGAGTGTGTTAATATTAATCTGTGTTCTCTGTCAGTGTGTTAATATTACTGAGGACAGTGGGGGTGTTTTACACTTCACAGGGTGTATCTGACTGTGGGTCATGATATACACAGTGTGTCAGTGAGAGTGTTAATATTAATCTGTGTTCTCTGTCAGTGTGTTAATATTCCTGAGGACAGTGGGGTGTTTTACACTTCAGAGGGTGTATCTGATTGTGGGTCATGATGTACACAGTGGGTCAGTGAGTGTGTTAATATTAATCTGTGTTCTCTGTCAGTGTGTTAATATTACTGAGGACAGTGGGGGTGTTTTACACTTCACAGGGTTTATCTGACTGTGGGTCATGATATACACAGTGTGTCAGTGAGTGTGTTAATATTAATCTGTGTTCTCTGTCAGTGTGTTAATATTACTGAGGACAGTGGGGGTGTTTTACACTTCACAGGGTGTATCTGACTGTGGGTCATGATATACACAGTGTGTCAGTGAGTGTGTTAATATTAATCTGTGTTCTCTGTCAGTGTGTTAATATTACTGAGGACAGTGGGGATGTTTTACACTTCACAGGGTGTATCTGACTGTGGGTCATGATATACACAGTGTGTCAGTGAGTGTGTTAATATTAATCTGTGTTCTCTGTCAGTGTGTTCATATTCCTGAGGACAGTGGGGGTGTTTTACACTTCACAGGGTTTATCTGACTGTGGGTCATGATACACACAGTGTGTCAGTGAGTGTGTTAATATTAATCTGTGTTCTCTGTCAGTGTGTTAATATTCCTGAGGACAGTGGGGGTGTTTTACACTTCACAGGGTGTATCTGACTGTGGGTCATGATATACACAGTGTGTCAGTGAGTGTGTTAATATTAATCTGTGTTCTCTGTCAGTGTGTTAATATTACTGAGGACAGTGGGGGTGTTTTACACTTCACAGGGTGTATCTGACTCTGGGTCATGATGTACACAGTGTGTCAGTGAGTGTGTTAATATTAATCTGTGTTCTCTGTCAGTGTGTTAATATTACTGAGGACAGTGGGGGTGTTTTACACTTCACAGGGTGTATCTGACTGTGGGTCATGATGTACACAGTGTGTCAGTGAGTGTGTTAATATTAATCTGTGTACTCTGTCAGTATGTTAATATTCCTGAGGACAGTGGGGGTGTTTTACACTTCACAGGGTGCATCTGACTGTGGGTCATGATATACACAGTGTGTCAGTGAGTGTGTTAATATTAATCTGTGTTCCCTGTCAGTGTGTTAATATTACTGAGGACAGTGGGGGTGTTTTACACTTCACAGGGTGTATCTGACTGTGGGTCATGATGTACACAGTGTGTCAGTGAGTGTGTTAATATTAATCTGTGTTCTCTGTCAGTGTGTTAATATTCCTGAGGACAGTGGGGGTGTTTTACACTTCACAGGGTGTATCTGACTGTGGGTCATGATATACACAGTGTGTCAGTGAGTGTGTTAATATTAATCTGTGTTCTCTGTCAGTGTGTTAATATTACTGAGGACAGTGGGGGTGTTTTACACTTCACAGGGTTTATCTGACTGTGGGTCATGATACACACAGTGTGTCAGTGAGTGTGTTAATATTAATCTGTATTCTCTGTCAGTGTGTTAATATTCCTGAGGATAGTGGGGGTGTTTTACACTTCACAGGGTTTATCTGACTGTGGGTCATGATATACACAGTGTGTCAGTGAGTGTGTTAATATTAATCTGTGTTCTCTGTCAGTGTGTTAATATTACTGAGGACAGTGGGGGTGTTTTACACTTCACAGAGTGTATCTGACTGTGGGTCATGATATACACAGTGTGTCAGTGAGTGTGTTAATATTAATCTGTGTTCTCTGTCAGGTGTTAATATTCCTGAGGGCAGTGGGGGTGTTTTACACTTCACAGGGTGTATCTGACTGTGGGTCATGATGTACACAGTGTGTCAGTGAGTGTGTTAATATTAATCTGTGTTCTCTGTCAATGTGTTAATATTACTGAGGACAGTGGGATGTTTTACACTTCACAGGGTTTATCTGACTGTGGGTCATGATGTACACAGTGTGTCAGTGAGTGTGTTAATATTAATCTGTGTTCTCTGTCAGTGTGTTAATATTACTGAGGACAGTGGGGGTGTTTTACACTTCACAGGGTGTATCTGACTGTGGGTCATGATATACACAGTGTGTCAGTGAGAGTGTTAATATTAATCTGTGTTCTCTGTCAGTGTGTTAATATTCCTGAGGACAGTGGGGTGTTTTACACTTCAGAGGGTGTATCTGATTGTGGGTCATGATGTACACAGTGTGTCAGTGAGTGTGTTAATATTAATCTGTGTTCTCTGTCAGTGTGTTCATATTCCTGAGGACAGTGGGGGTGTTTTACACTTCACAGGGTTTATCTGACTGTGGGTCATGATACACACAGTGTGTCAGTGAGTGTGTTAATATTAATCTGTGTTCTCTGTCAGTGTGTTAATATTCCTGAGGACAGTGGGGGTGTTTTACACTTCACAGGGTGTATCTGACTGTGGGTCATGATATACACAGTGTGTCAGTGAGTGTGTTAATATTAATCTGTGTTCTCTGTCAGTGTGTTAATATTACTGAGGACAGTGGGGGTGTTTTACACTTCACAGGGTGTATCTGACTCTGGGTCATGATGTACACAGTGTGTCAGTGAGTGTGTTAATATTAATCTGTGTTCTCTGTCAGTGTGTTAATATTACTGAGGACAGTGGGGGTGTTTTACACTTCACAGGGTGTATCTGACTGTGGGTCATGATGTACACAGTGTGTCAGTGAGTGTGTTAATATTAATCTGTGTACTCTGTCAGTATGTTAATATTCCTGAGGACAGTGGGGGTGTTTTACACTTCACAGGGTGCATCTGACTGTGGGTCATGATATACACAGTGTGTCAGTGAGTGTGTTAATATTAATCTGTGTTCCCTGTCAGTGTGTTAATATTACTGAGGACAGTGGGGGTGTTTTACACTTCACAGGGTGTATCTGACTGTGGGTCATGATGTACACAGTGTGTCAGTGAGTGTGTTAATATTAATCTGTGTTCTCTGTCAGTGTGTTAATATTCCTGAGGACAGTGGGGGTGTTTTACACTTCACAGGGTGTATCTGACTGTGGGTCATGATATACACAGTGTGTCAGTGAGTGTGTTAATATTAATCTGTGTTCTCTGTCAGTGTGTTAATATTACTGAGGACAGTGGGGGTGTTTTACACTTCACAGGGTTTATCTGACTGTGGGTCATGATACACACAGTGTGTCAGTGAGTGTGTTAATATTAATCTGTATTCTCTGTCAGTGTGTTAATATTCCTGAGGATAGTGGGGGTGTTTTACACTTCACAGGGTTTATCTGACTGTGGGTCATGATATACACAGTGTGTCAGTGAGTGTGTTAATATTAATCTGTGTTCTCTGTCAGTGTGTTAATATTACTGAGGACAGTGGGGGTGTTTTACACTTCACAGAGTGTATCTGACTGTGGGTCATGATATACACAGTGTGTCAGTGAGTGTGTTAATATTAATCTGTGTTCTCTGTCAGGTGTTAATATTCCTGAGGGCAGTGGGGGTGTTTTACACTTCACAGGGTGTATCTGACTGTGGGTCATGATGTACACAGTGTGTCAGTGAGTGTGTTAATATTAATCTGTGTTCTCTGTCAATGTGTTAATATTACTGAGGACAGTGGGATGTTTTACACTTCACAGGGTTTATCTGACTGTGGGTCATGATGTACACAGTGTGTCAGTGAGTGTGTTAATATTAATCTGTGTTCTCTGTCAGTGTGTTAATATTACTGAGGACAGTGGGGGTGTTTTACACTTCACAGGGTGTATCTGACTGTGGGTCATGATATACACAGTGTGTCAGTGAGAGTGTTAATATTAATCTGTGTTCTCTGTCAGTGTGTTAATATTCCTGAGGACAGTGGGGTGTTTTACACTTCAGAGGGTGTATCTGATTGTGGGTCATGATGTACACAGTGTGTCAGTGAGTGTGTTAATATTAATCTGTGTTCTCTGTCAGTGTGTTAATATTACTGAGGACAGTGGGGGTGTTTTACACTTCACAGGGTTTATCTGACTGTGGGTCATGATATACACAGTGTGTCAGTGAGTGTGTTAATATTAATCTGTGTTCTCTGTCAGTGTGTTAATATTCCTGAGGACAGTGGGGGTGTTTTACACTTCACAGGGTGTATCTGACTATGGGTCATGATGTACAAAGTGTGTCAGTGAGTGTGTTAATATTAATCTGTGTTCTCTGTCAGTGTGTTAATATTACTGAGGACAGTGGGGATGTTTTACACTTCACAGGGTGTATCTGACTGTGGGTCATGATTTACACAGTGTTTCAGTGAGTGTGTTAATATTAATCTGTGTTCTCTGTCAGTGTGTTAATATTACTGAGGACAGTGGGGGTGTTTTACACTTCACAGGGTGTATCTGACTGTGGGTCATGATATACACAGTGTGTCAGTGAGTGTGTTAATATTAATCAGTGTTCTCTGTCAGTGTGTTAATATTCCTGAGGACAGTGGGGGTGTTTTACACTTCGCAGGGTGTATCTGACTCTAAGTCATGATTTACACAGTGTGTCAGTGAGTGTGTTAATATTAATCTGTGTTCTCTGTCAGTGTGTTAATATTCCTGAGGACAGTGGGGGTGTTTTACACTTCACAGGGTGTATCTGACTGTGGGTCATGATATACACAGTGTGTCAGTGAGTGTGTTAATATTAATCTGTGTTCTCTGTCAGTGTGTTAATATTACTGAGGACAGTGGGGGTGTTTTACACTTCACAGGGTGTATCTGACTGTGGGTCATGATATACACAGTGTGTCAGTGAGTGTGTTAATATTAATCTGTGTTCTCTGTCAGTGTGTTAATATTCCTGAGGACAGTGGGGGTGTTTTACACTTCACAGGGTGTATCTGACTATGGGTCATGATGTACAAAGTGTGTCAGTGAGTGTGTTAATATTAATCTGTGTTCTCTGTCAGTGTGTTAATATTACTCAGGACAGTGGGGGTGTTTTACACTTCACAGGGTGTATCTGACTGTGGGTCATGATATACACAGTGTGTCAGTGAGTGTGTTAATATTAATCTGTGTTCTCTGTCAGTGTGTTAATATTACTGAGGACAGTGGGGATGTTTTACACTTCACAGGGTGTATCTGACTGTGGGTCATGATATACACAGTGTGTCAGTGAGTGTGTTAATATTTATCTGTGTTCTCTGTCAGTGTGCTAATATTGCTGAGGACAGTGGGGGTGTTTTACACTTCACAGGGTGCATCTGACTGTGGGTCATGATATACACAGTGTGTCAGTGAGTGTGTTAATATTAATCTGTGTTCTCTGTCAGTGTGTTAATATTACTGAGGACAGTGGGGGTGTTTTACACTTCACAGAGTGTATCTGACTGTGGGTCATGATATACACAGTGTGTCAGTGAGTGTGTTAATATTAATCTGTGTTCTCTGTCAGGTGTTAGTATTACCGAGGACAGTGGGGTGTTTTACACTTCACAGGGTGTATCTGGCTGTGGGTCATGATATACACAGTGTGTCAGTGAGTGTGTTAATATTAATCTGTGTTCTCTGTCAGTGTGTTAATATTCCTGAGGACAGTGGGGTGTTTTACACTTCACAGGGTGTATCTGACTGTGGGTCATGATGTACACAGTGTGTCAGTGAGTGTGTTAATATTAATCTGTGTTCTCTGTCAATGTGTTAATATTACTGAGGACAGTGGGATGTTTTACACTTCACAGGGTTTATCTGACTGTGGGTCATGATATACACAGTGTGTCAGTGAGTGTGTTAATATTAATCTGTGTTCTCTGTCAGTGTGTTAATATTCCTGAGGACAGTGGGGGTGTTTTACACTTCACAGGGTGTATCTGGCTGTGGGTCATGAATTACACAGTGTGTCAGTGAGAGTGTTAATATTAATCTGTGTTCTCTGTCAGTGTGTTAATATTCCTGATGACAGTGGGGGTGTTTTACACTTCACAGGGTGTATCTGACTGTGGGTCATGATATACACAGTGTGTCAGTGAGTGTGTTAATATTAATCTGTGTTCTCTGTCAGTGTGTTAATATTACTGAGGACAGTGGGGGTGTTTTACACTTCACAGGGTTTATCTGACTGTGGGTCATGATATACACAGTGTGTCAGTGAGTGTGTTAATATTAATCTGTGTTCTCTGTCAGTGTGTTAATATTACTGAGGACAGTGGGGGTGTTTTACACTTCACAGGGTGTATCTGACTGTGGGTCATGATATACACAGTGTGTCAGTGAGTGTGTTAATATTAATCTGTGTTCTCTGTCAGTGTGTTAATATTACTGAGGACAGTGGGGGTGTTTTACACTTCACAGGGTGTATCTGACTGTGGGTCATGATGTACACAGTGTGTCAGTGAGTGTGTTAATATTAATCTGTGTTCTCTGTCAGTGTGTTAATATTACTGAGGACAGTGGGGGTGTTTTACACTTCACCGGGTGTATCTGACTCTGGGTCATGATGTACACAGTGTGTCAGTGAGTGTGTTAATATTAATCTGTGTTCTCTGTCAGTGTGTTAATATTACTGAGGACAGTGGGGGTGTTTTACACTTCACAGGGTGTATCTGACTGTGGGTCATGATATGCACAGTGTGTCAGTGAGTGTGTTAATATTAATCTGTGTTCTCTGTCAGTGTGTTAATATTCCTGAGGACAGTGGGGGTGTTTTACACTTCACAGGGTGTATCTGACTGTGGGTCATGATATACACAGTGTGTCAGTGAGTGTGTTAATATTAATCTGTGTACTCTGTCAGTGTGTTAATATTACTGAGGACAGTGGGGGTGTTTTACACTTCACAGGGTGCATCTGACTGTGGGTCATGATATACACAGTGTGTCAGTGAGTGTGTTAATATTAATCTGTGTTCTCTGTCAGTGTGTTAATATTCCTGAGGACAGTGGGGGTGTTTTACACTTCACAGGGTGTATCTGACTATGGGTCATGATGTACAAAGTGTGTCAGTGAGTGTGTTAATATTAATCTGTGTTCTCTGTCAGTGTGTTAATATTACTCAGGACAGTGGGGGTGTTTTACACTTCACAGGGTGTATCTGACTGTGAGTCATGATATACACAGTGTGTCAGTGAGTGTGTTAATATTAATCTGTGTTCTCTGTCAGTGTGTTAATATTACTGAGGACAGTGGGGATGTTTTACACTTCACAGGGTGTATCTGACTGTGGGTCATGATATACACAGTGTGTCAGTGAGTGTGTTAATATTAATCTGTGTTCTCTGTCAGTGTGTTAATATTACTGAGGACAGTGGGGATGTTTTACACTTCACAGGGTGTATCTGACTGTGGGTCATGATATACACAGTGTGTCAGTGAGTGTGTTAATATTTATCTGTGTTCTCTGTCAGTGTGCTAATATTGCTGAGGACAGTGGGGGTGTTTTACACTTCACAGGGTGCATCTGACTGTGGGTCATGATATACACAGTGTGTCAGTGAGTGTGTTAATATTAATCTGTGTTCTCTGTCAGTGTGTTAATATTACTGAGGACAGTGGGGGTGTTTTACACTTCACAGAGTGTATCTGACTGTGGGTCATGATATACACAGTGTGTCAGTGAGTGTGTTAATATTAATCTGTGTTCTCTGTCAGGTGTTAGTATTACCGAGGACAGTGGGGTGTTTTACACTTCACAGGGTGTATCTGGCTGTGGGTCATGATATACACAGTGTGTCAGTGAGTGTGTTAATATTAATCTGTGTTCTCTGTCAGTGTGTTAATATTCCTGAGGACAGTGGTGTGTTTTACACTTCACAGGGTGTATCTGACTGTGGGTCATGATGTACACAGTGTGTCAGTGAGTGTGTTAATATTAATCTGTGTTCTCTGTCAATGTGTTAATATTACTGAGGACAGTGGGATGTTTTACACTTCACAGGGTTTATCTGACTGTGGGTCATGATATACACAGTGTGTCAGTGAGTGTGTTAATATTAATCTGTGTTCTCTGTCAGTGTGTTAATATTCCTGAGGACAGTGGGGGTGTTTTACACTTCACAGGGTGTATCTGGCTGTGGGTCATGAATTACACAGTGTGTCAGTGAGAGTGTTAATATTAATCTGTGTTCTCTGTCAGTGTGTTAATATTCCTGATGACAGTGGGGGTGTTTTACACTTCACAGGGTGTATCTGACTGTGGGTCATGATATACACAGTGTGTCAGTGAGTGTGTTAATATTAATCTGTGTTCTCTGTCAGTGTGTTAATATTACTGAGGACAGTGGGGGTGTTTTACACTTCACAGGGTTTATCTGACTGTGGGTCATGATATACACAGTGTGTCAGTGAGTGTGTTAATATTAATCTGTGTTCTCTGTCAGTGTGTTAATATTACTGAGGACAGTGGGGGTGTTTTACACTTCACAGGGTGTATCTGACTGTGGGTCATGATATACACAGTGTGTCAGTGAGTGTGTTAATATTAATCTGTGTTCTCTGTCAGTGTGTTAATATTACTGAGGACAGTGGGGGTGTTTTACACTTCACAGGGTGTATCTGACTGTGGGTCATGATGTACACAGTGTGTCAGTGAGTGTGTTAATATTAATCTGTGTTCTCTGTCAGTGTGTTAATATTACTGAGGACAGTGGGGGTGTTTTACACTTCACCGGGTGTATCTGACTCTGGGTCATGATGTACACAGTGTGTCAGTGAGTGTGTTAATATTAATCTGTGTTCTCTGTCAGTGTGTTAATATTACTGAGGACAGTGGGGGTGTTTTACACTTCACAGGGTGTATCTGACTGTGGGTCATGATATGCACAGTGTGTCAGTGAGTGTGTTAATATTAATCTGTGTTCTCTGTCAGTGTGTTAATATTCCTGAGGACAGTGGGGGTGTTTTACACTTCACAGGGTGTATCTGACTGTGGGTCATGATATACACAGTGTGTCAGTGAGTGTGTTAATATTAATCTGTGTACTCTGTCAGTGTGTTAATATTACTGAGGACAGTGGGGGTGTTTTACACTTCACAGGGTGTATCTGACTGTGGGTCATGATATACACAGTGTGTCAGTGAGTGTGTTAATATTAATCTGTGTTCTCTGTCAGTGTGTTAATATTACTGAGGACAGTGGGGGTGTTTTACACTTCACAGGGTGTATCTGACTGTGGGTCATGATATACACAGTGTGTCAGTGAGTGTGTTAATATTAATCTGTGTTCTCTGTCAGTGTGTTAATATTCCTGAGGACAGTGGGGGTGTTTTACACTTCACAGGGTGTATCTGACTGTGGGTCATGATATACAGAGTGTGTCAGTGAGTGTGTTAATATTAATCTGTGTTCTCTGTCAGTGTGTTAATATTCCTGAGGACAGTGGGGGTGTTTACACTTCACAGGGTGTATCTGACTGTGGGTCATGATGTACACAGTGTGTCAGTGAGTGTGTTAATATTAATCTGTGTCCTCTGTCAGTGTGTTAATATTACTGAGGACAGTGGGGGTGTTTTACACTTCACAGTGTTTATCTGACTGTGGGTCATGATATACACAGTGTATCAGTGAGTGTGTTAATATTAATCTGTGTTCTCTGTCAGTGTGTTAATATTGCTGAGGACAGTGGGGGTGTTTTACAATTCACAGGGTGTATCTGACTGTGGGTCATGATGTACACAGTGTGTCAGTGAGTGTGTCAATATTAATCTGTGTTCTCTGTCAGTGTGTTAATATTCCTGAGGACAGTGGGGGTGTTTTACACTTCACAGGGTGTATCTGACTCTGGGTCATGATGTACACAGTGTGTCAGTGAGTGTTTTAATATTAATCTGTGTTCTCTGTCAGTGTGTTAATATTACTGAGGACAGTGGGGGTGTTTTACACTTCACCGGGTGTATCTGACTCTGGGTCATGATGTACACAGTGTGTCAGTGAGTGTGTTAATATTAATCTGTGTTCTCTGTCAGTGTGTTAATATTACTGAGGACAGTGGGGGTGTTTTACACTTCACAGGGTGTATCTGACTGTGGGTCATGATATACACAGTGTGTCAGTGAGTGTGTTAATATTAATCTGTGTTCTCTGTCAGTGTGTTAATATTGCTGAGGACAGTGGGGGTGTTTTACACTTCACAGGGTGTATCTGACTGTGGGTCATGATATACACAGTGTTTCAGTGAGTGTGTTAATATTAATCTGTGTACTCTGTCAGTGTGTTAATATTACTGAGGACAGTGGGGATGTTTTACACTTCACAGGGTGTATCTGACTGTGGGTCATAATGTACACAGTGTGTCAGTGAGTGTGTTAATATTAATCTGTGTTCTCTGTCAGTGTGTTAATATTCCTGAGGGCAGTGGGGATGTTTTACACTTCACAGGGTGTATCTGACTGTGGGTCATAATGTACACAGTGTGTCAGTGAGTGTGTTAATATTAATCTGTGTTCTCTGTCAGTGTGTTAATATTCCTGAGGACAGTGGGGGTGTTTTACACTTCACAGGGTGTATCTGACTGTGGGTCATGATGTACACAGTGTGTCAGTGAGTGTGTTAATATTAATCTGTGTTCTCTGTCAGTGTGTTAATATTCCTGAGGACAGTGGGGGTGTTTTACACTTCACAGGGTTTATCTGACTGTGGGTCATGATGTACACAGTGTGTCAGTGAGTGTGTTAATATTAATCTGTGTTCTCTGTCAGGGTGTTAATATTCCTGAGGACAGTGGGGGTGTTTTACACTTCACAGGGTTTATCTGACTGTGGGTCATGATATACACAGTGTGTCAGTGAGTGTGTTAATATTAATCTGTGTTCTCTGTCAGTGTGTTAATATTACCGAGGACAGTGGGGGTGTTTTACACTTCACAGGGTGTATCTGACTGTGGGTCATGATGTACACAGTGTGTCAGTGAGTGTGTTAATATTAATCTGTGTTCTCTGTCAGTGTGTTAATATTCCTGAGGACAGTGGGGGTGTTTTACACTTCACAGGGTGTATCTGACTGTGGGTCATGATATACACAGTGTGTCAGTGAGTGTGTTAATATTAATCTGTGTTCTCTGTCATTGTGCTAATATTACTGAGGACAGTGGGGGTGTTTTACACTTTACAGGGTGTATCAGACTGTGGGTCATGATATACACAGTGTGTCAGTGAGTGTGTTAATATTAATCTGTGTTCTCTGTCAGTGTGTTAATACTACTGAGGACAGTGGGGGTGTTTTACACTTCACAGGGTGTATCTGACTGTGGGTCATGATGTACACAGTGTGTCAGTGAGTGTGTTAATATTAATCTGTGTTCTCTGTCAGTGTGTTAATATTACTGAGGACAGTGGGGGTGTTTTACACTTCACAGGGTGTATCTGACTGTGGGTCATGATGTACACAGTGTGTCAGTGAGTGTGTTAATATTAATCTGTGTACTCTGTCAGTGTGTTAATATTACTGAGGACAGTGGGGGTGTTTTACACTTCACAGGGTGTATCTGACTGTGGGTCATGATGTACACAGTGTGTCAGTGAGTATGTTAATATTAATCTGTGTTCTCTGTCAGTGTGTTAATATTACTGAGGACAGTGGGGGTGTTTTACACTTCACCGGGTGTATCTGACTCTGGGTCATGATGTACACAGTGTGTCAGTGAGTGTGTTAATATTAATCTGTGTTCTCTGTCAGTGTGTTAATATTACTGAGGACAGTGGGGGTGTTTTACACTTCACAGGGTGTATCTGACTGTGGGTCATGATATACACAGTGTGTCAGTGAGTGTGTTAATATTAATCTGTGTTCTCTGTCAGTGTGTTAATATTGCTGAGGACAGTGGGGGTGTTTTACACTTCACAGGGTGTATCTGACTGTGGGTCATGATATACACAGTGTGTCAGTGAGTGTGTTAATATTAATCTGTGTACTCTGTCAGTGTGTTAATATTACTGAGGACTTTGGGGGTGTTTTACACTTCACAGGGTGTATCTGACTGTGGGTCATGATATACACAGTGTGTCAGTGAGTGTGTTAATATTAATCTGTGTCCTCTGTCAGTGTGTTAATATTACTGAGGACAGTCGGGGTGTTTTACACTTCACAGTGTTTATCTGACTGTGGGTCATGATGTACACAGTGTGTCAGTGAGTGTGTTAATATTAATCTGTGTACTCTGTCAGTGTGTTAATATTGCTGAGGACAGTGGGGGTGTTTTACACTTCACAGGGTGTATCTGACTGTGGGTCATGATGTACACAGTGTGTCAGTGAGTGTGTTAATATTAATCTGTGTTCTCTGTCAGTGTGTTAATATTCCTGAGGACAGTGGGGGTGTTTTACACTTCACAGGGTGTATCTGACTCTGGGTCATGATGTACACAGTGTGTCAGTGAGTGTTTTAATATTAATCTGTGTTTTCTGTCAGTGTGTTAATATTACTGAGGACAGTGGGGGTGTTTTACACTTCACCGGGTGTATCTGACTCTGGGTCATGATGTACACAGTGTGTCAGTGAGTGTGTTAATATTAATCTGTGTTCTCTGTCAGTGTGTTAATATTACTGAGGACAGTGGGGGTGTTTTACACTTCACAGGGTGTATCTGACTGTGGGTCATGATATACACAGTGTGTCAGTGAGTGTGTTAATATTAATCTGTGTACTCTGTCAGTGTGTTAATATTACTGAGGACAGTGGGGGTGTTTTACACTTCACAGTGTTTATCTGACTGTGGGTCATGATATACACAGTGTATCAGTGAGTGTGTTAATATTAATCTGTGTTCTCTGTCAGTGTGTTAATATTGCTGAGGACAGTGGGGGTGTTTTACACTTCACAGGGTGTATCTGAATGTGGGTCATGATGTACACAGTGTGTCAGTGAGTGTGTTAATATTAATCTGTGTTCTCTGTCAGTGTGTTAATATTACTGAGGACAGTGGGGGTGTTTTACACTTCACAGGGTGTATCTGACTCTGGGTCATGATGTGCACAGTGTGTCAGTGAGTGTTTTAATATTTATCTGTGTACTCTGTCAGTGTGTTAATATTACTGAGGACAGTGGGGGTGTTTTACACTTCACAGGGTGTATCTGACTGTGGGTCATGATATACGCAGTGTGTCAGTGAGTGTGTTAATATTAATCTGTGTACTCTGTCAGTGTGTTAATATTACTGAGGACAGTGGGGGTGTTTTACACTTCACAGTGTTTATGTGACTGTGGGTCATGATATACACAGTGTATCAGTGAGTGTGTTAATATTAATCTGTGTTCTCTGTCAGTGTGTTAATATTGCTGAGGACAGTGGGGGTGTTTTACACTTCACAGGGTGTATCTGACTGTGGGTCATGATATACACAGTGTGTCAGTGAGTGTGTTAATATTAATCTGTGTTCTCTGTCAGTGTGTTAATATTACTGAGGACAGTGGGGGTGTTTTACACTTCACAGGGTGTATCTGACTGTGGGTCATGATATACACAGTGTGTCAGTGAGTGTGTTAATATTAATCTGTGTTCTCTGTCAGTGTGCTAATATTACTGAGGACAGTGGGGGTGTTTTACACTTCACAGGGTGTATCTGACTGTGGGTCATGATATACACAGTGTGTCAGTGAGTCTGTTAATATTAATCTGTGTTCTCTGTCAGTGTGTTAATATTACTGAGGACAGTGGGGGTGTTTTACACTTCACAGGGTGTATCTGACTGTGGGTCATGATATACACAGTGTGTCAGTGAGTGTGTTAATATTAATCTGTGTTCTCTGTCAGTGTGTTAATATTACTGAGGACAGTGGGGATGTTTTACACTTCACAGGGTGTATCTGACTGTGGGTCATGATATACACAGTGTGTCAGTGAGTGTGTTAATATTAATCTGTGTTCTCTGTCAGTGTGTTAATATTCCACCCTAGCCAAATCGCCCCTATCACATTTTACTCTCTCTCTCCCCCCACAACTCCTCTTGCACCTTCTCCTCCTTTGAGCTCATCACTTTGTTCCCCAAATCCCATCCCCCACTCCCATACACCATTCCCCGATACCACTACCCCCTAACACCCCTCCCTCACTCCCATACCCCACATCCCACCCAGCCACCCCTCTCCCACTCCCCTTCCCCACTCCCCTCCCAACTTCCCTACTTCATTCCCCTCCCCCACTTCCCAACCCCACCCCCAACCACACTCCCCTATCCCACTGCTTCCCCCACTGCCCTCCCTCACTCTCCTACCCCACACCCCTCCCCCACTCCCCTCCCCCACTCCCCTCCCCAACTCCCCTCAACCGCTCCACTCCCCAACTCCATCACTATCGCCCCTCCCCCACTCCCCTCCCCCACTCCCCTCCGCCAATCCGCTCCCCCACTCCCCTCCACACTCCCCTCCCCAACTCCGCTCCCCTACACACCTCTTCCCTCCCCTCCCACACTACCCTCCCACACTCCCCAGCCCACTTCCCTCCCCCACTCCCCTACCCCATTCCTGCTGCCACTCCCCTACCCTACTCCCCTTCCCCACTCCACTCCCCTCTCAATGCCTCCACTCCCCTACCGCACTCCCCTCCCCAGTCCCCTTACCACTCCACTCCCACACTCCCCTACATCATTCCCCTACCCCACTCCCCTACACCACTCCCATCCCCCACTCCCCTCCCACACTCCCCTTCCCTACTCCCTTCCCACACTCCCCCTACCGAACTCCCCTCCCACACTCCCCGACCACACTCCCCTACCACGCTCCCCTCCCCCACTCCCCTCTCCCAGCCCTGACTCACCTACCGCACTCCACTACCCCACTTCCTTTCCCCCACTCCCCACTCCCACTCCCTTCACCCACTCCCCTACGCCACTCCCATACCCCACTCCCCTCTCCCACTCCCTGTCCCCCACTCCCCTCCCCCACTCCCCTAACCCACTCCCCTACCCCACTCCCCTTTATCACTCCCCTACCAGACCCCCTGTCCCCCAATCCCTGTTCCCCCACTCCCTGTCCCCCACTCCCCTCCCCCACTCCCCTCCTCACTCTCCTACCCCACACTCCTCTCCCACTCCCCGCCACACTCCCCTCCCCAACTCCCCTCAACCGCTCCACTCCCCAACTCCACCAGCAGCTCCTCTCGCCCACTCCCTTCCCCAACTCCCCTGCACCAATCCCCTCCACCAATCCCCTCCCCCAGACCCCTCCCCACTCCCCTCCCCAACTCTGCGCCCCTACTCCCCTCTCCGCTCCCCTCCCACTCTACCCTCCCTCACTCCCCAGCTCACTCCCTCCCGCACTCCCCTACCCCATTCCTGCCGCCACTCCCCTCCCCCACTCCCCTCCCCTACTCCACACCCGTCTCACTGCCCCACTCCCCTACCCCACTCCCCTCGCCAGTCCCCTTTCCACTCCACTCCCACACACCCCTACATCACTGCCCTACCCCACTCCCCTACCCCACTCCCATCCCCCACTCCCTTACAACACACCCCTTCCCTACTCCCTTCCCACACTCCCCCTACCACACTCCCCTCCCCCACTACCCTCCCCCCACCCCAACTCACCTACCGCACTCCCCTACACCACTTCCTGTCCCCCACTCCCCTCCCCCACTCCCCTATATCACTCCCCTACCCCATTACCTATCCCCCACTCCCTGTCCCCCACTCCCCTCCCCCACTCCCCTACCCCACTCCCCTACCCCACTCCCCTCGACCACTCCCCTAACCCACCCCCCTATATCACTCCCCTACCCCACTCCCCCTGTCCCCCATTCCCTGTCCCCCACTCCCCTCCACAACTCACCTCCCCCACTCCCCTACTCCACTCCCGCACCCCACTCCTTACCCCCACTCCTCTACCCAACTCCCCTCCCCAACTCCCCTCCCCCCTCCCCTCCCCCACTCCCCACCCAACTCATTACCCCACTCCCCTACCCCACACCCCTCACCAACTCCCTTACCACCAGCCCCTACTCCACTCCCCTCCCAAACTCACCTCCCCCACTCCCCTGGAAAACAACTCCCCTCCCTCACTTCCCTCCAGAACACCCCTCCCCAAATCCCCCCAACAGCCCTCCCCCACCTCCCTCCCCCACACCCATCCCCCACTCCCCTCCCCAACTCCTCTCCCCACTCCCCTCCCCCTCTCCCCGCCCCAGCTCCCCTCGTCCACTCCCCTCCCACATTAACTTCCCCCACTCTCCTCCCCACTCCCCTCCCCAACTAGCCTCCCCAACTCCGCTATCACACTCCCCTACCCCATTCGCTGAACCCACTCCCTTACCACACCCCACCACCAATCCCCTCCCCTACTCCGATCCACCACTCCGCTTCCCTCCACCTCTTCACTGCCCTCACCTAAGACAATCCCATCCTCCACTACCCTCCCCCACTCCCCTGCCCCACTCCCCGACCCCACACCCCGACCGCAGTGCCCTCCACAACTCCCCTATCCCACTCCCCTACCCCACTCCCCTACCACACTCCCCTACCCCACTCCCCTCCACAACTCCCCTACCCCACTCCCCTACCCCATTCCCCTCCTCCACACCCCTCCCCACTCCCCTACCTCACTCCCCTCCCCACACCCCTACCCACCTCTCCTACCCCACTCCCCTCCCCCACTCCCCTACCCCACTCCCTCTACAACTCCCCTACCCCACTCCCCTACCACACTGCCCTACCCCACACCCCTACCCCAATCCCCTACCACTCTCCCCTACCCCACTCCCCTCCACCACTCCAATACCTCACTACCCTCCCCTACTCCCGTACCCACATCTCCTACCACACCCCTTCCCCACTCCCCTTCCCTCCACCTCCTCACTGCCCTCCACTACCCAACACCTCGACCCTACACACATCCTCACTCCCCTCCCCACTCCCCTTCCCTCCACCTCCTCACTGCGCTCACCTATCCCACGCCCCTTTCCCACTCCCTACATAACTCCCCTCCCCCACTCCCCTCCCCCACTCCCCTCCCAAACTCCCTGACCACATCCCCTACCCAATTCTCCTACCTCACTCCCCTACCTCACACCCTTACCACACCCCCTCCTCCAATCACCTCACCCACTCCCCTCCACCACTCAGTTCCCTCCACCTCTTCACTGCCCTGCCCAACCACACTCCCATCCCCCAGTACACTCCCCCAATCCCCAACCCCACTCCCCTCCCCCATTCCCCTACTGCACTCCCTCTACAACTCCCCTACCCCAATCCCCTAACACACTCCCCTACCCCACTCCCCTCCACCACTCCCATACCTCACTATCCTCCCCTACTCCCGTACCCACATCTCCTACCACATCCCTTCCCCACTCCCCTTCCCGCCACCTCCTCACTGCCCTCCACTACCCAACACCTCGGCCCTACACACATCCTCACTCCCCTCACCACTCCCCTTCCCTCCACCTCCTCACTGCGCTTCCCTATCCCACGCCCCTTTCCCACTCCCTACATCACTCCCCTCCCCCCCTCCCCTCCCCCACTCCCCTCCCAAACTCCCTGACCACATCCCCTACCCAATTCTCCTACCTCACTTCCCTACCTCACACCCTTACCACACCCCCTCCTCCAATCACCTCACCCACTCCCCTCCACCACTCAGCTCCCTCCACCTCTTCACTGCCCTGCCCAACCACACACCCATCCCCCAGTACACTCCCCCAATCCCCAACCCCACTCCCCTCCCCCATTCCCCTACTGCACTCCCTCTACAACTCCCCTACCCCACTCCCCTACCACACTGCCCTACCCCACTCCCCTACCCCAATCCCCTACCACTCTCCCCTACCCCACTCCCCTCAACCACTCCCATACCTCACTACCCTCCCCTACTCCCGTACCCACATCTCCTACCACACCCCTTCCCCACTCCCTTTCCCTCCACATCCTCACTGCCCTCCACTACCCAACACCTCGACCCTCCCCACATCCTCACTCCCCTCCCCACTCCCCTTCCCTCCACCTCCTCACTGCGCTTCCCTATCCCACGCCCCTTTCCCACTCGCTACATCACTCCCCTCCCCCACTCCCCTCCCCCACTCCCCTCACAAACTCCCATACCTCACTACCCTCCCCTACTCCCGTACCCACCTCTCCTACCACACCCCTTCCCCACTCCCCTTCCCTCCACCTCCTCACTGCCCTCCACTACCCAACTCCTCGACCCTACACACATCCTCACTCCCCTCCCCACTCCCCTTCCCTCCACCTCCTCACTGCGCTCCCCGATCCCACGCCCCTTTCCCACTCCCTGCATCACTCCCCTCCCCCATTCCCCTCCCCCACTCCCCTCACCAACTCCCCTCACCCACTCCCCTACATCACTCCCCTACCCCATTCCTTGTCGCCCACTCCCCTCTCCCACTCCCCTCTGCCACTCCCCTAACGCAGTCGCCTTTCCCATTCCCCTACCTCACTCCCCTCCCCCACTCCCCTCTCCCACTCCCCTCCCCCACTCCCCTCCCCCACTCCTCACACCAACTCCCCTCCCCCACTCCCCTACTCCACTCCCCTCTCCCCACCCCCACGGACCTATGTCACTCCCCTACCCCACTCCCTCTCCCCCACTCCCCTCCCTCCCCTCCCACACTCCATACCCCACTCCCCTACCCCACACCCCTACCCCACTCTATACCCCCACTCCCATCCCCAACTCCCCTCCCCACTCCCCTACCCCACTCTCACACCCCACTACACTCCCCCACTCCTCTCACACACTCCCCTCCCCCTCTCCTCTCCGCAACTCCCCGCAACCACCTCTCCCCATGCCCCTCCCCCACTCACTTCCCCCACTCCCCTACCGCGGTCCCCTATCCAACCCTCCCCAACTCCCCTTCCCAACTACCATCCCCAACTCTCCTCCCTCACTCCCCCACCAATTCCCATACCCAACTCCCCTGCACCACTTACCACCCCACTCCCTTCCCCCACACCCCTTCTCAACTCCCCTCCCTCACTCCCCTCCCCAACTCCACTCCCCAACTCCCCTCCCATACTACACTCCCCCACTGTCCTCCTCAACTCCCCGCACTAACTTCCATACCCGACTCCCCTACTCCACTCCCCTCCTTCACTCCCCTTCTCACATCCTCCCCATCTCCCCTCCCTCACTCCCCTCCCTCAATCCCCTCCCTCTTTCCCCTCCCCCACTCCCCTACCCCACTCCCCTACCCCATCCCGTACCCCACACCCCTACCCCACACCCCTACCCCACTCCCCACCCCCACTCCCATCCCCAATTCCCCACCCTCACTCCCCTCACTCACTCCCCTGCCCCACTCCGCTCACCCACTCCTCTCCCGAACTCTCCATCCCCACCCCCCTCACCAACTCCCATACCCAACTCCCATGCTCCACATCCCACCCTACTCCCCACCCCACTCCCCTCCCCACGCCCCTCCCCCATTCCACTCCCCTCTCCCCTCCCCCACGGACCTTTGCCACTCCCCTACCCCACTCCCAGTCCCCCACTCCCCTCCCTCATTCCCCTCCCCCAGTCCCCTTCCCCACTCCCCTACTGCACACCCATACCCCACTCCTCACACCCACTCCCATACCCAACAAGCCTCCCCCACTCCCCTACCGCACACCTGCACCCCACTACACTCCCCTCCCCCTCTCCTCTCCGCAACTCCCCGCAACCACTCCGCTCCCCAACCCCTGCCGCAACTCCCCTCCCCCACTGTACTACCCCACTCCTCTACCCCACTCCCCTCCCCAACTCCCCTCCCCCAACACTCCTCCCGCACTTCCCTCACAATCTCCCATACCCCACTCCCCTACTCCACTCCCCGTCAGCACTCCCCTACCCCAATCCCCTACACCACTCCACTCTCCTAACCCACTCCCTTCCCCCACTCCCTTCCCCCACTCCCTTCCCCCACTCGCTTCCCCCACTCGCTTCCCCCACTCCCCTACCCCCACTCCCCTACCCCCACTCCCCTACCCCACTCCGCTACCCCACTCCCTGACACCACATCCCTACCGCAGTCCGCTCCCCAACTTTCCTACCCCACTCCCCTCCCCTCCACCTCCTCACTGCCCTCCACTACCCAACTCTCCTAACCCACACACCTCCCCCACTCTACTCCCCAACTCCCCTTCCCTCCACTCCCCTCCCCTCTCCCTGCCCCCACTCACTTACGCCACTCCCCTACCCCATTCACTGTCCCCCATTCCCCTCCCACATTCCCCTACCGCACTCACAAACCCCAATCCCCTCTCCCACTCCTCCACCCGACTCCCCTCCCCCTCTCCTCTCCTCTCCGCATCTCCCCTTCCCCACTCCTCTCCCACACTCCCTGCCTCAACTCCCGTCTCTCACTCCCCTAAACAACTCCCCTTCCCCCTCCCCTCCCCCACTCCCCTCCCCCACTCCCATCCCCCACTCCCCTATCCCACTCCCCTATCCCACTCCCCTCCCCCACTCCCCTCCCTCACTTCCCTCGTCAACTCCCCTCCCTCACTCCCCTCCGCCAACTCCCCTCCGCCAACTCCCCTCCCCCAACTCCCCTCCCCCAACTCCCCTCCCCCACTCCCCTCTCCTCTACTCCCCAAATCTCCTCCCCCAATTCCTGTCCGCCACTCACCTTCACAAACCCCCTCCCCCGCTCCCCTCCCCCGCCCCCTCCCCACCCCCTCCCCCGCTCCCCTCCCCTCCCCCACTCCGTCCACCATTCCGCATCCCTGCACCTCCTCACTGCCCACCGTACCCCACTCCCCTCCCCCACTCCCCTACCCCATTCCACTCCCCTTCCCTCCAAATCCTCACTGCCCTCCCCTACACCACGCCCCTACCCCACTCTATACCCCCACTCCCCCACCGCACTCCCCTCCACAACTCCCCTACTCCACTCCCCTACCCCACTCCCCGTCAACACACCCTTACCCCACTCCGCTACCCCACTCCCTGACATCACATCCCTACCGCAGTCCGCTCCCCAACTTTCCTACCCCACTCCCTTCCCCTCCACCTCCTCACTGCCCTCCACTACCCAACTCTCCTAACCCACACACCTCCCCCACTCCACTCCCCAACTCCCCTTCCCTCCACTCCCCTCCCCTCTCCCTGCCCCCACTCACTTACGCCACTCCCCTACCCCATTCACTGTCCCCCACTCCCCTCCCACACTCCCCTACCGCACTCACAAACCCACTCCCCTCTCCCACTCCTCCACCCGACTCCCCTCCCCCTCTCCTCTCCTCTCCGCATCTCCCCTTCCCCACTCCTCTCCCACACTCCCTGCCTCAACTCCCGTCTCTCACTCCCCTAAACAACTCCCCTTCCCCCTCCCCTCCCCCAATCCCCTCCCCCACTCCCATCCCCCATTCCCTATCCAACTCCCCTATCCCACTCCCCTCCCCCACTCCCCTCCCTCACTTCCCTCGTCAACTCCCCTCCCTCACTCCCCTCCGCCAACTCCCCTCCGCCAACTCCCCTCCGCCAACTCCCCTCCCCCAACTCCCCTCCCCCACTCCCCTCCCCCACGCCCCTCTCCTCTACTCCCCAAATCTCCTCCCCCAACTCCTGTCCGCCACTCACCTTCACAAACCCCCTCCCCCGCTCCCCTCCCCCGCCCCCTTCCCACCCCCTCCCCCGCTCCCCTCCCATCCCCCACTCCCGTCCACCATTCAGCATCCCTGCACCTCCTCACTGCCCACCGTACCCCACTCCCCTCCCCCACTCCCCTCCCCCACAACCCTACCCCACACCCCTACTCCACACCACTAGCCCACTCCGCTCCCCACATCCCCTCCCCCGCTCCCCTCCCCCACTCCCCCACTCCCCTCCCCCACTCCCCACCCCCACTCCCCTCCCCCACTCCCCTCCCCCACTCCCCTATCCCACTCCACTTTCCCACTCCCCGACCCGACTCCCCTTCCCCACATCCCTTCCCCCACATCCCTTCCCTCCAAATCCTCACTGCCCTCCCCTACACCACTCCCCTCCCCACTCCCTTTTCCTCCACCTCCTCACTGCCCTCCCCTCCCCCACTACCCTCCTCCACTCCCCTCCCCTACTCCCCTTCCTTCTCCTCCACAATGCCCTCCCCTACCCAACTCCCCTACGCCACTGCCCTGCCCACTCCCTACACAACTCCCCTTCACCCCACCTTCTCTCTGCCCTCCCCTCCCCCACTCCCCCACTCCCCTACACAACTCCCCCACTCCCCTACACCACTCCCCTCCCTCACTCCCCTACCCGACTTCCTTCCACCAGTCCCCAACCCCACTCCCCTCCCCTCCCCAACTCCCCGCCCCAACTCCCCTCCCCCACTCCCCTCCCCCACTCCCCTCCCCACTCCCCCACTCTCCCACACCCCACCCCCAAATCCCCTCCCCCACTCCCCTGCACCTCTCCCCGACCCCACTCTCCTCACAATTCCCCTGTCACACTCCCCTCCAAAACTCCCCTCCAAAACTCCCCTCCCCCACTCTCTAACTCCCCTCCCCCACTCCCATCCCCCGCTACCCTCCGCCACTCCCCTCCCCCACTCCCCTCCCCCACTCCCCTCCCCCACACCCGTGCCCCACACCCCTGCCCCACACCCCTACCCCACTCCACTACCCCACTCCGCTACCCCACTCCACTACCCCACTCCGCTACCCCACTCCCGTCCCCAATTACCTACCTCACTCCCCTCCCATACTCCCCTACCCACCTCGCCTTCCCCACTCCCCTTCCCCACTCCCCTTCCCCACTCCCCTTACCTCCACCTCCTCACTGCACTCCAGTCCCCAACTCCCCCAGCCCCTCCCTCACTCCACTTCTCTCCACATCCTCACTGTGCTCCAGTCCCCAACTCCCCTACCCCACATACCTCCCCCACGCCCCTCCCCCTCTCTCCTCCCCCTTTCTCCTCCCCCTCTCATCTCCTTCCCCACTCCTCTACCGCACTCCTCTACCCCACTCCTCTACCCCAAGTACCCTCCCCAAGTCCCCTCCCCAGGTCCCCTTCCCAGGTCACCTCCCCAACTCCCCTCACCATCTCCCCTTACCCCACTCCCCTCCCTCACTCCCATTCCTCACTCCCCTATCCCACTCCCTTCCCGCACACCCCTCCCGCTCTCCCCTCCCCCGCTCCCCTCCCCCGCTCCCCTCACACACTCCCCTCCCCCACTCCCCTCACCCACTCCCCTCCCCCACTAACTACCCTCACATCCCTCCCCACTCCCCTCCCCACTCCCCTCCCCACCTCCCCTCCCCCACTCCCCTCCCCCACACCCCTTCCCCAACTCCCCTCCCCACACTCCCCTCACCCCCCTCCCCACACCCCACTCCCCCACATCACTCCACTCCCCCACTCCACTCCCCCACCCCACTCCCCCACTCCACTACCCCCCCCACTCCCCTCCCCAACTCTCCTCCCCAATCCCCTCCCCGACTCCCCTCCCCCTCTCACCTGCCCCTCTCCACTACCCCACTCCCCTCCCGTCCACCACTCCGCTTCCCTGCACCTCCTCACTGCCCTCCCCTACAACACTCCCATCCCCCACTCCACTCCCCAACTCTCCTACCTCACACCCCTTCCCCACTCCCCTTCCCTCCACCTCCTCACCGCCCTCCACAACCCAACTCCCCTACCCCACACACCTCCCCCACTCCCCTATCCCACTCCCCTATGCCACTCCCCTATCCCACTCCACTTTCCCACATCCCTACCCCACTCCCCTAACTCACTCCGCTCCCCAACTCCACTACCCCACTCCCCTCCCACATTCCCCTACCCCCTCCCCTAGCCA